>NW_019154117.1:14888988-14897139 GCF_002288905.1 Enhydra lutris kenyoni | reverse complement strand
CTGGGATCATGACCTGAGCCGAAGGCAGCTGCCCAACCAACTGAGCCACCCAGGCGTCCCCTATTTTTCTATTCTTTTGCCAATATCATATTCCTTGGATAAATTACAATTTATCCTAGCTTAGGATAAATTTTGAAGTCATGTATCCCTCTAATATCAATCCTTCTCTTCCAAGATAGATTTGGCTATTTTAGATTTTTTTTTCTTTGTTGGCATTTTCAAATAAACTGTAGTATAAGTTTGTGAATTCCTACCAAAAAAAAAAAAAAATCATGCTGAGATTTTCTCTAGAGTGCACTGGATCTATAAATGAATTTGGAGACAAGTGACATCCTGAAAATACTAAATCTTCTGCGTTCATAAATATTGTATATGTCTTTAGACTTCTAATTCCTTTTAAATTTCTCTCAGCAATATTTTATTTTGCAGATGTCTTTCATATTTTTGTTAAATTTATTGCTGAGTGTATTTTAGTGTACATTGTAAATATCATTATACTTTAATTTCATTGTACAACTGTTCATTGCTAGTATATAGAAATACAATTGAATTTTTCTATTAACTTTGTATCCTGTGATTTTGCTAAATTTATTAGTTGTAGTAATTTTTAATATATTCTTCATTATTTTCTACATAGATAATCATGATATCTTTAAATAAAAACGATTTAGCTTTTTTTCTTTTCAATCTTAACATAATGCCTTTATTTTATTTCCTTATTGTACTGACCAGGACCTCTAGTAAAATGTTTAGTAGAAGTTTGAGAGAGAAGACATTCTTGTCTTATTACAGATTACAGGGAGAAAGCTTTCAAAATTTAACCATTAGTATTCATTATAATTAATGATAATAGCCATATGTTCTATATAGATGACTTTTATCAGTTTTTTCTTTTATCTCTAGTTTGCTAAGAGTTTTTTAAAAATCATAAATGGATATTGAATTTTGCCAAATGCTTTTTCAGGATCTATTTCATATGATTTTTCTCCTCTAATCTGTGAATGTCATAAGTTACATTTATTGATTTTAAAGTATTACATCAATAAATATGGCATTTCTAGGATAAACTTCACTTTGCCATTATGTTTTATCTTTTTAAATATATTTCTGGATTTGATTTGCCAATATTTAATTATGGATTTTTGGGCCTATGTTCATGAGAGATATTTGGCTGTAATTTTCTTTTCTGGTAAGTTCTTATCTTTTGTATCAGAAATTACAGTGTTGTCATAAAATGAATTGGTTAGTGTTTTTCCCTCTTCTTCTTCTGGCATTATTACTTCTCTAAATTTCTGATAGAATTCACCAGTGAAACCACTTGAGTTTTGTTAAGTTTTTATATTCCAAATTTACTTTATTTAATCCATATATATATCTATTCTGATAATCTATTCTTTTTTTTTTAAGGATTTTATTTATTTGAGAGAGAGAGAGAACAAGCATGAATAGTGGGGAGGGGCAGAGGGAGAGGGAGAAGCAGACTCCCCACCACCAAAGAGCCCCATGTGCGGCTCTATCCCAGAATCCGGGATCAAGACCTGAGTGGAAGGCAGGCAGATACTTAATATTGCCTGAGTCACTCAGGCATCCTGGTATATTGACTTTTAACAGCACCACCCCGACACCCCACTGATAACTATTCTTATTGTCCCAGTTTTGGTAAATTGATTTTTCTTTTTCTTTTCTTGAAATATTTTATTTATTTGAGAGAGAGTCAGAGAGTAGAAGCAGGAGGGGGGTAGGTGCAGAGGAAGAGGGACAAGCAGACTCACTGCTGAGCAGGGAGCCCCAAGCTGGGCTGGATCCCAGGACTCTGGAGATCATGACCTGACCCAAAGGCAGAAGCTTAACTGACTGAGCCACCCAGGCACTATGGTAAATCAGTTTTCAAAAGCATATTTCTATTTCATCAAAATTGCTAAAGTTGTTAGCACAAAGTGTTCAGAATATTTTTTATAAACTTTTAAAGGTCTGTAGAATCTATAGTTACATTTCAGTTAATCTTGGTATTGGAAATCTGTACTTTTTTTCTCTTTTCCTTGCTGAATATTACAATGATTTTTATCAAATTTATTAGTTTTTTTTTTTAAGGAATCAATTGTTGACCTTATTGATTTTCTTTTTTTTTAAAGATTTTATTTATTTATTTGACAGACAGAGATCACAAGTAGGCAGAGAGGCAAGCAGAGAGAGAGGGGGAAGCAGGCTCCCTGCTGAGCAAAGAGCCCAATGTGGGGCTTGATCCCAGGACCCTGGGATCATGACATGAGCCGAAGGCAGAGGCTTTAACCCACTGAGCCACCCAGGGGCCCCCCCTTATTGATATTCTATTTTGCTTTTTTTGTTTTGTAATGGATGTTTGCTTTTTTAAAAAATTTTTATTCTTTTTTTTAAGATTTTATTTATTTCTTTGACAGAGAGACAGACAGTGAGAGAGGGAACACAAGCAGTGGGAGTGGAAGAGGGAGAAGCAGGCTTCCTGCTGAGCAGGGAACCTGATGTGGGGCTCCATCCCAGGACCCTGGGATCATGACCCGAGCTGAAGGCAGACGCTTAATGACTGAGCCACCCAAGTGCCCCTGTTTGATTTTATTTTTAATTAGAGATATAAATTTCCCTCTAAAGATGCTTTAGCTACACTAGATGCTTCGATTCCATCAGTTGTATTATTTTCATAGCTTTCGTCTTTATCACAGATATCTTCCAGGACTTCCAGATAAAATATTTCACTCTCTGGCTTTAACTGTAGCATTGATATTTATTTATTTATTAGATTCAATTTTTTTTTTCAGTGTTCCAAGATTCATTGTTTATGCACCACACCCAGTGTGTAGCATTGATATTTAAATCACATAATAATGGCAATACTTTCAAGGAATAGGCCAATAAGTCTTTTAAAATAATCTGAAACAGAACACGGAGAACAAAGGCAAAAGAAAAAAAAAATTTAAACTTCCTTACAACTTACAGCCCATTGACAAGTACTTGAGATAGGCAGTGCCTCAATGTTAATATTTTGCTAGAAGCAAAAAGCAACCTTAGGCAGACATTAGCCCAACCTCCAGGATCCTGTAAAAATTCCTTTGGAAACTTTCTTTATCCCTTCACTCCGTCTCCCCCAAGATATACATTAACAATGAGTCTCCAAGCTTATGACTGACTGATATATATCTGAAGGGTCTCATGACTAAGGTTTTACTAAAAAGGATTAATGACCTCTTCCTAATAATAGCTGGCCCCCCAAAGATCGTGGAAACCTTGCTTCTGAATTCCCTAGAGACTTATGCTATCTCTAACTACCTCCCAACTTGAAAGTATATAGTGAGCTACCCCTTACAACTTCACTGTAGCTTTTTCTGCCCCTGGGGCCTATCCCTGTGCTTTAATAAAACCACCTTTTTGTACTGAAGACCTCTCAAGAATGTTTTCTTGACCATTTGCTCCCAAGCCTCAATATTTCACACCAACTTAGTATATTTTTCTGGTGAAGAAGATTTCATTATGGGAAAATGATCACATTTTTCAGTCTAATTAAAGAGAAAACTGTGTACTTGAAAATAAAAAGTCACTAAGTTACATGCAAACTTTTTGAACTATTATAATTTTTCCCTGGCAACCTGGCAGGTCTCTGTTGACCTAGGATCCAATATTCAAAGGGATAGAGTAAAAAATGAAGTAAAAATTAATTTTAGAGGCTGTCATCTTTTAATGTTGGTCAAATATTTGACTAGATTCTCCTATGATCAGTTTTCTTAAAACATAAGGATAGGGGTGCCTGGGTGGCTGAGTGGGTTAAAGCTTCTGCCTTCGGCTCGGGTCATGATCTTGGGGTCCTGGGATCGAGCCCCGCACTGGGGTCTCTGCTTGGCAGAGAGCCTGCTTCCTCCTCTCTCTCTGCCTGCCATTCTGCCTACTTGTGATCTCTCTCTGTGTCAAATAAATAAATAAAATCTTAAAAAAAATCCACCCCAAAACACAAGGATATATTTACTTCAAAAGGCTCAAACTGAAATGTGGGAACTTCTTCAGTTATTTCACAGTTCAACATAGTTCATTGTTCAACACCTTGAGACTCAATGCTCAACTGTAGAGCAGACAGGAACACGTTTAATGCAGCCAAAGTGATTTCTTGTACTGCTATTTAAGAACTCCTCACCAAAAGTATTAACTACTCTTTTCCACCTCTCTGCACTTTAGAAGTTATCTATTTGATCATTTAAATGTACACATCTCGGGGCACCTGAGTGGGTTAAAGCTTCTGCCTTCGGCTTGGGTCATGATCCCAGGGTCCTGGGATCGAGCCCCGCATCGGGCTCTCTGCTCAGCAGGGAGCCTGCATCCTCCTCTCTCTCTCTCTGTTTCTCTGCCTACTTGTGATCTCTGTCTGTCAAATAAATAAATAAAATCTTTAAATGTACATGTCTCAGGAGAAGCAACCAGTCCCTATTTAGTGAATACCAATAAATTTAAGGCCAGTGGTAAAGAATATGTCCGTGTATCTCAATGGAAGTGTCCAAAGTTTTCAATTTCTCCCTTTTTTCTTCCTTATCTTCCCTTTCTTTTTCCTCCTCCTTTTTCCCCTTCTCCTCTTCTTCTTCCTTCAACTAGATTCCTATTTCTTAAGTGGAAAAGAGTGCACTTTCTTGGAGAGAATACACATATGAGAAAAAGGCACACATAAGTTTTCAGTTTTTGCATAATTGAGTTGAGACATGGATGAAATGCAATGTTAATGGCAATGCTGTGGCTTTAGTAATATAGAGTATTACTATTCAGATCCTGCCATGAAGACCAGGAGAAATGGATAATATGTGGCAGTTACGCAATTATTACTGGGGATGCCAAAAGTTGAACCAAGTGTATTTGGGAGAGTAAGAAAGGGACATTCAAACTGAAGTAGGGAAAAACCTAGAAGTCATTGAAGGTATGTTTAAAAAGAAAAAAAAAAAGGCTAATTTAAGAAAAACTACAAATAACAGATGTGAGGAAGGAATCTGAGAGGAGGAAATACTAATAGCTGATAAACATAAGAAAAGATGCTTACCTACAAAAGACATAATAAGGACAATGCACATTTAAATGGTACATCATTCCACACCCATTAGATTAGCAAAAAGTAAAATGCCTAAAAGTAAGGCATTGATGAGAATGTAGTATCTCACATACTTCTGCTGGGAGTGTAAAATAATACAATTACTCTGTAAAGCAATTTTACTACATTTATTATGGTGGAAACTTTCTGGTTATCCCTCCTGATCCACTCTCTTTGCCCAGGCTTTTGCCCTAGGAGAAAGTCTCCCAGGTCCTTTGGCTTCTAGTTGGGTTCAACTGAAAACTGGAGGATGAGATGGAAGTGAGTTTATGGTATTTATTTTCTTGCCCCTCTCACATATATTTGTTGTACTCTATCCCTTACACCACAGATCGTGTCACAGAACTCTCTCCATGGAGTTACACTTAGATCCTTAAAACTGCTTCCTCCCTTCTACTTAAGGCTTAAGAGTAGTGATAGCTAGCTGCTCTTGGCTAATCCCAGAGTATTGTGCTATTTCCTATGTCTCCAAACCCTGATAATGCATATTAAATAATTTTTATTACATTCTCCTTAAAATGTCCACCTTGAATGTATCATGTGATTTTTGTTGTGATTCTAAGGATATCCTTGGTGAGGTTGATTAGGTATGGATCTATGACTTAGCCATGATAATTATTTGGTATATATATATTCAAGATACTCTTGTGCATTTGCTCACTCTAATATACATAAATATTTATTGAAACATTTTAATAGTAAAAATCAAAAACAATCTTAGTGTCTAAAAACAGAATGACTCAATACATTGAAGTAAATAATACAGTGTAGCATCATTCAACAGTGAAATAAGAGAAAAAGTAGGGATGATGTACCAACATAGAGACAATGCATCAATGAGTATAACACTCAGAAGTATAAATTCCAGCGGGTAAAGTAAGTTTGAGAAGTATATGGATAGAAAGAAGCCATGCATATAAAGATTAATACCTCTGTAACGACATTTTTTGTTTAATAAATATATAAATTTTTTCTAAACATAAATAGGAACAAAAACATAGGAATATAATAGGAATAAAAATATGCATGACAATGATAAACTCCAAATTTAGGAAAGTGGTTAGTTCCAGGGGAGAAGAATGGGATTGTTTAGAGATCTGCAAAGTCTTCAGTTCAGTTGAAATTATAACATTTTATTTTTTGATATGGTAGAGGATGCATGAATTATTTGACTTGAGTTGTTTTGTTGTTATTTTTGACCCCATAGAAAATGTTGCTACAGACCTCTAAAATCCTGCTTAATTATCTAAGGATAAGGCCATCTGGTGATATCCTATATACCCTTTTGTAACATTTGTGCAGTTTTGGTTAGAGTGGAAATCCTTCATCTCTTAGCTATTTGTTCTGGACATTAAACTTGGGAAGAACAAGTGTGAATTTAAGTGAGAGCCATGCTGCCAACTTATTGCTTGAATCCAGCTGGGGATATTTTTACTGTTGCATAAGACACGGTATCAAGAGACTCTATAAGGGCACTCCATGAGGACAAACATCTCCACTGCTCTCATCTTTCAGGATAATGCCCTTGCATTCATTATGGGATTATTATGGTGATGACAGGGGAATTTGAAAAATTTTGCAATATGAAGAAGAAACATAAATTCTACTTGAACTTTGTACAAGTGTATTCTTTAAGCTATCATGTGGTATCTCCAAAGACACAAATCGATTCCATGAGATCCTTAAGTTTTCCTAAGAATTTTTTTTTTTTTAAACCATGTTAATCAAGAGATGCTGGGAAGAGATGCAGTATCTTCATGGTGTTAACAATTAGCATATTATATCACATAATAAAATGTTTACTCTTACTGGTAGCATTGGAATATATACATAACTTGCCTGAGTTTGAGTCCTTACTCTGCTAATTACCAGCTGTAAGATCTTAAGTAAGTTACTGAATTTCTCTGTGCCTCAATTCCATCATTTGCCAAATGGGAAAAATAACACCAACATCATAGTGTTGCTGTGAGGGTTATGTAAGCATTTAAACGGAAATCTAGATGTGCAACCACCATGTAATTCAGAAATTGCACTCCTAGGCACTTATCCCAGAGAAATGGAAGCTTAGGTTCACACTAAAACCTATACACAAATGTTCATAGAAACTTCATCCATAATAACCTCAAATTAAAACAATCTTGTTATTATTCTGGTATGGTGAGGACAAAAGATCCGGAGATGACGGCCGCTGAAAAGACAAAGTTTGTTACTCACACTTCCCAAGAGGAGGAGGAGGCATACCTTGCCCTGCAGTTATTTATGCCTTTGCAGGCGCTGCATCAGATCTTATTTGGAGGAAGGCCCCCCTGCGCCTGGGAGGATATTCAGGTTGTCAGGCAGTCCACAGCCTCCCCCAGGCCTGGGGAACTGACGTACACTGCACATGCACGTTCCGTGGTTCCGAGCCCCGGATCTCAAAACAGTTTCAAGCCCATGAAAGGCAGGATCGCTAATTAAGCTCTTGAGGACCCAAGGATCTAATTCCAAGCCATAATGTCACTAGTGGAGCCTGTTCACCCCTAAGGCAGATCGGGGAGAACTTGAACCTCTTGCCTCTGCTTGGCAGGGTGGGGCTGCTGAGGAGATGTCTCCAAAAAGAGACATTTGGTAGCTGTGGTTGATCCAGCAGCACTAGCGGCGGCCATGAGCCTGGAGCAGGAGGGTGCACTGCGCATGCGGTTCTGTTCGTGGGGGCGGGGGGGGGGGGGGGTCTCCGGAGGGAAAGGAATTGTGGACCAGCGGGGACCCGTACCTCGTCAGGACCCGGCTCACTCTCGTGGATTCTCGAGGGAAGCCAGGCATCTGCCACGGTCGGAGACCACACGTGCATAAAGGTTCCTGTTCCTCATGAGCCAGGTATCGCGGGAACGCTGAAACTTTGCATGTTGGGACTGGTGTCTTGCAATGAGAGACACTGGGAGCCCTGGTTCCTGTCGAAGGCTAGATCGGCAGCGTGACAAAATGGGAACTGCCCGTCGCCACTGTAGCTGCAGCAGTAGGGTCCCATCCTATTTATGCGCGTGGGGGCCCTCCAACAGGAAGGTATCCAGGTAGTTTGG
>NW_019154117.1:13908711-14239177 GCF_002288905.1 Enhydra lutris kenyoni | reverse complement strand
CTATATCTATATCTATATCTATATCTATATCTATATCTATATCTATATCTATATCTATATCTATATATAGTAGTAATTTAACCAAATATCCATCACAATCCAGTAGAAAGATTCTGACTCCAGGACTTTGTAGAACTAACATTTTTATATTGATTCTGTTTTAATTTCCTGTGTCTAGCAGAGCAAACCATCTATCTACCATGGATAGCCTCCAGTTTCCTCAGCTTTACATTGAAGTTATTTTACAAGGTTGGATTAGCAGCTGAACTTGACTCCATCTTTTTTTTTTTTTAAATTTTTGATTTATTCATTTGAGAGAGGAGGGGGTGGTCAGTGGGAGAGGGAGAAGCAGACTTCCCACTGAGCAGGGAGTCCTACACCAGGCTTGATTCCAGGACTCTGGGATCAAAACATGAGCTGAAGGCAGGCACCTATCCAACTGAGCTACACAGGCACCCCAAATCCATCTTATGAATAAAATCTTCCATAGCATGGTACTATATAGTTAGGATAGTACATGGGATGATGGATTGAACACATATATTTACTTCCCCCTCCCATCCAAAATCCCAGATAAAAATAATGAAAAGCACATAAACAGCAATGAGAAATACCAAAAGCAACATCAGTATTCAAGAAATTTAGAAGAATTCTCATAAGATATAAAACAGGGACAATAATCAGACCAGAGAAAATGATAGCCAGAGACCTGCAGAAGTAAATTTCACAGATAACACAAAGATTGTAGCAAATAAATACAATGAACAGAACACTCAAAAGCAAACACTGCAGAAATTCACTAGAAACTTTATCCTGAGCAACAGGACTATTTGTAACCCTCTTAATCTGAGAAGTGCATGCAGCTGAAGTGCATGTTTGTTTAAGGCTGAAGTTCTTGGCCAAATTTATTTGTTCATTATACTATTTTTTTAGAGTAAGTCTGAGTTCATTCATCATTTTAGGTGTCTTCCCTGTTGCTAGTGGGCTGTGAATATTCTGTGTCTTTGCATGTCTGGCCCTCTTGTTTCTCACTCACATTTGAATGGTACTTTTGATACAGTCAGACTCAGTTATTTTTCTGCAGAGCATTGAGAAAATTAGCCTATTGGCTTTATGCATCTGAATTGTTAGTAATAAGTCTAACAGATCAATCTGATTCTTTGTCTGTGTATAGCTACTTTTCCCTTCTCTTTTTGGAAGCTTTTAGGATTTCCTGCTTTAGTTTTCACGACCATTATTTTTCTGTTTTTCTACCAGTGAGATTTTTTTTTACTCTGTTTAGCTCTTAGAGACTAGTTTCAGTATGACTACAATTTTTCTTTAATTCTAGTGTACTGTGGTATTTTCTACTGCGTATTTTTCCCCCTCAATTTATTTTATTCTCTCCTTTTGGAGTTCTCTTTTTTTATTTTATTATGTTTTAATTAACATATAGTGTTTTATTTGCTTCAGGGGTACGGTCTGTGAATCTTGAGGTTCAAGATGGTGACATTGAAAGATCCTGAACTCACCTCCTTCCCCAGACACTGAGTCTGTATATGAAACAATTTCGGGGTGGGGTGGGTAGGTAAAGGGAAAGGGGAAAAAAAAAAAAAAAGGAAAGGAAAGGAAACCTAAAGTCTGGCTGAGTAATATCTACACAGCAGGTTAATGAGATGAAAACCACATTAAACAGGTCAGGAAAGGCTAGGTCACAAACCCCTAAACCCCACCACAGGCCAGTCACCCGCAATCAGGGGAGAGCTCAACACCCAAACTTCCCAGAGTAGCGAGGGGTTTGAACCCCACACTGGGCACCCCAGCTTTTAAAGTCTGTACCTGAGAGGCAACCCCCCCCCACACCAAATATCTAGCTTTGAAAACCAGTGGGGCTTGTGTCTAAGAGATCACAAGACAGCAGTGATCTAAGAAATGGGTCTTAAAGAGCTCTGCTCAAGGGCGCCTGGCGGTGGAGCGGGTTATGCCTGAGACTCTTCGTTTTGGCTCAGGTCTGGATGGAGCTCGCTTTGGCTGGTGCTTAGGGCGAATCTGCTTAAGATTCTCTCTTCCTCTCCCTCTGACCCTCCATTCTCGCTCTCTCTCGCTCTCTCCCTCCAATAAATAAATCTAACAAAAACAAAAACAAAACCTCTCACTCAGACTTAACCCGCCCAGACTTCCCGTAAAAGAGGCTCCTTTGCTTATACTAAAGCATCAGCCTGCGGGGTCGCTTAATCACACAGGCGGAAGCCTGAAGGAGAATTTCAGCAAAGGAAGCGGGTGAGGGTCAATTTTACAGTTTTGCTCTCTTCCTCTGCCTTGCTCTAGGCAGTGAGTGCTATTTATTTTTTAAGACCTTCTTTTTTTTCCTCTCTCTTTTTTCCAGGGCAGGTGCCATCTTTGCCTTCCCGCCTCAGCCTCGCCACAGCCGGCGGGCGCCATCTTCCTGCTTTCGCTGAGCTGTGCTTGGAGCCCCCATAGTTCCCGGAAGAGAGTTTCCGCATGCGTTTGGTGCCGGGATTTTTATGGCTGCGGTAGAAGGGACCTTCCTTGCTCCTCCGGCCCTGGCTCTGGTGGCCCGGGAGGGGCTTGGGTCCCATGGGATTATAATAATCACCAAGACAGCTCTTGGCAATTTAACCACCCCCAAGGTGCTCCTGAGAGCGCGGACTAAACCGCACCTGTGTCTCTGTAAAAGGGCCTGATTTGCCCGCCCTGGAGCTTCGGCCTGAGGGACGGCTTCCGGTTGGGCACACACAGCTCGTGGTCTGGGGAGCTGCTCTCAAGGAACATGGAACTGCCACTCATGCATCCTGCAGCATCCCGCTGTATCTCCTGAAAAGACCTTATCCACTCGTCTGAGCCCTCCAGAAGACCACCGCCACACCAAAATGCCACCGCCATCCAGAAAACACGTCCAGAGCACCTGGCTCTGCTGGCATGAAGACTGATGCTGGTGGTCCCACTGGAATGCATAGATTTACATACTTTTTTTTTTTTTTTTAAGATTTATTTGTCGGAGAGAGACAGAAAGGAGAGAGGGCATAAGCAGGGGGAGCAGCAGGCAGAGGGAGAAGCAGCCATCCACCCTGAGCAAGAAGCGGGATATGGGACTCTGGCCCCCGGATCCCAGGATAATGACCCAAGTGGCAGGCAGCCAGTTAAGGAGTGAGCCACCCAGGTGTCCCAGATTTGCATACTTTAGAAACTGTTGTCTGACGGTCTGGCTTCCAGTCAGCCTGAATCTGGGTGGTGGAGATGCGCCCTTCTGGGACATTAACAGGCCTTAGCATGCTTTCAACTGCTGGGAGCTATTAAAACAATGTAATAGATGGCTTGGACAATCACAAGTGTGAGAGACAACCAAGAACTGGGGCAGGGTTGAAGGACGAGTTTCATTTCAAGGCCAGTCCTTCAGGACTAGGAGAAGTGGTTGTTTCATCTAATGCATGGAAACCAACAGAGCCAAGTAAAATGAAGAAACAGAGGAACACGTTTCAAACAAAAGAACAAGGTAAAACTTCAGAATGGCTCTTAAATAAGCATTATAATTTCCTTACCTACCTTCCATATTCTTAGTTTTACTTTCTAAACATTTTAGTTGTTAAAAATAACACATAGAAAGGGTTGAAAAAAGAACCTCATGTCATTGGTTTGGGTGTGTGTGTGTGTGTGTGTGTGTGTGTTACACGTTTTGGTTGCTTTCCATCTATCACTTACTTGTGCATCTTTAAACAATATAGCTTACTTTTTCCTCTTTTGGAACTTTTCCATAAAATGAAATAAACTGAATACATTATTTTATTTTCCTCTATTCATTGAATAATATGTTAAATTCATTCATATTGTTGTACATACCTGCTATTTGTTCATTTTTATTGTTTTACAGCCTACCATTTTATAGTACACCACAATTTACTGTTGACTGGCATCTAGTGGTTTCCAGTTGGAGATGACAAACAATGCTGCCATAAACTTTCTTGTTCATGCATCTTGGTGCACATGAGACTTCACAGGTCTAGATCGGTAGTTCTCAAAGTCTAGCATGTATCAGAATCATCTGTATAACTTTTGGTAAAATAGATTGCTGGGCACACAGGTGACCATATATAGTTTATCTTTTTCTTACTATATGTTTGTTTCTTTTCTCAACTCTTGTGGATTTATTTTGCTCAACTTTTTCTAAGGTCTTGAGACAAATTCTCTGCTTATCAATTTTTAACCATTCTTCCTCTCTTTAGTATGCCTTTTAGGCTGTAGGTTTTTCTGTTTAACTACTCAAACAATTTTGAGTAGTTTCTATTATCTTTGACTTCAAGATATTTTCTATTTCCCATTAACATTTATTTCTAGATACACTGAGTTTTGTGCTTGTTTGTTTGGTTTTTAAAACTTTAAATTTTGAAATAATTTTAAATTCACAGGAAGTTGCAAAGATAGCAGAGAGGTATAGTTGTCACCCAGTTTTTCTTAGTTTTTATATCTAATGTAACTTAAGTATCATATGAAAACCAGGAAACTGATATTGATACAATATGTTTGATTAGTTCTGTGTCCTTTTTGATCCCGTATGCATATTGGTTTAACCACCACTGCAATCAAACTATAGGAATAGTCCTTCACAGCAAAGATCTTCCTGCTGCCACTCCTTTATAGGCTCACCCACCACCCATGCCCCACAACTACTGATCTTTTTTCAATCTCTACAATTGTGTCTTTGGTAGTGTTACAAATATGGAATCATATGATATGTGGGCTTTAGAAGTTAATTTTTTTTTTCTCAGCATAATGCCCTGAGATCCATCCAAGTTGCTCCATGTATCAATAGCCCATTCCTTTGTATTACTGATTATATCCCCTGGTATGGATGAACTACAGTTTGTTTACCCACTAATCTGTCAAGAGACTGTATCCTAAGGGTTTGGGTATTGTGATCTGAGACTCTGCCTTCTATTTCAGTTTTTTGTTTAGCAGACACCTCCTGATAGTACAGTAAAGGAAAAGGTGGAAAAGATATCCAGGTTCCCCACTTAGTCTCCTTTCAGTCTCTTGGGGGAAAAGATGCAGATGTGGAAGTTCAGGATCCCCATGAGGCCTCTGGTTGCATTACCTTGGCTAGGAAGGGCACCTTATTATTGTTTCCACATGATCTCCACTGACACCCATGTGTGTGGGGGTTTGGAGCAGTGGAGGGTTTCTCACCTTCAGGCTGGGATGAAAGTTTTGCCTTTCCACTGGGTCCTTTATAATTGTCTTGAAGGGAGGAGAAGAATCATATTACAGTGGGATAATAGTAAAAACCTAGGCTCTCATTTGGTCATGATCCTGGGGTCATTGGATCGAGCCCTGCGTCAGGCTCTGTACTCAGCATGTAGCCTGCTCGTCCTTCTCCCCCTGTCCCTCACCTACCCTACTCTCTATCTCTAAAATAAATAAATCTTTAAAAAAAGTGAATGTGTGTGTATATATATATACACACATATATATTTATATATAATAAATATATAATATGTATAAAAATATGTATAATAAATATATATGTATATATAAATATAAATACAACAAAACATGCATAAGATCTATGTGTTGAAAACTTTAAAAATGTGATAAAAGAAATAAATGAGCCTTATCATGTTCATTAATAGGTAACTCATTAAAGATGCAAATTCTCTCCAAATTATTCTGTAGATTGAATGCCGTTCCTATCAAAATCCAAACAGGATTTTTTTCCCCCAGATATAAACCAACCAGTTCTAAATTTTATAAAGAAAAACAAAGGAACTAGAATGGCTAAAAGAATTATGAAAGACAAGAATAAAGTTGGAGGGGGTGCCTGGGTGGCTCGGTCATGGTCCCAGGGTCCTGGGATCAAGCCCCACATCAGGCTTCCTCCTTGGCTGGAGGACTGCTTCTCCCTCTCCCACTCCCCCTGCTTGTGTTCCTCTCTGGCTGTGTTTCTCTCTGTCGAATAAATAAATAAATAAATCTTAATTAAAAAAATAAAGTTGGAGGAGTTACACTGGCAATTTTAAGACTTACTATAAAACTATAGTAATTAAGTTAGTATGGTATTGATGAAGGGATAGACATACAAATAAAAAGAACAGAACTGAGATTCCAGAAATAGATCCAAATGAATATGATCAATTGATTTTTGGGAAAGATGCAAGAGCAATTCAAGGAATAAAGACTAGACTTTTCCACAAATCATGTTGGGACAACTAGAGATTCATAGGCAAAAGAAATGAACCTTGTTCTAAATTTAATATCTTATACTGAAATTGCTCAAAATGAATCATATATATAAATGTAAAAAATCTAAAACTTTCAGAAAAGACAAAGGAAAAAAAATCTTTCACATTAGGTTTAGTGATGAGTTCTTAGACATAATACAAAAATAAATAAATAAAACCCCAAAACTCCATAAAAGACATTGCTAAGAGATTGAAATGGTTAGCCACAGAATGGAAGAAAATATTTTTATATCACATGCCCACAAATGACTGGTGTACAGAGTATATATAAAGGAAACTCAAAACTCAAAAATAAGAAAACACAATCCAATTTAAAAATTAGCAAAAGACATGAATAGCCACTTCACGAAAGAGATAAGGATTAACAAAAAGGATAGTCAACATTGATAGCCACTAAGGAAATGCAAAATGAAACCATGCTGAGATGCTACTACACAACTATTAGATGGCTTAAATTTGTATGTATGTATGTGTGTGTGTGTGTGTTTCTATGTCTGTGTTTAAATGTTCACAAAGTGACAGTATGCATGGCAACTGGAACTTCCACAACATTGCTGGTGGGAATACACAATTGTACAGCCTTTTTGGAAAAGGTTTGGTAGTTTCTAAGAATGGTAAACATAAACTTATTTGTGACCCAACAATCCCACTCCACCACCCCCCTTTTTTTGGTGAGAGAGAGCGTGTGCATGTGCTCAGGCACATGTAGGCAGGGGGAGGAGAAGAGAGAAAGGGAGAGAGAGAATCTCAAGTAGGCTGTATGTCCAGGGCAGAGTCCCACACACTCAATCTCAGGACCCTAAGATCATGAACTGAGCCAAAATCAAGACATGGAGGCTTAATCGACTGAGCCTCCAGCAATCTCATGCCTGAGTGTCTATCCTAGAGAAATGAAAACTTATATTTACGCATTAAACTGAACACAAATATGCATAGTGGCTTTATTGATAATTGACAAAAACCATCAACAACCCAAATGCCCTTCAAGAAATGGATAAATTATGGCTTGTTTATCCATGCAGTGGAATACTATTCAACAAGAAAAAGGAGTAAACTTTTGAAGTATGCAAGACTTTTATCTCAAGTTGTTATGCTGAATAAAAGTCAGTCTCAAAAGGTGTGATTCTATTATTATAATACTATTGAAAAGTCATATCTATTGAGATATAGAAGCAATCAGTGATTGCTAGGGACTATGAAAAGTATGATGATCTTACTTAAATATATGATAGTTCCAGGGAGATTTTTAGGGGGTGAGTAAACTGCTCTGTAACTGATTATGATGGTGCTGACATGAATCTAAAGGTGTTAAAATGCATAGAACTCTACACCAAGAAGGGGGAAAAAAGTTTTACTCAAGGTGAAAAGAGCACGATGATTTTTAAGTATAATTAAAATATTTATTTTTCAAATCTGAAATATATTGGGATTTTTTAGTTATCTATTTTTCTGGCTTAATTGAATTGTGATTGGAGAATATATTTTATAATGAAACCTGTTCATTAGAATTGATGGAGACTTGCTTTGCAGCCAGGATGTTACCAATAGTTCCAAGTAATCTGTGTATATTGATAGAATGCCTATCTATAAATTTTTGTTTGTTTGTTTTTGTTTTTTATTTATTTTTTTTATTTTCAGCATAACAGTATTACTTGTTTTTGCACCACACCCAGTGCTCCATGCAATCTGTGCCCTCTCTAATACCTACCACCTGGTTCCCCCAACCTCCCACCCCACGCCGCTTCAAACCCCTCAGATTGTTTTTCAGAGTCCTTAGTCTCTCATGGTTCCCCTCCCCTTCCAGTTTCCCCCAACTCCCTTCTCCTCTCTAACTCCCCTTGTCCTCCATGCTATTTGTTATGCTCCACAAATAAGTGAAACCATAAGATAATTGACTCTCTCTGCTTGACTTATTTCACTCAGCATAATCTCTTCCAGTCCCATCCACGTTGCTACAAAAGTTGGGTATTCATCCTTTCTGATGGAGGCATAATACTCCATAGTGTATATGGACCACATCTTCCTTATCCATTCGTCCGTTGAAGGGCATCTTTGTTCTTTCCACAGTTTGGTGACCGTGGCCATTGCTGCTATAAACATTGGGGTACAGATGGCCCTTCTTTTCGCTACATCTGTATCTTTGGGGTAAATACCCAGTAGTGCAATTGCAGGGTCATAGGGAAGCTCTATTTTTAATTTCTTGAGGAATCTCCACACTGTTCTCCGAAGTGGCTGCACCAACTTGCATTCCCACCAACAGTGTAAGAGGGTTCCCCTTTCTCCACATCCCCTCCAACACATGTTGTTTCCTGTCTTGCTAATTTTGGCCATTCTAACTGGTGTAAGGTGATATCTCAATGTGGTTTTAATTTGAATCTCCCTGATGACTAGTGATGATGAACATTTTTTCATGTGTCTGATAGCCATTTGTATGTCTTCATTGGAGAAGTGTCTGTTCATATCTTCTACCCATTTTTTGGCCTGATTATCTGTTTTGTGTGTGTTGAGTTTGAGGAGTTCTTTATAGATCCTGGATATCAACCTTTTGTCTTTTTGTCATTTGCAAATATCTTCTCCCATTCCGTGGGTTGCCTCTTTGTTTTGTTGACTGTTTCCTTTGCTGTGCAGAAGCTTTTGATTTTGATGAAGTCCCAAAAGTTTATTTTCGCTTTTGTTTCCTTTGCCTTTGGAGACATATCTTGAAAGAAGTTGCTGTGGCTGATATCGAAGAGATTACTGCCTATGTTCTCCTCTAGGATTCTGATGGATTCCTTTCTCACATTGAGGTCTTTTATCCATTTTGAGTTTATCTTTGTGTATGGTGTAAGAGAATGGTCAAGTTTCATTTTTCTACATATAGCTGTCCAGTTTTCCCAGCACCATTTATTGAAGAGACTGTCTTTTTTCCACTGTATGTTTTTTCCTGTTTTGTCGAAGATTATTTGACCATAGAGTTGAGGGTCCATATCTGGGCTCTCTACTCTGTTCCACTGGTCTATGTGTCCGTTTTTATGCCAGTACCATGCTGTCTTGGTGATCACAGCTTTGTAGTAAAGCTTGAAATCAGGTAACGTGATGCCCCCAGTTTTATTTTTGTTTTTCAACATTTCCTTAGCGATTCAGGGTCTCTTCTGGTTCCATACAAATTTTTGGATTATTTGCTCCAGCTCTTTGAAAAATACCGGTGGAATTTTGATTGTAATGGCATTAAAAGTATAGATTGCGCTAGGCAGTATAGACATTTTAACAGTGTTTATTCTTCCGATCCAAGAGCATGGAATGGTCTTCCATCTTTTTGTGTCTTCTTCAATTTCTTTCATGAGTGTTCTGTAGTTCCTCGAGTACAGATCCTTTACCTCTTTGGTTAGGTTTATTCCCAGGTATCTTATGGTTCTTGGTGCTATAGTAAATGGAATCAATTCTCTAATTTCCCTTTCTGTATTTTCATTGTTAGTGTATAAGAAAGCCACTGATTTTTGTACATTGACTTTGTATCCTGCCATGTTACTGAATTGCTGTATGAGTTCTAGTAGTTTGGAGGTGGAGTCTTTTGGGTTTTCCATATAAAGAATCATGTCATCTGCGAAGAGAGAGAGTTTGACTTCTTCATTGCCAATTTGGATACCTTTTATTTCTCTTTGTTGTCTGATTGCTGTTGCTAGGACTTCTAATACTATGTTTAACAAGAGTGGTGAGAGTGGGCATCCTTGTCGTGTTCCTGATCTCAACAGGAAGGCTGCAAACTTTTTCCCATTGAGGATGATATTTGCTGTGGGTCTTTCATAGATAGATTTTATGAAGTTCAGGAATGTTCCCTCTGTCCCTATACTTTGAAGCATTTTAATCAGAAATGGATGCTGGATTTTGTCAAATGCTTTTTCTGCATCAATTGAGAGGACCATGTGGTTCTTCTCTCTTCTCTTATTAATTTGTTCTATCACATTGATTGATTTGTGAATGTTGAACCATCCTTGTAGCCCAAGAATGAATCCCACCTGGTCATGGTGGATAATCTTTTTAATGTGCCGTTGGATCCTGTTTGCTAGGATCTTGTTGAGAATCTTAGCATCCATATTCATCAGTGATATTGGCCTGAAATTCTCCTTTTTGGTAGGGTCTTTGCCTGGTTTGGGGATCAGGGTAACGCTGGCTTCATAGAAAGATTCTGGAAGTTTTCCTTCTGCTTCAATTTTTTGAAACAGCTTCAGGAGAATAGGTGTTATTTCTTCTTTGAAAGTTTGGTAGAATTCCCCAGAGAATCCATCAGGTCCTGGGCTCTTGTTTTTTGGGAGGTTTTTGATCACTGCTTCAATCTCGTTACTAGATATCAGTCTATTCAGGTTGTCAATTTCTTCCTGGTTCAATTTGGGGAGTTTATAGTTTTCCAGGAATGCATCCATTTCATCTAGGTTGCTTAGCTTATTGGCATATAACTGTTGATAATAACTTCTGATGATTGTTTCTACTTCCTTGGTGTTAGTTGTGATCTCTCCCTTTTTATTCATAATTTTATTAATTTGGGCTTTCTCTCTTTTCTTTTGGATTAGTGTGGCCAATGGTTTATCGATCTTATTGATTCTTTAAAAAAACCAGCTTCTAGTTTCATTGATACGTTCTACTGTATCTCTGGTTTCTACCTCATTGATCTCAGCTCTAATTTTGATTATTTCCCTTCTTATATGTGGAGTTGGTTTGATTTGTTGTTGATTCTCCAGTTCTTTAAGGTGTAGAGACAGCTGGTGTGTTCTGGATTTTTCAATTTTTTTGAGGGAGGCTTGGATGGCTGTGTATTTCCCCCTTGGGACCGCCTTTGCTGTATCCCATAGGTTTTGGACCGAAGTGTCTTCATTCTCATTGGTTTCCATGAATTGTTTCAGTTCTTCTTTGAACTCCTGGTTGATCCAAGCATTCTTAAGCAAGGTGGCCTTTAGCTTCCAGGTGTTTGAGTTCCTTCTGAACTTTTCCTTGTGATTGAGCTCCAGTTTCAAAGCATTGTGATCTGAGAATATGCAGGGAATAATCTCAGTCTTTTGGTATCGGTTGAGTCCTGATTTGTGACACAGTATGTGGTCTATTCTTGAGAAGGTTCCATGTGCACCTGAGAAGAATGAGTATTCTGTTGTTTTAGGGTGGAATGTTCTGTATATATCTATGAGGTCCATCTGGTCCAATGTGTCATTCAATGCTCTTGTTTCTTTATTGATTTTCTGCTTCGATGATCTGTCTATTTCTGAGAGAGGTGTGTTAAGATCTCCTACTATTAATGTATTCATATCAATATGACTCTTTATCTTGATTAACAGTTTTCTTATATAATTGGCTGCTCCCATATTGGGGCCATAGATATTTACAATTGTTAGATCATCTTGGTGGATAGTCCCTTTAAGAATTATGTAGTGTCCTTCTGTATCTCTGACTACAGTCTTTAGTTTAAAATCTAATTTATCTGATATGAGAATCGCTACCCCGGCCTTCTTTTGAGGCCCATTGGCATGAAAGATGCTTCTCCAACCCTTCACTTTCAGTCTGGGTGTATCTTTAGGTTCAAAATGGGTCTCTTGTAGACAACATATGGATGGGTCCTGTCGTTTTATCCAATCTGCAACCCTGTGCCATTTTATGGGTGCATTTAGGCCATTCACATTGAGAGTGATTATTGATAGATACGTTTTTATTGACATTGTGTTACCTTTGAAGTCTTTCTTTCTGTAGATTGTCTCTATATTTCTGTTCAATGCTATTCTTAGGATTTTTCCTCTTTTATAGAACCCCCCTTAATATCTCCTGCAGTGTTGGCTTGGTGGTTGCATAGTCTTTTAAGCCTTGCTGGTCTTGGAAACTCTTTATCTCTCCATCTATTTTGAATGTCAGTCTTGCTGGATAAAGTATTCTTGGCTGCATGTTCTTCTCATTTAGTGCTCTGAATATATCTT
Source organism: Enhydra lutris kenyoni (assembly GCF_002288905.1). Classification (NCBI taxonomy): domain Eukaryota; kingdom Metazoa; phylum Chordata; class Mammalia; order Carnivora; family Mustelidae; genus Enhydra; species Enhydra lutris. The sequence goes on along the minus strand of NW_019154117.1, from coordinate 14,227,011 downwards.
GCCAGCCCTTTCTGGCTTGCCAGGTCTCTGTGGACAGGTCTGACGTTATTCTGATGGGTTTTCCTCTGTAAGTAAAGAGCCTCTTTGTCCTAGCGGCTTTCAAGAGATTATATCTACAATTATGATTCCTCAATTTGACTGTCAGGTGCCTTGATATTTTTCTGGAATCTATAATCTTGGGTGGAGTCCGTTCGGCCTCTAGTACATGAACACTGGTTCCATTCACGAGATTGGGAAAATTTTCATGAAGAACTTGTTCCACTATATCTTCTAGAATTCTTTCTTTCTCCTCCCCTTCAGGGATTCCAATAATTCTGATGTTGGAACGTTTCATGGCATCATTTATTTCCCTGATTCTGTTTTCGTGGCTTCTAAGCTGTTTGTTCCAGGCGTCCTCCTGATCCTTTCTCTCTATCTGTTTGTCCTCCAGATCACTAATTCTATCTTCTGTCTCAGTTACCCTAGCTTTGAGAGAATTTAGATTAGATTGGAAGTCATTGAGAGCATTGTGAACCTCATCCCTGGTAGCTTTTAGCTCTGCCCTAACATTGTGAACATCATCTCTGGTCACTTTCAGTTTGGCCCTAATCAATTCCGTTTGGTCATCCATGGCTTTCTCCAACCTAGCTATTGCCTGGATAATTGTTAGCCTGAATTCTCTTTCCGACATATTGTCTATGTTGATAGCCATTAGCTCTGTTGCAGAAGGTCCATCCTCTGTATTTTTCTTCTGTTGGGCATTCCTCCTCCTAGTCATTTTGGTGAGAGATGACTGAACAGATGTAGCTGGACGTATCGACCGTGGTGCAGTCATGGTGCACCCTGGAACACTTCTGAGCAATCAGGATTCCCCACCCAAACGAGAGAAAAAAGAAAAAAGAGAGAGAGAGAGAGAGAGACAGGAAAGAAAGGGAAGATAAAAGAGAAGCTTCAGCCCAAATGGGCCCCAAGGTAAGATTTATGAAGTATACAAACAAAAACAGACAAACAAAAAGACTGATAAAAGTATATGACAAGAGAAAATATGTATATATATATATATATGCAAATAAAGGAAGAATCTCGTCAAAAAGAACCCCAAATGTAAGATTTATATACTATCAGGACAAACACAAAAACACAGAAACACTGCCCACTGGCGTCTTCTGCCCCTGTAGAGATCCAGACGTGTATAATTCTGATCTCAGGCTGATTTCATGGGTGATCGGAGTTCTTTGGTAGGTAATCAGCTCACTTTAGGGTACAGGTTGAAAAGGCACCTCCTCCTACTTCCCTGCCATCTTGTCTCCCCTCTCATGTTTAATACAACAATATATGGCTTTCATTAGAGCAGTTTTTTAAACTGTTGTTCAATGTCCTTATGAATTCTGTTGCTGTTTCCTCTTCTGTCAGTTACTGAGGGAGATAATACATTCTTTTTCTTTTCACATTTTATGCAATGTTATTAAGTGGCATACAAACTTAAAATGGTATAGCTACTTGGCAATTGAACTTTTTTATCATTAGAAAATAATCCTTTTTATCTCTGGTAGATTTGTTGTTGTTTCTTGTTATTTTGCTTTAAAGCTTTTTATGGTTTGCTATTAATATATCTGTACTAGTATTATTTTATTAATGTTTGCATGATATATTTGTTCTGTCCTTTACTCTCAGTCATTCTGTTTTAAAACATAAAAAGCATATGAGTTTTGTTTTATTTCCAAGCTGTTTTTCTTGTCATTTAACTGGAGAATTTAAGCTTTTGCATTCAATGAAATTCCTAATATACTTAAACTTATATCTGCCTATTTTTTTGTGGTAGCATATCTGTTCTAGTTTGTTTTTCTCTTAATTTTTAAAGATTTTTTTTTTTTTTATTTGACAGACAGAGATCACAATAGGCAGAGAGGCAGGCAGAGGGAGAGAGAGGAGAAAGCAGGCTCCCTGCTGAGCAGAGAGCCCGATGTGGGGCTCGATCCCAGGACTCTGGGATCATGACCTGAGCCGAAGGCAGAGGCTTTAACCCACTGAGCCACCCAGGCACCCCAATTTTTAAAACTTATGGTTGATTGTTATTCTATTTTTCTTCTCTTGTTTGGAATTTATATAGTCTTTATTGCTTTAGGATTACTCTTGAAATTACAACATATAATTATCAAATGTAATGATCAAATGTTGTTATTGTCTCTTCAGGTTTCTCTAACAAAATAACAATAGGTAGCTTAAAAAAAAACAGAAATTAATGTCTCACAGTTCTGGAGGCTGGAAATCTAAAATCTGGGTGTTAATGCAGTCAGATCATATGTCTGGGGAGAGCCTGCTTCCTGATTGATAAATGGCTGGCAATCTTCTTGATGTAACCTCACATGGTAGAAGGAGGAAAGGAAATATTTCTTGGTCTCTTTTATATTGTAAGGTCACTAATCCTACCCATGAGCACTCTGCCCTCATAATCTAATCACCTTCCAAAGGCCCTTCTTCTAATACTGTTGCATTGGGCATTAGGTTTCAACATAGGAATTTTGGGGGACACAAATAGGCTTTCCTAATACCATTGCATTGGGCATTAGGTTTCAACATATGAATTTTGGGGGACACAAGTATGCAGGCTATAGCATTTATACATATTTAACCTAGCATCTTACTATTAATATTTTTTCCAGGAGTAACCACAAATATATAACAAAGTCTTCATCACAATACTATTCAATAGTCTAAAAAGTTGGAAAAAAATTTAAATATCTGGTATCAGGTGGTTAGTTAAATAAAACTTTACAATGAAATAACATTCTGCCACTTAAAATTATATTTTTATTTTTATTTCCTTATTTTTTAAGATTTTTTAGTTTATTTTGGAGAGAGAGAGAGAGAGAACATGCACTGGCACACACATGGACGGGGGTAGGAGCATCAAGAGGGGGAGCCCAAAGCAGGGCTTAATCTCATGACCCTGAGATCATGACCTACGCTGAAAATAAGAGTCAAATGCTTAACTGACTGAGCCACTGAGGCACCCCAAAATTGTGTTTTTAAAGGATAAATAATGAAATAACTGTTATCATAATACAACATTAACAAAATAGGAAAGGAAAAATCCAGTATAATTTCATTGCACGTAGATGCATACATGTGTATGCATATGCATATAGGAATGTCCGTATATGGATATACACATGCATTTGTAATAAGATCATAGGAAAAATATTACTACTAATAATTATCACATGGTGGGGAAGTTGAGAGTGATAAAGTTTTTTCCATTTGACTAATATTTTATATATTTTCTAAGAGAATATACTTTTGTAATTACAAAAACAATCATAAAATACTATTAGGAAATACAGAGCACAGAAGAGTGTTAGCAGTAAAAGTGTAAGTGAAAAAATTAATTTTGTCTCCACTATGATTATAGCAATCTAGACTTTGCATATGCATACAAAAAATATATTTCTAAAGAATGCAGAAAAGTGAAATTAATTTGATGTGATTTTTAATTGCTTCCATTTTTTTAACAGGAACAATTGCCTTTCCTTAAAATATAAAATAAAGCACAGACTTCACTGACAGAGACTATGATGACAGCCCAAGCACCAGAAGGGGAAATTGTATAGATCCAGTATAATCCAACTTCAAATACAGAGTTTCTCACTGCACATATCCAGTTGTGTCTGTCAGATACAAACTGTTATTGCTATCATTAGCCAACAAGTAAATCCCTGATAAATGAGCATGCCAGAGGGTGCCCCTTCAGTCATCTTTGGCTCAGCCCTGCCATTAATCTCAGGAAAGACTTTTCTGTGATCTTGCAGCCCTACTCATGTACTGTGACCTTGGGCTACAGGCTCTGACATTGAACTAAGAACAGGAAATTGAGGTTTCCTCATTGACTGAGAACTCAGGCTTGACACAACTTTAGTGAATCATTTCACCTACTCTTAAGTCACAGCTTCCATTTCTGTTCTAAGCACTTCCACATAAACACACAGATGTAAACATACCCAAATTATTCTTGTCATAGAAAGAATGAAAGGCTTGGGAAATGCAAATGGCAAGAAATAATATTCTCTGATTACTTTTGTGTTTTTGACCTTTGTCTTGATAGGTGGTGGTGTGAAAGACTACTAACTTGATCCAAAATCTGAGTGTTAAAATGAAAAAAGAAAAGAAAAGAAAAACTTATGGATTCCCATTTTGCCTCTGGAATTACCAGGTTATTCTCTAGAAGCAGTACATTCTAATTTTTTTCAGTAGAAGTTATCTAAGAAGAAATGTTTCTCATCAGTAATTCTATACATTTCTTATCTGGTGAAAATAATTTAAAAATATAAAGCCTTCACAAAACTAAACACCTCCTATGACAGGAGACCTCCAGGGAGAACCCATTGAATTCTAGCTCCTGGTGTTCACTCCTTTGTATAATTCCATCCCTGTGGTGATTATTTACATGTTAACTTGCCTGAGCTATGATACTACATTATTTGGTCAAACATTAATCTAGGTGTTGCTGTTAGGGTATTTTGTAGATGTGGTTGACATCTATAATCAGTTGACTTTGAATAAAGGCAAATAGCTCAACAGTTTTGGTGAACCTTGTTTAATTAGTCAAAGATTTTGAGACCAAAGATGAGGTTTCCTAGAGAAAAAGAAATCCTGCCTGGGGGTGCCTGCGTTGCTCAGTCGTTGGGTGTCCCATTCTTGGTTTCAGTTCAGGTCCTTACCTTGGGGTCTTGAGAACAAGCCCAGTGTTGGGCTCTGTGCCTAGCACAAAGTCTGCTTGAGATTCTCTCCCTCTCCCACTGCCCCTCCCTCACCATAGGATAAATAAATAAATCTTAAAAAAAAAAAAAAAAAGAAATTCTGCTCAAAGACTAATATTCCAACTGAGTTTCCAGCTTGCTAGTTGACCCTAGCCCTACAGATTTCAGATGTGTCACCCCATAGTCTTGTGAGCCAGTTTCTTAAACTCTCTCTCTCTCTCTCTGGATGTTTGTGTGTAAACACACACACACACACGCACACACACACACAATGTATAGAATATTGTGTATATAGAGTATATACCTATATTCTATTACTGGTGTCTCTTGGGAGAACTCTGATTTATACAACGTGTACGTAATTTTTAAAAAATTTTTAGTAATGTCATTATAACACATAATCAGTGTCCCAAGTCTTCTTTACTAACTCATAGTGTGGTTTGGACACCTATTTATAATCAGAATGTATATATCTGCCTTACTATTATAGATGTTCAGTAGCCATCACATTTACAAACCATGATTTATCCATTAGCATGGATAAAAATGTAAGCTTAGTTGGTCTTCTAGCTTTTAATTTTCAGTTTTAAATCTTAATTATAACCTAATTAATCCAATATAAGGTTAAAATCTTGGAGATAGGATGTCTTAAGTTGTAAAATGCCTAACATGGGATAATTTAGCTTTAGTGATACATTCTGGGTTTTAACTCCCCCAGAGCAAAATGAAAGTTGGGTGTTCTGGGGAGAGTCAAGATTTCATTTTTCTTCTCTGCTGTGACCTCGCTTTGAACTATCTCCCAGGAGTTGTCTGGCCCAGAGGGTGTTCTTTACTTTGCAAACATTTGCTTTGGCTTGCGGAAGTTGCAGTTTTATTCACAAGATATATACTCTTATGAGGTTGAGACCCAGACATCATTTGTATCTTCTCTTTTTCCCAATATTGTTATGCATAAGATAAAAGTCATTTTCATAAAATATCATTTTAAAATTAGAGAAGTATGTTACAGTTGGGATAAAAAAAAAATACCTAAAATGATCTTGGATAATCAGGAAGTGATTAGTTCAAGCAATGAAACATAAGACAGTAACATTTAAGGCTTGAGGAAAAAAACATAAAAGTTAAAAAAAAACAATAAAATAGAATAAGTTTTAAATTTGTAGATGGACATCTTCCAAGATGTAAATTTATTACAACTTGAGACTAGAATTATCATATCATGAACTTTCTCTGATTATACTATTATCTTTTTTACCAAGAGATTCCATTTCTGTATTTTAATTTCAGAGTCAGAATGACTGCCATATGTGAAATACACTTTCTTGAGTGTTCTGAATTCCATTTGTTATAAAAAGGCAAAAAAAAATATCAAACAACAGGATATATATGCTGCAGGCCCTCCACCCTGGACACAAGATAGGACCCTTGAATTCCCTGTAATATGGCTTTGGGATGATGCCAGTGAGGTCGCCCAGTTCTTTTTGCCTGAAAACCTCATACGCAGTCACCCCAGTTTCCCAGTTCTGTAGCTTTTCCTTGACAGTGTGAATCCTACTTGTGAATTCAAAGTGGGGAAGTGGGTTAGTAAGTGTAAAGTATAAAATCTTCAGTGTAAGGTTAGAGCTAGAAGGGGTTTTCTGCAAGTGATTGTAGGAGGCACTGTCTGTAAGGAGATAAAATCAGTCAAGTTCAAGTCATAAATGGGGAAGGCACCAATGCACATCAAATTTGAAAAATGAAGCATGGCTTTAAAAGGAGAAAATAGTGGAAGAATTTGTGGATAAGACATGAGAGGCTAGAAGACTTGCAGAGTATAGGAGTTTTGATGGTTGAGAAATTTGTCAATAAACTTAAAGTTTATCTGCTTCCCAACAGTGGTGGGAAGGTGGACAGTACTGCTTAAATGATCTGGACAAAATGCTCTTTATTCTCTTTCCTCCTTTTAAGGTCTGTTTCTAAGCAGTAAAACTTGGAAGAATTTTTCAATCTATTTCCAGGATACTGTCTCACCTGGTGTCTGGAATATAAGAGCTATCCATTAGATGAGTACTAAGTGAATTTTCACTAAATTGTGAATGATTCATAACCAAATTCCATAGGAATTTATAAAACGAAAGGGAATGAGAGGTGTTGGAGAGGGTTTAAAGGTCTAAAACCTTGTGAGGCTCCCTACTACCATGGTGGAATCCCAGGTATTCAGAAGCAGGTGGCCAGCACATATTTTGAAATGAAAGATCATGAATTCACCTATTTAGCCAAGAGATGAACGATAAGCCACTGCACGCTAAATTCATCAAGCCAATATCATTGCTCTCCAGAAAATAACACAATAACGACTATGTTGAAACCAGGGATTCTGAGGATACCTGGGTGGCCCAGGCAGTTACGTGTCTGACTCTTGATTTCAGCTCAAGTCTTGATCTCAGGATGCTGAGTTCAAGCCCCGCATTGGAGAAGGAAGGAAAGAAGGAAGGAAAGGAGAAAAGAAGAGAGGGAGGGAGGGAGGGAGGATGAAAGAGAAAGAAAGAAAGAGAGAGGAGGAGAGAAAGAAAAAGGAAGGAAGGGAGGGAGGGAGAGGGAGAGAAAGAAAGGTCATAGGGATTCTAGACCAATTTGACTGCTTGTCATCTCTAGATTGGTATTATAATCTCTATTTAAAAAGATAAATAATGAAATTTTTAAAAAGATAAATAATAATGAGCAGCATTCAAATTTTTAGGTATATGCCTTCATGCTTTTTCCACTATACCATTTACTCATACACTATCAAGAAATAGAAAGGAGAAAAGATATGGAATATTTTTGCCATAAGTCATGGAGTTTCTGTTAACATTCCGAGAGTGATCTATATTGAACACCATTAACGTGTACCTGGAGCCCAGTAATGTGATTTCAAAGACGTAACTCAGAGAAAAGAAATGAACGTGTAAGAATTCATGCCAAAAAGTGACAGATCAGTGAATAAAGACTCAGCTAAATGGAAAGGACATGCGAGGACAATATCTCTAAGGCTCTGTGACATGATGAGAGAAACTCACTTGAGTTTACGTTATTGGCCATGAATGATCAATGTAGTTTTAACAATACGTTTCAGCTGGGCAAATTTAAAAATTTTTCTCACACTTCTGTGTGTTCATGCATGTATATATTTGTCTATGGACACATATGTGCATAATTTGTACCTATTTATCTATAGTCTGTCTATCCACATGGTATGTAAAGATATATGTTTGTATGCCTGATGTGTTGTTAATGAATATTGCCTGAATTAACATTCTGACTCTTAGAACAATAGTTCTTAAATACTTTTTGTGGATTTTAGGTTTTGAGATACATGTGATTTAACAAAAGTGCACTTTTAAACACAGGCATTACTTAGTAAGTGGATTATAGTTGACCAAGAAAAAGCATATTTGCTTCCTAAAGTATTCCTAAGGTTGATTAAGAAGCATTTCTCAAATTATAAAAACAATTTACTACTGGCTGACAAGACAGAAACCTCCCCAAACCAATGAAATCCCAAGAAAAAACCCAAGTGAAACATGACATATGGGTATCGAATTGTTTTAACACATCAGTTAGGATGAAATGGAAGCATTTAGATTATCCTACAAAACTGCCACTTTTTATTCTAGTCACTCTGTAGAAACTCAGCCCTGCAAGTTACACATTGTGCTTATTCTCCAATGAGTATTTCCATGACTTAGAAAATTAAGCACTTGGTTTAATTATATAAACTCTCAAAAGACAAGTAGAGTACTCTCTAGTATGAAAGTTCTTAATTTCAGAACTCTTGGATTTTTCAAGTTGCTTTCATACCCATCTCAACTGAGTCTTCGAATAGCTTCGTGAGGATGGCAGATAGAAATCATTATCAGTATTCTGAAGAGGAAAACAAAAATCAAAGCACACATCTGTGAAGATACTTGAAAACACGAAGTTTAGAGTTTGCTTTATGTGTTAGTGGATCTAGTTTTTTTTTTTTTTTCCTAACGGATTGTGCAAAAGTGCTTTTCTCAAAATCCTTGGCATTTATAGTTGTCAAAATAATAATCGAAGCAATAAAAACAACCTTCAAGCACAGAATATAAATTTTCACCAATCTTCAAATTAATATAAAATGATATTAAGTTCATAAATGTGTCTTTTAGTACCAAAATTTAAATAAATGGCCACACTTAAAAAAAAACAAATGTTAAAGACACATGATTTCTCAGTTAATGTATTTAAGTTCTTTACAGAAAGCTTGAGCTTAGGATATTCGTTTACTCTAAACTTGTAAATAACCACAAATAATAATTCATTCTAAAAGTAATGACAAAACCTAGTTTGCTACACATGCACTAGACTCCATAACCATTGCTTTCTGCCCATCCAATAATTGTTTATTCTTTATTTTTAATTGATTACCCAGAAGGAGACAATGGATTACTTCTTTTTAAAAAAAAAAAATCCTTATTTAAATTCTATTTAGTTAACATACACCTTACTTTGAGTTTCTGTGTAGAATTCAGCGATTCATCTGTCTTAAATAACACCCAGTGCTCATTCCATCAAGTGCCCTCCTTAATGCTGATCACCCAATTACCCCATGCCCCCAAACATTTCCCCTCCAGAAACTCTCAGTTTGTTCTCTACAGGTAAGAGTCTCTTATGATTTGCCTCCCTCTCTGTTTTCATCTGATTTTATTGTTCCTTCCCTTTCCCTGAGTTCATCTGTTTTTTTCCTTAAATTCCACATATGAGTGAAATCATATGGTATTTGCCTTTCTCTGCCTGACTAATTTCGCTTAGCATAATACCCTGTAGTTCCATCCACATCATTGCATATGGCAAGATTTCATTCTTTTTGATGGCTGAGTAATATTCTGTGATGTGTGTGTACATGTATATACCACATCTTCTTTATCCATTCATCTGCTGATGGACATCTGGGCTCTTTCTGTAGTTCAGCCATTGTGGGTGTTGCTGCTATAAATATTGGATGCATGTGCTCCTTTGAATCCCTATGTTTGTTTTCTTTGGGTAAATACTTAGTAGTGCAGTTGCTGGGTTGTAGAGTAGCTCTATTTTTAACCTTTTGAAGAACCTCTGTACTGTTTTCCAGAGTGGCTGCACCAGTTTGCATTCCCACCAACTGTGTAAGAGGGTTCCTCTTACACTCTGCATCCTTGCCAACATCTATTGTTTCTGGAGTTGTTAATTTTAGTCATTCTGACTGGTATGAGGTTGTATCTCATTGTGGTTTTGATTTGTATTTGATATTGTATTTGATTTGTATTGATGCCAAGTGGTATTGAGTAGTTTTTCATGTGTCTATTTGCCATTTGGATGTCTTCTTTGGGGAAATGTCTGTTCAAGTCTTCTGCCCATTTCTTGACTAGATTTTTTGGTTTTTGGGTATTGAGTTGGATAAGTTCTTTATAGATTTTGTGTTACTTCTTTATACATGTTTAGTTAATTTGAGCCTTTGTTTTTTGCTCCCACTTGGGATTCTGAAGAGGTGGGAGTATGTTATACTCCTGTCAGTTTCAATTTCAGACCTATCCCTGATAACATGCAATAACCAGAAGTCTTAACTAAATTAAAGATATGGGTGAATTTGATTGAAATTTATGTTCATATCTTCATTGTTTTTAAATCACAGATACAGAAATCTTGGTATTAATACAATAAAAAGGGCTTTCACAGTAGTAATAAACCAAATAACTAAAAATGAATATTTGGATGAGTGAAGAAGTGCAATGAAACTTAGCCTAAGTAATATGCTATGAAGCTGGAAGAACTGCTTTATCTCTTGTAAAATTCTCTAAAAGAAATATACCCTTAATGCCTCCTCATCTATACATGTATTTCAGTAACTAGTCAACAGAATAAGATCTGTATTAAAAAAAAATTGACAAAATAGTGGGCCCTGTGTATAGCAGAAAAGTATAGGAGACAAACACAAAAAGATTAGTTTAATTATAATAGACAAAAAGAGGAAACTCCATGCTTAAACAACAAACCCAGTCTGGGGCACCTGGGTGGCTCAGTGGGTTAAAGCCTCTGCCTTCGGCTCAGGTCCTGATCCTGGGGTCCTGGGATTGAGCCCCGCATTGGGCTGTCTGCTCACTGGGGAGCCTGCTTCCCCCTCTCTCTCTACCTGCTTCTCTGCCTACTTGTGATCTCTCTCTCTCTCTCTCTCTGTGTCAAATAAATAAATAAAATATTTAAACAACAAACCCAGTTTATACCAATTGAGATATATGCTTAATTATTCATGTATTTGTGACTGGTATTTATTATCTTCAATGTGTCATACATTCTGCCTACTTGGTGCTGGAATATTAAAATATATTAGTTATGGTCCTGGAGTTGAGGTCCTCAGATGCTGGCCAGGGCCCAGGTAAAAACAGTAACAACAACACTGAACCATAATAAAATGAGGAGACACATACAAGGTGGCCACAGGAAAATGGGTGCAAGGAACAGTTGGGAGTAGTCACTTCTTATAATAACTGCATCAGGGCTGGCATTAAAAAAAAATGAAACTTAAGTAGGACTTGATCAGATAAAAAATAAAATATTAAGATCTTAGTCAAGGACTTGTCATTAGTATTTGCATGTTTGCAAAGAGATAATTATTAGGAAAGAAAGAATGACAGGCAAGTCCATAGCTGTGGATTGAGAATTAGGAAAACTAGGTAAAGAAGAGGCATCATGTCAAAGTCAGAAGTAACAGAGCTAGAATGTTGCAACCTAATGTCATAGTTTACTGAAGTAATTCTTCAGTCCTGCACTGGAGTTACGTCCACCAATTATACATACCCTCTTATCACAGAATTCCTCTTCTTTTTAAATTTTTAAATTTTAATTCCAGTATAGTTAACATATAGTGTTCTATTAGTTTCAGGTGTATGACATAGTGATTCAGCATTCTATACGTTACTCAGTGTTCCATCATGATGAGTATGATAAGTATGCTCTTTTATCCCCATCACCTATTTTAGCCATCTCCCCACCAACCTCCCCTCTGGTAACTTCTCTATATTCTCTGTTCTCTGTAGTTAAGAGAATTGCTGTTCTAAACACAAAACAAAAGTGTTCATATGCCCATGTATATATTAGTGTTCTTATCAATGCTCTGCAAAAGCTGGAACCAACTCTGCTCATCGACATGGAATAGATAAATAAGTTGTGTTATATTTACTCAACAGAATACTATGATTTTTTAAAAATTTATGTTATTGCTTCTGTAGTGAGTTTCATAGCGAGGATTCAAACCCAGATAGTCTTACTCCTGTCCTGAGTTTTAGCCTTCACTACATTAAGTGTCTGAAAGCATCCTGAATTCATATCCTGACTCTGAAGAACACTATACAAAAATCTTTCTTACCTGTCTCCTTCCAACCTCTGTCCGTCACCTTCACTATGACAGCCAGATTGAACCAGTGAACTCAATTCTGGAAAACTACATCCCACGCTATACTCTGTCTTTCACAGAATTATGACATACTTAATTCTGGTGTTATATACATGGATGAGAGTGTTTATTAACTACCCTCCCCCACCAGAACCTCCTACTCTCTCTCTCTCTCTCTTTTTTAAGATTTTATTTATTTGACAAAGGGAGATCACAAGTAGGCAGAGAGTCAGGCAGAGAGAGAGAAAGGAGAAAGCAGGCTCTATGCTGAGCAGAGAGCCCAACGCGGGGCTCGATCCCAGGACCCTGAGATCATGACCTGAGCCAAAGGCAGAGGCTTAACCCACTGAGCCATCCAGGTGCCCAGAACCTACTACTCTTTAGAGAAGCATCAAATCGAACTATCTTCTCATACAAACACAGTAGCTGGGAATGTGAGAAAGCTGCATATAATAGAATCTTATCCCATCTAAATGTCTGTTTTTTAATTTGTTTAAGTGGACCCCAAATATTTTAGCAATCATTGAATTAGAAAAGTAACAGTGGATGTTCCTGGTTGGTTACAGCAAATCCCTGGACTTGCCTCCCTTTCTCTGTACCTGCTGTTTGTTCTCACTCCCAAATAACCTTGACCCTGTTTCAAATTTTTTATCTGCTGTTCAACCTCAAGTAAACATCTGGTTCTATATCTTTACTATTGCTAGGGTCCTTTTACATCTCATAATGGCTTCTGATACTATGTAAGAAACTGTAGAAATGGAAGAAAATTTAGGCCATTGACCTCCATTACACTGTCTTCCGCACATTTATATTTTGACATTTCAAACTAGTTCACAAATAACTTGAACTATTGAATAAAAAGTTAACAAGAATATGAGCCATGAGATTTTTTTCTGGATATCAAGTGTGCTATCTCCGACAAAAAACTTTCAGAGGGTGTTAAGGAGTTCTTTAATAGCCTCAAGATTGTCACTTCTCTGTGTCTTATTCAGTGGGTTCTGGTGATCTAGAATGGTTGATGCAGTCTCTTAGGCATTTATGGAATCTTCAGACTTGAAAGGTCATAACATTTAAAGAATATATTAGTTAATATGATCAGGAGCCATCGATGCTTTTGCCAAGACTTTTATATACCAGGGTCTTCTGACTGGCATTACCTGCAAAAAAGATACACTTGTAGCCCTAAGCCTGAATATTATTTAATAGCATCTTTCAGTGCTTCTGTTTCTTTTTTCTTTTCTTTTTTTTCCTTTCCTTTTCCTTCTACCCTTCCTCTCTCCCTCCTTACCTCCCTCCCTCCCTTCCTTCCTTCCTTCTTTGAAAGCATCTTTCAACTAACATCTTCTTCCATGAATAGAAGTCTTTTCTTTTTCTTTTATGTAAATTCAAGTTAGTTAACATATAGTGTATTATTAGCTTCAGGGGTAGCAGTGCTACTCTTCTTAATGATAAACTACAGATGGAGTGTTTTTCTTTACTTGTAGGCCTAGGTCAGGATGACTCTCACACTGGCAGTCCCAAGTCACAAAACCTCTAATGTCAAGCCTCTTAATTCCCATTTTGACGTTCTTTGCAACAGATTCAATTTTATCTTTGTGCTTCTCTAGTGTTTTATTGAGGGGAGGATATCTAATCTTGCATATGCTTTTCATATGTTGGCATTAAAGTTGTATTTCATAATCAAAATTCACCCAAGGGAGACAAGATGGATCAGTCTCTTCTGCAGCCACTTCCTGTTGCTGCCCAGTTCCCATCACCACCCATCACAGAGATCTGTATAACTTTGGGGGCTGCCTATGCTCAGTGACTTGCTTCCTGGGTTTACTATTCAGACTTGGCGTTTCTATTGACTTAATGCTCAGAATGGAATACACTGAGACTTCAGTCTATGACTCCTACAGCCTGGCACAGACTGCTTTATTGAGAAGTATTTAGGTAATTAAGAATTATTTAGGCAAGTGACATCTGTGACAAGGAGCACACACATGACAAAATTTCATAGATCCTACCACCACACCCAAAGCCATCACACTGCCATATCAAGGGTCATGAGTGTAAGTTTTCCTGGTATCAAAAGGGTATAGGAAAGACTGGATGAATTCACTTTGGACTTCCTGTACTGTCTAATAATCTCATTTGGTAACAATACAAGGGTGAATTACTTGCGAGGGATGCCATAACAAAGTACTACAAATTGCATGTCTTAGACAAAAGAAACTCTGTTTCTGCCTTGAAACTCTCCTGTTTCAGAGTTTAAGCTGGCAGTCTAAAATTAAGGTGTTGGCAGGATTGATTCCTTCTGAGGGTTGTGAAATAAGAGGCTGTTCTAGGCCTCTCTTGGCTTGTCAGTAGCTGTCTTCTCCCTATGTCTCTTAATATCATCTTCCCTCTACGTGTGTCTGTCTCTTTGTCTAAATTTCCCCTTTTTATCGGGATAATAGTTCTTTTGGATTTGGGGCCACCCTAATGGCCTCATTTTAACTTAACTCTGTAAAGATCCTATTTCCAAAACAGAATCACCTTCTGAGGTGCTGGAAATTACGACTCCAACATATTTTTTGTAGTGTGTAGGGGACAGAACTCAGTCTAGAACAAAGAATATGAAATAATTGAAGTAGATAGCCTCCCATCTACTCACATAGTTTATGATTACTGTGATAGAAATTGATGCTACTGTTGAGTCAGATGGGTCAGTCATTTATCTCATCCTCAGATTAGGGATTGAATATGTGTTAAAATGTACAGATAGGCTGAGAAGTATTTTCCTGATTGGCAGTCATAAAAATAGAAAAAATATATATATAATCAATAATGTCATTTGACTTTGTGCACCTGGTGTTTTACTGCATAAGATGCTAGGCTAATCGTTGAGACCTTCTGCCAATAGAAGGGTAGAAGATATTCCCTGTTAGGATTATTTCTCCACCCTTTTACTTAAAAGCATTGCTACTCTCTCTCTCTCTGTCTATATACTGAAGGAATATAGTCTAGAACCTTTAACAGCAGAAATATATATGTATAAAGAGGTTAACACATAGCTAAGCACCTGTACTATTTTTACTTCTTGTGTTACCCTGATTGTTTGCTATTTTAATAAAGACAGCATTTAGAAATTAAATTTCAACTAGAAATTATACTAAACTCCATTGCACATGGCATGGGAGAAAACTGAGGAGCTTAGCCATTCACCTTCTACCTCCTTTGCCCTAAATCCAGGTATCTTCTTGCTATTCACATTAATCCTGAAGAGCAATTCCCTGTAAGCCAGTTCTTCTCAATTTTGTACGTCCTTGCCTTCACTGTTCTTAATAGGTAATAATGAGTCATATCAGTAGAACAGGGAGGCATGCCCTAAGGAGTGGCTAAGAATAACTGCTCAAGGGGCACCTGGGTGGCTCAGTGGGTTAAGCCTCTTCCTTCCGCTCAGGTCATAATCTCAGGGTCCTGGAATCGAGCCCGCATTGGGCTCTCTGCTCAGCGGGGAGCCTGCTTCCCTCTCTCTCTCTGCCTGCCTCTCTGCCTACTTGTGATTTCTGTCAAATAAATAAATAAAATCTTAAAAAAAAAAAAAGAATCACTGCTCAATATACTGATAGTAACACCTCATATGGGTACAAATAAATACATAATTACATAAATATGTATATCTATGTATATATACAAATGTAACTATTTTCTCATTGACGGAAACATGAGAATCAAAGTTGGTCTTCTGTTTACACTTCCGGTGCCATAAATGTGTGATTATTTTTACCCCACCTGATCCGAAAAATGATTTGAGATAGCCTATACAATGAAATCGGTCCAACAGTATAAAGGTAATCAAAAACCTTGTAATAAAGGAAAAGACCAGTAAAATAATATAAATTCAATACAATGTTTAAAAATACATGACAATGACACATTACATTAAAGAAAGATCTAATCCAAATATTCAAGGATGATTTATCATTAGAATATCAGGCAATGTGTCACTGCACTAAAAAAATTTTTATGTATCTTGATAGATGTCATAACAACATTTTTTAAAAAGATTTTATTTGAGAGAGAGAGAGAAAAAGCACGAGCAGGGTGAGGGGTGGAGGAGAAGGAGAAGCAGACTCCCTAAGCAGGGAGCCCTACATGGGGCTCCATCCCAAGACTCCCAAATTATGACCTGAGCCAAAGGCAGATGGATGCTTAACCTACAAGCCACCCACAGGCCCCATAACAACATTTTATAAAGTTCAATATTTTCAATGATTACAAACTTTTAAAACACTAGGCATAAAAGGGAACTTTTTTAGCACAACAAACCTGCATACTTAAAGACATCATACATGTGATGAACAAATTTTAAGACATTACATCCCTTGTCCGTTGCTCTTTTGTTTAACTTGTTTCTCTGACTTTTTTCAGGAGTTCCACATTTGGAACTCTCTAGTTTGCTTTCCAACCTTGGAACTCAGAACTCATTGATACCATTCTACCAATAATATTCCCTGTTTTGGTCCTGTCACCTTTCGAGGCTAGAAGAGAGATATACTTTCTAAGGAGATAAATAGGCATTCAAAAAAACCTCCAGAAAAAAAAAAAAAAAAACCTCCAATTTGCTAATAGGCCAACTAGAAATTTATGAAAAACTGGATAATTTTAATTGATTTGAACAATTCCTTATTTGTAAACTATCTTCATGGTTTGTTTCTCAGTTTGTATATGCATTTTATATTCTTGTTTTTATAAGAATATGAGTATATAGTATACATGTATATGCACATATTTTGTGCACAGAGAAATGTCATAAATTTATGATTCTCAAATGATGTTTATGAGTACATTGTTTTTGTTTTTATTTTTAGAACATTATTAGAAATATTAACATACAGATTCTATTAGGATATTTCGGACATAGAGTGTTGATCTCTGATCAATAGATCAGGCAGATCCCTATAAAATAATTTGGGGAAAGGAAGATACAAATGGAAGAAATAAGCAGAATTTGGAGTCCTTGAGATTATAAATAATAATGACAGTTCATAATATAGTTTCTAATAAGTTGTGAAAACTAGATCATTGTGTCTCTATCATGGCTATGAATCTCAGTTCTGTTGAAAGCTTATTTTTGCTTTTTGGTTTTTTAAATTTTGTTTGTATTTTATTTTATGTCTTCCTGTTCAGTATTTTGATTTATTTTTCCTTTTTTTTTTTTAAAGATTTATTTATTTGACAGAGAAAGACAGAGAGAGAACACAAGCAGGCAGAGAGGCAGGCAGAGGGAGAGGGAGAAGCAGGCTCTCCGCTGAGCAGGGAGCCTGATGCGGGGCTCCATCCCAGGACCCCAGGATCATGACCTGAGCTGAAGGCAGTGGCTTAACCCACTGAGCCACCCAGGTGCCCCTTATTTTTCCTTTTTTTTTTTTTTTTTTTTTTAAAGATTTTATTTATTTATTTGACAGAGAGAAATCACAAGCAGGCAGAGAGGCAGGCAGAGAGAGAGGAGGAAGCAGGCTCCCCGCTGAGCAGAAAGCCCGATGCGGGGCTCGAACCCAGGACCTGGGATCATGACCTGAGCCGAAGGCAGCGGCTTAACCCACTGAGCCACCCAGGCGCCCCTATTTTTCCTTTTTTATTGAATGTTTTCCTTATAATTACTAAATCAGAATCTCAAGTTATGATACTAGGTAATTGAAAATTTTGAGTCTCTAGTATTCTATAGAGATAGATACATATGATAAAAGAAATACATTTTAAATCATATTAAGTAAAAACAATTCTTAGCACAACACAATTTAAATATATATATATATAGATATATCTATAGATATATCTATATATATCTATCTCAAAGTTTTTAATAAAAGTCATAGTAAAAGAAATCCACCAGAGTATTTCCATCAGAGTATTGCCTATGATGATGGGTTGATAATGGGCCTTGTAATCAGAGATAGGGAGAAATAACATAAAATAAAATAATAGAGAAATTGTGCATGAGTTAGCATTTGTGGTAAAGACTGAGTCATTATTCACCCACACCACTGCCTCCTGTGAACACAATGGAAGACTGTCTTTTAGACTCCATATGAGTTGGCTGCAACCATGTAAGTGAGTTCTGAATGATGAAATGAAAAACAGCACTTTTAGCCTAATCATTACACCTTGTGCATAATCACCCCTTTGTTCTCTTTTCTTCTGCTTGTGAATTCAGCATCACAGATGAAAAGCTCTTGGATACCTGACTTACCACGGAGAGTCTGCCTGACTCATCACACTGGACTATGACTAGGTGAGAAATAATCATTTAGACTGCTAAGCTAGTGAGATGTGGTGTTGTTAGAGTACCTAGCAATAATCACCCTTAACAGGATGATGATGGGGTACCATGAAGCATATGATTAAATAAAAGTCATTTCTGTGGGAGAAATGTAAAAGAAAAAGGAAAAAGAAAAACAGAAGCGGAAAGGTTCCACATAACAATATTTTACGAAGCCTCCATACAAATCAATGTTCATATGTATTATTGTATAAGCAAAAGCAGAGGAGAGAATTCTTATTTAAAATATTCACAAGTTCAAGTTTTGTCCATATTAGAGTAACTGGAACCAAATATCCCTTTCTGCTATTAAAAACCAGATAACACAAATAAAAGAGTTGTTTTCAGAAACTGGAAAACAGAACATGGGAGTGTGACACATAAGGCAAGAAAACAAAGAGGTTAAAGTCATGGTTACCTCATTTGCTATCTAAAAACACTTTCTGGATCATGGCACTGGGAGGAGAAATCCAATGGTAACTGTTGTCTTGTTGCATTGAGAAAACAGAAATTACTTTTGTGGAAGACTGAGCCAGCTGGTCGTGCAAGGCAGAATACTATAAAGGATGGAGGTAGGCAGAGGGATCCTTTTGAATTGTGGGTGCATATTAATCTGGGCACACAAAGGAATAATCTTCATCAGGCTAAGGAGGTGAAAATTCTTGGGAGCTCTATGCTGGGTAATTCAGAGATCACACAGACCTGGGAGTCATTTGGATAACTGGGGTGTTCAGGAGAGACACATAAAATGCTTTTTTTTTTAGCAGGAATGAACTATCTATAAAGGCTATTTTAGAACTTCCCTACAAAGCTTAAAAAGAAGTGTAAACAGACCAAAGTAATCAGTTAAAATCTACATTGTCCCCAAATTTATCTATAAATTAAATCAGTCTCAGTCAAATTCCAAACAGATACCTTATAGAAACTGAAAAGTTCATTCAAAATACATGCAGAAATGAAGAGAACTTAGAATAACCAAAATAATT
Organism: Enhydra lutris kenyoni; assembly: GCF_002288905.1. Taxonomy (NCBI): domain Eukaryota; kingdom Metazoa; phylum Chordata; class Mammalia; order Carnivora; family Mustelidae; genus Enhydra; species Enhydra lutris. Next base: position 14,207,595 of record NW_019154117.1, on the reverse strand, counting down.
TTGAAAAATAAGAACAACTTTGGAAATTTATACCACTTAAATTCAAAATTCATTATAAAGGTCAAAAATCATGACAGTGTAGCATTAGCATAAAGTTAAGACAAAAATGAATGAGGGGTGCCAGGTGGCTCAATTGGTGGAGTATGTGACTCTTTATCTCAGGTTGTGAGTTCAAGCCCTGTGGTGGGTATGGAGACTACTTAAAAATTAAATCTTAAAAGGAAAAAAAAATATAAAGATAAAAGTGAATGGACCAGAATAGCAAGACCAGAAATAGAACCACATACACAAAGCCAATTGGCATTTGACATAGTTACCAAGGCAATTCAGTGGGGGTAGAGATCATGTTTTCAACAAATTATGCTGGAAATATGGGCTAGCCACATACAAATAATAAAATGAATCTCAAATTTTACCTCACATCATACACAAAAACAAACTCAAAATGAGTCACAGACCTAAATGTAAACCCCAAATTATAAACTTCTAGAAAAAAGAGTAGGAGAAATTGATTTTCAGTCTGGCAAAGATTTCTTAAATAGAATGAAGAACACATAGTTGGACTTCCAGTTTCTTGTTCATCCTTATAAGAAGTTGGGAAGTTGCCACTGTATTCTAAGAAGTAAAAAAGTGAACAAACTAAAAAGTCAACAGCTCTTCTGAGATCTTTGAGAGAAGTGAGTTTACCAGGAAAACTCCTATCCCTAGAATTGGAAAGACAGGTGAATATAGAGAATCATAGATTACTATGGCAAAAATCCACCGCCAGAAAACTAGGAGCAGTACTGGGATAGAGAAAGCTGAACTTTGACAACTTCTAGAAGCTCAGTATGGACAAGTCTAAGAGACAAAAACTCCATGGGGACCCAGCCGTAGCCCTCCCACTCCCCACACATTTATCTCATGAAGTTTTAACAGATTCTCATGGGAACCATGTATATTCTGTTTTTCACAATGTTAGCCCGCAGGAGGATTTAACCACACCCTAACTTTCTGGTCCTTTAACAGAGCCTAACTGACCTAAGAGAAGCAAAATACTCAATTCCATTCCATTCGAGCCCTCCTGTCCCACCTAATAGTGTAAATTTCTGACCCTCCATAAGATTGAACAAGTACAGACAGACATTCACTGTGCTTTTGTTTATTTACTCATTCATCCAACAAATATTTATTGTACATCTGATGTGTGCTAGGTACTGTATTAAATGAGGATATAGCAGCAAAGAAATACAGTTCCTGCCCTCATAAATTTGATATTCTAGTGTCGAAGAGAGACAGCAAGTAAGTAAACAAACAAATGCACTATGTAATTTTATGTGTTAAAATTTTCCATGAGGAAAAATCAATTCGGTTAAAAACAGTAATGCATGAAATGAATTACCAGAAAGTTTTTGCCTTTGTAAGTGAACTGTGTTCATAATGTTTTTATGCCTACTGTGGAAATGGAGGTACATAAAGGCAAAATTCCATGTGGACAGTAAAAATATAAAGTGATTAAGGAAAAATAAAACCCTGAAATGAGTAAGTTATTGAATTAGATTGGGTTAACTCTGTGATTTTGCTGTTTAGGTATATTGTGATAGGGCGTTGAAGTGAAATTACTGTGTTTGCATTAAAAGCAAGTTCTATAGTGCATTCAAAGGCCAGGTCCTCAGACAACATGATAGACAACAACATTGAAATATGAGAAGAGATAATGCTTAAGTTGAGTACATTGGCATAGTGACAAATATCTACGTTCTCCTATTCCTCAGCATACACAGAGGCAAAATTTTGATGAGTCACATGTATGAAATTATCAGTAAGAACTTGCCAGGGATGAGATTCATTAAAAAGTTTTGTTTTTGTTCTAGAGATTTAGAAAGTTCTGCAGATAATAAACATGAGGTCTGCTGTTTGACTGTATTGATTAGAATTTCTTAATTAGTATCTTTTCAAGGTGTAAAGGGAAAAATGAATGAAACAAAACAATTAAAAGACCAAAATGAACACATTATTGGACAACTAATTTATTTTAGGTACCAGGTAAAGCACTTTTGTATATATTATCTCAACGCAAAGAGGAGAAAAAAATAAAATAATGACATACGTAGCAGTGGATTTTTGTGACTTAAATATTTCTTCCACTTATCATTAATAATGGATAAAATGAAGGCAAACTCTGGATGTTTGTAGTAATGTTTATTTCTGTAAATATATCCTACTGGGAGAATGGGGCCATAGGGTCTAATTCTCAGTCCCAGGGATTGTGGTTGCTTAGAAGTTCTAACAAACTTTTTCTTTTGACTGAATCATCTATTTTACTGCATAAAAACAGATTTTTATCTGGGAAAACCTGAGGTTTAAAAAAAAAAAAAGATTAGTGTCAGTATCAATTGAAAGGGTGGAGAACAGAAACATTCAGTGAATTTTTGCTGTTAATTGGAACATATCCTTATAAGCATATAACCCCCCCCAAGACAGACCACAGAGACTAGATCAGATCTAGGTATAATGTGCTGAATTTTGGTGCAGAAATGAAGGGTAAAGTATTTGTCTCCATGGGGACAGATCCATTACTGCACTTTTCAAAATGTCAAGGTTACATTTGAAAAGTAGTTGCAATTTTCTTCCATTTCATAAAGATAATTCTCTGCTTGTACTTCACACATAAAAATCTGTGACTTAATGAAAATTTTCTTCACAGTATTAGGATAATAATTCCAACCTAACATGGCTTAGAGTATAGTGTATTTTTTCTTAATCTCCAGATTCCAGGGAATAAAAACATAGTATTGTTGGTGATTTAGTAATATTTTGTCCTTTTGACCACTTCAGTTTTGTAGGAGGTCATAGTTTGTTTCAGAAACTTTGTCAAATTAGGTATTTCTTTTTGAAAATACTAATCCATAAAAGAGGAAAACATATTACTATATGTTTGAGATATTTCTATATAAAACAGCCTACCTCAGATAAATTTAATCTTACTAGATAAAAACTGTACATTCGTTTATATTTGATATGCTTTATGAAGTCCTGATTATATATGCAGTAGCAGTACAGCTGAACATTGCAGTATACTTTTACAACTATTAAACCATCAAAGTTTATTATGGTACAAATGTTAAAAATACTAGTAGCTATTTGGAGGTAGATATTAGATAGTGATGCTTAATGGGATGGAATGAATGGCAAATGCAAATAAAATTCTCAAATAATTTTAAGGAAAATTAATTTCAATTTATTGGAAATCTTAATATAACTAATACTTTTAAAAGTTCATTTAAGGGAATTCTGGAGGATGGTCAATTGTAGAAAATCAATAACTAGAAGCATTAAATTAAAATTTCTGTCACAATGCTGGGGAATGAGAAGACATATGGATAAGATTTTAAAGATTTAAGTAATTTTGCAGATGTCAACAGGTAATTTGCCTTTATATTGGACAATTATTTTTAGTCCATAAACCATTGGTACAGAAAAATGATATAAAAATTATGGCCTTTCCTTGCAGAAATTAAACAGTGTATCTTTGTAAGAAATACTCAAACATGAAACATCATTTAGATTCAACTAAATATTATAAATATTATAATTTCCATATGTTAAAAATAGGCATTTTCACAAGGATCATCTTTTTTTCAAGATTTCATTTGTTTATTTGAGAGGGAGAAAGAGGGAGAGAGTTCAGGTACACAAGCGGGGTGGGGCGGGGGTAGGGGCAGAGGGAGAAGGACAAGCCAACTCCCCACTGAGCAGGGAGCCAAATGCAGGGCTTAGTCCCAGGACCCTGAGATCCTGTCTGAGCTGAAGGCAGCCACTTTAACAGACTGAGCCACCCAGGCACCTCTTCCTGTGGATTATTTTATGTCATCTTCACAATAACCTTGTGGAGCAATTATTTCAATTTTAAAGATAAGCAGATTTGACTTATAGAGTCTAAGAAACTTGTTCAGAATCTCAGCTACTTGATAGTCGATGTGAACCTTAACTGAGATCTTTTACCCCAAGTATAGTGCTTTTTCCACTACCTATACCGACTCAAATAATTAATAGCTTCATTTGGACGTCTCAATAAATCTCTTATCAGTAATAAATCTCTTATCAGTAAATATCTACAAAATTTCTAGTATTTCTCTGTTACATAGTGGAGATTTAAGAGTTACCTTGACTGACCTCAAGTAAATTTTGTTCTTCTGTATGTTGTTTAATATGTTGTTTTTCTCTGGCTGCTTTTAAAACTTTCAAATTAACCATAAATTTGACTGTATGTACGTAGGTGCTGTTTTCTTTGCATTTACTACGCTTGTGTTCCAATGAGCTTGAATTTGTACATTTATGTTTTTCACCAAATTAAAGAAATAATCCACATTTCTTCATACATTTATTCTGTCCCTGTTTTTTTCTCTCCTGATACTATCACTACATATATGTTAGACCATCTTCAATTGTTGCAGTCTTTCTGAGTCTGTTCATTTTTCACATTTAATGGTCTCTCGTATCTAATGTATTATTTATCTGTCTTAAAGTTCATTTATTTTATCTTCAATATGTTGTTAATCCCGTTAAGTGAAATTTTTATTTCAGATTGCATTTTTCACTTTTTAATTTCTTTTTTATTCTTCTTTTATAGCTTCTATTCCTTTGCTGAGATTTGTCTTTTTATTCATTATCAATGTATTTCCATATCAATGAAGCTTCTTTAAAATCTGTTCTGATTCCAACATCTTGATCCGTCTCTAGTTTTGTCTTCATTGATTGTTTTTTTTCTTTGAGTGTGGCATTTTTCTGTTTCATTGAAATTTGTGTAATGTGGATTTGTGTTCTGGGTATGAATTATATTGTAGAGATTCTGGATTAGGTTATATACTTTCAAAGAATATTGATTTTTTTTTTTTTTTTTTTTTTTGAGTGTGCAGTTTGACAGAACTCAAACTACAATTTTTTCCATGTGGTGCATGGCAAGTTCAGCCAAATATTTAGGTATAATGTGGTGTTTCTACCTTATCTCTCTTTTTAGAGATCCTCCCCCGAGTCCACTCTGCCCCCTCTTAATTTTTCAGCTGTGTGGTTGTCCCAGATTCTGCCCTTCTTTGTTCATCAGTCTAATAAAAAAGTCTTATCACTTCCATATTGTAGTTGCACAACATTGCACTAATGGTGTCTGCCCTCAGGATCTGAGTGGTAAAACTAGGAAGCCTACCAAGGATTATTCTCTTCTACCAAGTGTAGACTTACCTGTAACATCTGCCTGCTTTGCTCAGTCTTCGGTGTCCTTAGATAATTGTTTTTCTTTACATTTTACACTGTAGTTTATGGAATCATACAACATGTGGTGTTTGTACTTGGCTTCTTTCACTTAGCACAATACTTTAAAATTAATTTTCAGTATTGTATATATAATAGATCATTCCCTTATGTTCATATTCTTTTACTATTGCGTAGTATTTTTTTGTGTTAATATGCCACAATGTGTTAATCCATTAACTATTTAATGAACATTTGGGTTATTTTTAGTTTGGGCTATTATGAATAAAGTTCTTTAAAAATTCAGATAGAAGATGTTGGGTGGAAATATAGTTTTATATTTTTGGGAATTACTTGGTCATGTGTAAGTGTTACATATAACTTAAACTATCAAAAAAGTTTTTTTTTTTTCCAAAAGCAATGACATTATTTTATATTCCCATCAATAATGTTTGAGATTTCCTGTAGATCCACATTTTCACTTGGTATTATCAGTCTTTTAAACTTAATCATTCTAGGGGTGCCTGGGTGGCTCAGTCAGTTAAGCAGCTGCCTTTGGCTCAGGTCATGATCCCAGGGTTCTGGGCTTGAGTCCCCAGGGAGGCTGCTTCTCCCTCCTCCTATTTCTGCTCTCTCTCAGTCAAATAAATAAATAAAATCTTAAAAAAAAACTTTAATCATTCTAGCAATTATGTAGTATTATCTCATGATTTAAATGTGCATTTCTCTAGTGACTAATGCTGTTGAACATATTTTTATATGTTTATTTATCATCTGTATATTTTTTTATGTATTTCAAGTCTCCTGCCTAATTTAAATTTGGTTATCTTAATATTGTGTTGAAATGATTCTTTACATATTCTAGATACAAATCCTCTTTGTATCTATGGTTTGCAAATATTTTCTCCCCAACTCTTTTTAGCCTTTTATTTTCTTACCAGTGTATTTTTCAGAACAATAGTTTCTGATCTTGAAAGTGTTGAACTTGACAGTTTTTAAAAATACTTTGTGATTTTTTAAATTAAACTTTTATAGAGCAGTTTTAGGTTCATAGAAAAATTGAGCAATGGTACAGAGATTTCCCACGTACCCCATCCCTCCCTCATTATAAGCATTTGCCCATAAGAGTAGTATTTGTTACAATCTGTGAACCTACACTGACACATAATTATCACCCAAACCCACCATTTACATTATGATTCTCTCTTGGTATTGCATATTCTATGATTTTGTACAAATGTATAGTATCCACCATTATACATATGTAGGTATATGCATATATCCACCATTATAGTATCATACAAAATAGTTTCAGAGCCTAAAATCATCTGTGTTCTGCTTATTTCTCTTTCTCTCCCCACTAAGTTCTAGAAACCACTGATCTTTTTGCAGTAAATATTCTGGTGTCTGGATGCATCACAGTTTATTTGTCCATTCACCTTATGAAGGGTATCTTGGTTGCTATCAATTCTGGTAATTATGAATAAAACTTATACATTTGTGTATAAGTTGTTCTGCAGGCATGGCTTTAAGCTTGTTTGGGGGAAATACCAAGTTCTCTAAGGTATTTTTAATATTTCTTACAAGGCAGTTCTGCTGGCAATGAATTTCTGTAATTTTTGTTTGAGAAAGTATTTCTTCTTCACTTTTAAAAGGTAATTTTGTAGGGTACAAAACTGTAGATTGATGGGGTATTTTCCCCTCAACACTTTAAATATTTCACTCCAGTCTTTTGTTTGCATGGTTTTCTGAGAAGTTGGATGTAATTCTTATCTTTGTCCCTCTATAGATTAAGATTTTTTTCCTCTGGCTTTTTTCTGAATTTTTTCTGTATCTTTGATTTTCTGCAGTTTGAATATAATATGCCTTGATGTAGTTTTTGGCATTTATCCTGCTTTCTAATTCCATGATTTTGTATCTGGTATCAATTTGGGGAAGTTTTCAGTCATTGTTTCAGATAGTTCTAGTATTTCCATTACTTGTATGTTATACCTCTTGTAATTATTCCACAGTCTCTGGATAGTCTGAGGTTGGTTTTTTTGTTTGTTGGTTTTTCAGTCTTTTTCCCTTTGCTTTTAGTTTTGGAAGATTTTATTGTGATACCCTCAAACTCAGAGATTCTTCAGTCAGATGTATTAGTGTCCAGTTTACTAATAAGCTCATCAAAGGCATTCTGCATTTCTGTTAGAGCAGTTTTGTTTTTTGTTTGTTTTTTTTGTGGTTTTATCTCCAGCATTGCTTTTTGACTTTCTTAGAATTTCAAAATCTCTGTTTACATTGCCCATCTGTTCTTACATACTGTTTACTTTATCCACAGAGCCCTTAGCATATTAATCATAGTTGTTTTAAATTCCTGGTTTGATAATCCCAACATCTCTGCCACGTCTTGTTCCTACGCTTGCTCTGTCACTTCGAATGGTGTTTTTTGCCATTAGGTATACATTGTAATTTTTTTTAATAGCTCTCCATGATAAAACAGGTAAAAAGAACTGCTGTAAATAGACCATTGGCAATATGGTGGTGAGGTACGGGGAATGGAAGTGTTCTGTAGTCCGTGGTTAAGTCCCAGGCTTTTAGTGAGTCTCTCCCTCTGGAATGTGAACTTCACAAGTGTTTCTCAGGTTTGTCTCACCTCTAATGTGGGAGAGGCTAGCAGGGTGAGTTGGAATTTGGTATTTCCCATCCCCAGGTCTCTTAGGCTGATAACACCCCAGCAGCTTCGGTTCCAGTTAACCAGCTTTACCTAAGGAAAGGCCTTATTAAAAGACTAGAGTGTTCTGGAGTATTTCAAAGCATTCTGGAGTATTCAGAGTATTTCCTTTCTCCTTGCCAGAAGCAAAGGGGGAATATTCTCTGATATTGACTGTGGGATTCTGGTCAATCTCACAAAACTGTGGGAACCTCTCTGCTTCCCTATCTTCCCAGGAAGATTTTAACTCTCAGACTTGTCTACCCTGAGCCTCTAGCCCTTCCTCAGTTGCAGTTCATGTTTTCCTATCTCAGCACAGATATCCATAGCTATTCCTCTCTTAGTCTCTGCTCCAATAACCCCCAACTCCCTTTATTCACCTTCTGCCTCTTCAGTCTTGAGCAGTGATTTGTTGGCCTTCCCTCTCTTATAAATTCAAGATTTGTTAGAGTCTAAGTCCGTTATAATTTATAGTTGTTAGGAAAGAGTGGCAACTTACAAGCTCTTTATATGTGCAACTAAAAACCAGAAGTCCACTTAATTTCTTGTATAGAATAATTCAGAAAATATAGAAGTCATGTATGTGTCCAAATTATATAGAGCCACTAATTTAAAAAAAAAAGGTACTTGAATGAGTATTTTGTGATTATTTTTTTTAAACCAAATTACCTAATACACTGAATTTCCATCAAGCTTTCTGATACTTTATTATTTATTTATTTACCTACCTTCTGACACTTTAACCAGGGAAATTACATCGCTATATAATATATTTAATAAAGAACTTTACATAGTTCTATTAAGATCTGGAACAAGACAAAGATGCTGCTATTACCAATAATTATTAACCTTGCACTGGAGGGCCTGGCTAGCATTATAAGATACAAAAGCAAAACTTAGCAAAACAAAACTTACCAAAACAGGCAGTTGCTACATCATTGTGACTACTCCATATGCTTTCTAAGACACCTTCTTGTCAAGAGTAAACTTGACACTTGATATCCCTTTATACCTAGTTTTAGATAATGCTGCTGCTGCTGATTTTCTTTTATAGACAGATCTTATATCCAGAAAACTCTAAAAACTAAACATTTGGGGGAACTTGTGGTAAAATCTTCTCCTGACCAGATCTTATTTGTCATCAACCTCTGAAATGGACTCTTAAGAAGCTATTTATAGGGGTGCCTTGGTGGCTCAGTGGGTTAAACCCTCTGCCTTTGGCTCAGGTCATGATCCCAGGGTTCTGGGATCAAGCCCCGCATCAGGCTCTCTGCTCAGCCCAGAACCCGCTTCCCTTCCTCTCTCTCTCTGCCTGGCTCTCTGCCTCCTTATGATCTCTGTCTGTTAAATAAATAAATAAAATCTTTTTAAAAAAAGAAGCTATTTATATTGTTTATTTAATATTAAAATTTATGTATTTTTGCTGCATAATTATTCATGTGGGCTTCCCTAGAACCCATATGGGTTTTATGTGACATGTAGTATATAATCCTTATTACTTCACAATCTGAATTCCATGGCACCTATGACTGTGAGGATTTCATATAAGTAACCTATTAAAACAAACACTTATTAATAGTATATTTTTATAATCTTCAAAACTGTGCTGCTATAAGATAGATACTAATAGTATTGCCATTTAACAGGTGAGAAAAATGAGTGGCAGAGAGGTTAAATAAACACCTAATGATACACAGCTTGTAGGTAGTAGAACTGAGGTTTAATTCTGGCAGCCTGGATTGACAGCTCATACTTTCTACTGTGGCTTTCACTAATGGTGAGTGGGGGTGGGGTGGGGAAATATTTTCTTGTCAGCTCTGTTTAACCCTAAGATAACTGTACCTTGCCCCTTTTCATTAAATTGAAAGAGAACTCTGTACTCTAATTAAAAATTTGGAATCTATACCAAGCTACTAAAATATGAATGCCCTTTGTGTATTGCTTATTCTTATCTATCGCAATTGCTCTGTTCTGTAATACTGACAATGGTTTCCTAATCGAAACTTCCCTTCTTGTCATGCCTGAGCTGGTTTGGTCTTTTTTCTTTTCCTCTGTGAACATTACTTTTGTTTTTTGCTTTCCCTTATGCCTGAAAAAAAAAAATCCAAGTATTCAACAAAGGAAAGCTTATACTTCTTTAATTTTCTATTTAGACGGTCTCTCAGTAATGAACTCTCAGTTTCTGGCTTGGACAAAAAGGAGCCCCATCCTGAACGGTTCTAGATGACTCTACCCTCATTGGCTGGTGAGCTCTGAGACTTGTCTGTGCCTGATATCTAAGAGCCACAGTCAAAGAGACCATAGAGTATTCCATGGAATCTGGAAATAGGCTTACTTTCTTCTTTGGCAGTAGCACAAATTTTACTCTTACTTAGCCTAACAATACAGAATCTTCAGCCTGTTGAAAAGAATTTTGTCCCACCCCAGGCAATCTGAAAATTCTGAATATCTATCGAAAGGAGTCACAGACAGGTCTGATTCACAGGATGTTGCTGTTGTAAACTCGGCGCAATTGAGTGTAAGCTCTTGGCAGGCAGGGACTGATTATTCTATCCTGCATGTTTGTTTTTCATTCAGGAATTAAACAGTACCCTGGATGTCACAATGCTAACAAAATTTCTTTTATTATAAATTAAATACATTGGTCTAAGACAAAAGGTAATTGGTAGAACTGAGAGAAGGGTGCTTTGCAGAATCCATGCCACTTGGTGCTTCGACAAGAGGAAAACTGCAGAAAAGTTATTCATCAAATGTTTGTATTCTAATTTTACTTCCAAGCAATCCAATGAGTAAATGTAGAATAAATCACTTCCCTTATATGTAGCTTTATTGACATTTTTCATTTGTAAAATAAGAGACATCTATCAAATTTCCAGCATCTACAGTGAGGTTGAGCACATGATAAACTTTATTAAGAGATATATATAAATATATTAAAATACATCTTTGATAATTTCAGGGTGGCTCAAATGTATCATAAGTAGGAAAAAATGCAAAATATTATACATATATAAATATATACACATAGATATGAACTCATTTCAATAAAATCATCTTCAAGTGTATGTGAATGTGTATAGAAAAGAATAAATTCCTAGAAGGAAAGCTAATTTGTTATAAATAAAATAGTTACAAAGTTCAATGAAAGAATCTTCAAAGTAATAAAAATCAAAAAATAAACAGAACAATTTATATGGCTAGGCAAATAAGATTACCACCAAAGGTAGGAAGGCTATTAGTGCATAACTATGTCATAAATAAAAATGAAGTTTCAATACAGAAGTGCATCTTAATTCCAATTTGAAAGCAAAAGGCATCATAAAATTCCATTACCACATGGCAACAATTGTATTGTCGCATCCCTTTTAATCTGAATATGTGCTCCACTGATTATTTGTTGTTCTTATTTTTAGCAGAAGTGAGATTTTTAGAGTTTAACTCAGGCATGGAGAATTTCAGTATTAGCTTTTCCTATACAGTTAAGCATGGTTACGTATATTAATAATCTATCAAGATCTACTACTACACTTTTGGGAACAGATTGCTTCTCACATGCAAGAGTTTTGAGTAGGTACTACTTTGTTTTGCACTTCTTCCTTTTTAAAATTTGTGAATATACATTTGCATGATTCAAAATTCACAGTGATATAAAAAGGTATACACACAACAGCAAGTTCACAACTTTTCTGGAACCCATTGGAGTGCTGAAGTTGCAAGGCAGTCAACTGGTCCAAAAAAAAAATCTAAGAAAAGACGGGAGGTTTCAGGGAAATACAAGATAAGAACAGTGGCTTACCAAGACAGGATGCGGCTGGACAGCAAGAAGGAGTTATCTGTCCCTCATTCGCAAATCAGCTAGGGTTATTGGAAAATTGGTGGGAAGTGAATGTGCATGGCAAGTGGTGAAGGCCTTGGGAACTGCAAATAATTGGAGGTCTGCTAATTGACGACTCATAGAAAATTTTGGTCAATTTCTGAGAAAGTCTCTGTTGTGGTGCAGAACTGGAGGAGGGAAACAGTAAGTCGCTCCTGTGGAGATGGGGGGTGGGGGTGATTCGCAAGTTTCAACTGAGACATTACTCCTCTATCTTCCCTACAAAACTAAAAATCCTAAACCTGTGGGGGGATGGGTCAGCATATACTGGTGCTCATGGGGTGCTGGTGAAAACCCACTGCAGCTAGGGAAAGGAAATAGGAAAAAAGAAACTTGAAACCCTGGAGGAGGGGCATAAAGATCTACTGGACTCAAACTGCAAAGCAAACTATGGGACTGAGAAGTAGAGTCACAGTGCCTAAGACAAAGATTTAATCAGAGTAGAGAACAACTGTGCCTGTGGCCCCCCATCCCCAAGCACATACTGCAGGAAAAGAAGCATCAAGGAACAAGTAATTTATAAAATACAGACCTTCACTGAGGTCCAGTATGAAGGGAAGATTAGCCTGGAGCAAGCATTGAAATAAAAAGCCCTCTGAAAACCCCTACCCTAAACACAGGGTTGTATTAGAATTTGGAAGGCAACTATGCTTCCACTATACCACCAACGCTTGTGTTAGAATTTGAACCCTATGGTACAAATCTGAAAAATCAGGTTTTATGGGTTAAACAAATTGCTCTCCCCACCAAAGTCCTAGCAGGAAGAAGAGCATGCCCATTTCCAAGCGTGAAAACTATTTCCTACAATCTCTTCTGTCCTACACAAGATGTACATCTTTTAAGAATAAGCTAGAAAGCATACAAAAAGGTAAGGAAAAAACCAGCACCTTCCTAAGAAACAGAGCAATCATTAAAACCAAACTAAAATATGATAGAGATGTTAGAAGTACCTGAGAGGGAGTTTTAAATAACTATGATTATTATGTTAAAGGCTTTAAAGGAAGAAGTAGACAACATGTAAGACAGGTGGTTAAATTTAGAAATTATAATAAAAATTCCAATAAGAACACCAAAAATGCATAACATAGTCACAAAGAATGTTTTCAATAGGACTAATAGTAAACGGGGCACAGCCAAAGAGAGAATCCATATACTGGAAGATAGGCATAGAGAGGTCACCCAGAAGAGAATGCAGCCTATGACTAAGAAGTCTTCAGATGAATGAAATAAACACAATGAAGTGAGTGGGAAAGAAAAACCCAACCTAAGTAACTGAAAAATAGTGTTTTGACTGGATAACACAAAGCCTTAAGGCCAAAAGAACTAAAGGGATATTGCATTCTAGTTGGTAACCTTGTTTCACATGTACCTATGGGACATATTATCAGACTGCTTTATATGAGTACTAGGCTTGAACAAATGAACACATTTTAGTAATGAGAGTCAGAGATCTCACTATTGGAGAAAGAAAGGTGCTATGTTCCAAGGACACAGGAGCCACATTGAAAAAGAGCTCTCAGTGACCAATGCGGAAATAATCTAAGCAACAAAATAAATAGTAATAATATTAAGTTATAACCCCCCAATAAAATATATGTCCATGAATCTGAAGACTTCAGTTTTTAGCCCAACATATAAAATGATTGGAAATCATTACTCTTATCCTTACAATGAGAAAGCAAAGCTAGATAAACTGAAGTTCAGTGAGTTTCTTAGACACACCAAAGAAATGAGGTTGCAGGACAAACTGCATTCCCAAAAAACTCAAGAGTCTGTTGTATCCAGAGAGATAACACTCCTGAGACTGGCTTACCTGGTGAAGGAGCTGCCAATCAATGATCATTTATGCAGTATGCATTAGGGATTACCGGACTGCAGAGAGACTATAGATGGTGAGAATCTCCTCGAAGCTGCAGTTAGAAGGGACCCCCACACCTTCCCAGGCTTTTCCTCCAGGAACCCCATCAGGTTTTCATTAGGAGATCAGAGAAAGCTCCTAAGGAGCTGGTCCTTGTTCTTCCACAGTTCTTGTTCTCCTCTGTTGTATTCCATTTCATTCTATTTCCCTGGTCCTGACAGGGAAAGAGGGTCGTAGGTGTTGCGAAACTCTCACAAACCCTTCCTCTCTAACAAGGGCCTAATCTCCAAGATGGAGGACATCCCTAGAGCATGAATCTGGAAACATATCCCAGTTTGGGGAAAGGAAATACACTCCACCCTAGACCAATCATATCTTCCCATGTCACCTAAGGCAGGGTCAACAAAGAAAAGGGCATTAAGGAAATATACTAGAAATATTACAGCTGGAGAGGAGACTAGCAGATAGGAGTAACCAAAGCTCTACTCCTGGAGGAGAAGCAGAAATACCTCATAGGCCAAATCCCCAAGAAAGGCACATTAAAAGATGGACACTTAATCAGAAGTTTAGAGCACATCCCTTTTTTTCTCCATAACCTATCACAATACTAACAAACCTCCAGAAGTAATAAAGGTGGATTATAGAAAAAGGGCTGCAAGACACACACACTCTCTAAAAATAGTACAAAAGGAAACTGAAAGCCGAGAGGGAAGAAAAACAAGATCACCGGAGTAATGCAAAACCTCTGGTGCTTACCGCAAAAATAAACACGCAATGTACCCAAACTCCTAGGCAGATTAACATAAATCCTCATACTAATGGCCTACTTACCTCAGTTACTATTACTTTGTACAATATGTCTGGTCTCAACAAAATTCACAAGGCATTCCAAAAGGCAAGAATAAACACCATCTGAAGAGACAAAACAAGTATCAGAACCAGACTGAAATATAAAAAAGATGTTGGAATTATCTCAGGAAATTTTAAGTAACAATGACTAATATGGTCAGAGCTCTCGAGGGAAAAGTAGATAACGTGTAAGACCAGATGGAATGTCAGCAGAAAGATGAGAACTATAAGAAAGGAGAAAAAGGAAATGCTAGAAGTGAAAAACAGTATTGGAAAGACGGCCTGTGATGGGTGCCATCAGTAGACTTGACATGGCAGAGGAAAGAATCACTAAGCTTGAATATAAGTAAATAGAAACTTCTCATACTGCAATGCAAAGAGACAAAAAGGAAAAAAGGATAGGATGGGATGAAATGGAAAGGAATAAAGGAGAACCTCCAAGAACCATGGAACAATATCAAAAGTTGTGATATACATATAATTAGAATATCAGAGAAGAAAGAATGGAACAGAAGAAATATTTGTAGAAATAATAATGGCTGAGAACTTTCCAAATTAATGATAGATACCAAACTGTAGAAACAGAAGTTTAGAGAATAGAATACTCAATACACATAGACACATCACAGAGTTAAAGAGCAGAAAAACGAAGATAAAGAGAAAAGTTATTGGGGAACACTTTACATACAAAGGAACAAGATAAAAATTACAGCAGACTTCTCATTAAAAAAAAAAAAAAGAAAGAAAGAAAAAGGGCAAACCAGAGTGTAATGAGATCTTTAAAATGCTTGGGGGCTTGGGGGACAGAAAAAAACTCTGCATCCATGAATTCTATATCCATTGAGATTATCCTTCCAAAGTAAAAAAGAAATACTTTCTCAGATAAACAAAAACTGGGAGAATTCCCAGACAGCAGACTTGCCCTGCAAAAAATGTTAAAAGAAGATTTTCAAGCATAAGGAAAGAGATATAGATCAGACACTTGAATTTACATAAAAGAAAGGAGAGCATCAGATAAGGAATAAATGAAGGTAAAATAAATTCTTTTCTTTTGTCTTATTCTTAACTGAGCTAAAGGACAAGAAGTTGGGCACTAGTAGTATTTTGGATATTTATGTAAATAGGTGAAATAACAGTGTCACAAGAGAGAGAAGGGAAGACTTGGGATACTAGGTTATAATGTATTTGCACTCTATGTAAAGGAGTAGATTGTTACTTAAAGATGTACTTAGATGGGCGCCTGGGTGGCTCAGTGGGTTAAAGCCTCTGCCTTCGGCTCAGGTCATGATTCCAGGGTCCTGGGATCAAGTCCCACATCAGGCTCTCTGCTCAGCAGGGAGCCTCCTTTCTCCTCTCTCTCTCTCTCTCTCTCTCTCTCTGCCTGCCTCTCTGCCTACTTGTGATCTCTGTCAAATAAATAAATAAAATCTTAAAAAAAAAAAGATGTACTTAGATAACTTTAACATGTATATTGTAAACACTAGGAAAACCACTAAAAAGATTTTTTAAAGGAAGTTTAAATGATAGAAACAGAAAGGAATTAAAATTAAATCATATAAAATATACAGTGAGTTTATACTAACATTAATAAGATATTAAATAAGTAAGAGGTTGAGAAGAAACAACTCCTCCTAACAAAAGAATTTGACTTAATAAACATAGACTGAGGGAAATAAAATGCCACCATTAGAACACCATGGTAGTAATTGCTGTAGTCAACATCCATTGGTGAATGCTAAAATTGGTGGACAATATAAGAAGAAACTAGATTTTTACATAGTCTCATCTAAGGTTATCTTTCTTAAAACACTTAGTATTACAAAGGGAAAATAGTGACTTTTCAATGAAGAAACCTTCAGATACCACCTTAGTGTGTGATCAAGATTAATATCACTGGTGATGAGACATATCACATGTGCCCCCTGATAATGATGTACTAAGGAGGGTTAATTTTCTGTGGTCTTCTTCCCCAAAGTGCATACCTTTAAGATCGTTGTAGAAAAAACATAATGGAAACCCAAATTAAGGTACATTCTTCAAAATACCTAACCAACACTCTTCAAAATTGTCATAAAATTAGGGGGAAAAAATAAGGACCTGTCAGATTAAAAAAGACTGAAGAGTCATAACAAGTAAATGTAAGAGAATTCTTGGTTGGATGCTGAAACAGAAAGTAAACATTGAAAAACTGGCATCATCTGAATAAAATTTGTATTTCAACTAATAGTATTTACTAATGTTAATTTTTTTAGCTATGTGAGATGATAATATTTGGGAAAGCTTGGAGAAAGGTATATGGTATTCTGTGTACTATTTTGTAACTTACCTGTAAGGCAAAAGTATTTCAGAATAATCTGTTAAAGGTATAGAAAAGTCCATCTCAGCTTCATTTCTATTCAGCTCTATTCTCCTCTCATTCTCAGCTTCATGTTTATCTTTTCAGTGGCAATTTATACAAATACAAAGAAATGTCAATATATGCTTAGTTTTCCCTCTTCTTACGTATTAGTAGCATACTATATATAGAATCCTAAACATCAGTTTATTCACTTAAAATATATCCTAAAAACTGGTTCATTGAGGTCTTCTCATTCATTTTCACAATTGCATAGAATTCCACTGTGTGAATATACCATAGTTTATTCAAATAAAAATTTGGACTCATGGATATCTCTAATCCTCTGGACTCTCAGGTATCTCCAGTCTAATAAAGTTAATATGCTGTGAATAACCTTGTACATTACTTATGTTTTCTCATACATGGGAAAATATTTCTTTGAGATATATTTCCAGAATTAGGACTACTGGATCAAAGAGTAAATACAACTATAATTGTGGTAGGTATTTTCACCCTCTCTTGCACAATAGTAGGATCATTTTTCATTCCCACCAAAAATAAAATAAATTCCTGTTCACCCCCAGCATCACTGTGAGGATCCAAAAGTTTTCAAAGTATTTCATTATATATTATTTTATTGTTTTCTAATAACATCATGATGTTACTATTCCTCTTACAGTTGAAGAAATTGGGTCTTAAAGAGACTGTCTTCCCCATATAAATAGCTAGCATCACTCCGTGATGAATCCATATGTAGAGGTAGTCTTGTTGCTATGGAATAAAGTGAACCAGGGCAGTGCTTCATGTGAGCAAACTGGGCAGATGCTATATCAAATTGCTTCATTGGTAGCAATTGGCCATATAACATCAAATAACTACCCCAATTTATTTATTTTCCTATTCTTTCATTTGTTTCTATTATCAACTTGTTAATTTTTTATTTATCTAGCATTCCAGCCTGAATACCAAGAGTATATATCATCTCAAAATATAGAATCCACAACTTGAAACAGGCAAAACTAAATTCTGGTAGTAGAAATCTAGATAGTGGTTACCCTTGGTAGAGTTACAATTGGCAGAATGAAATGGGAAGCTTCTAGGATATTGGTTATGTCTTGATTCTTGAGCTAGATTCTATGTATGTGTTGTGTATTTTTTCTGTGTGTATCTTGGAATTCAATAAAATGTTTACAAAAAAGCATTCCATGGCTTAAACCCTTACCAGACAGTTAGTTTAATTGATTAGTGTTCTTTTAGTTAGTTTAGTTAGTTTGGTTTAGTTAGTTTCATTAATTAGTGTTCTTTTCTTTACCTTAGTAAGGAGTAAGAAGGGTGTTCTCATTCACTCTTCTCTATGGCCAAACCTTGACATAAGGATAAAATTTCCATATTTAGATGTGTAAGAAATATTTTTTGTATAAGTAATGATTTGACTTCTGTTGATTCTAGGATGGCACAAAAATATGAAATATCAGTTTGATATAGCAAAGTCATGTAAAGGTCCATGGGCTTCCTTCCATTCATCTTAGTAACTGCAGGTACACTCAAGGTTCAGCCTTACTATATAGCTCTTTGAAAGTGGGCTTCCAACAGAGCCCAGGAAGATAAATCTTTACCCAGGCTGTGAGTCTTGAGTTCCAACCTCCCTAAGTGCACCCCATAACTAATCTTCATTGAGTTTGGAAGTTTTCTCTCTGTGTTGCCCAGTGTGTATGTCAGTGTTCTCCAGAGAAACAAGATAGGATATATTAGTTATTATAGAAGATATATATTTGTATAGATAGATAGATAGATAGTACATCTGTAGTTATCTTTCTATCAAGAGACAGAGAGAAAAAGAGAGATTGAGATTTATTATAGGAATTGGCTGACACAATTAAGGAGGTTGAGAATTCCCATGACCTGCTGTCTGCAAGCTGGAGAACCAAGGAAGCCTCTGGTATAATTCAGTCCACACCCAAAGGCCTGAGAACCAGGAGTGCCCATGTCCAAGGACAGAAGAAAATGGATGTCCCAGCTCAAGTAAAAGAGCAAATTTGTCCCCTCTCTGCCTTTCTGTTCTACCCAGACCCTTAGGAGGTTGAATGGTGCCCATGTGGATTGGTGAGAGTCATCTTTTTCACTTACTCAAATCCCAATCTGTTCCAAAAACACTCTGTCATGCTCAGATCCAGTGTCTTACCAGCTCTCTGGGCATCCCTTAGCCCAGTTAAGTAGACACATAAAACGAACCATCATCCCAGGATAGTGGACTGGGCTGTTGATTTTTTTCAGGACTGGGAGACCTCTCCTTTCAAGTCTTGAAAACATCACCAGTTGTTTTGCTGTGCTTGTCCCAGAGCACACCCTCACTCTAAAGCCTCAAAATTCTCTCTTCATGCTTGCCACCAGTAAAGGATTCCATTGTCATAGGTTTTTAAAAAATAAAAACTTAAATATCAGGAAAGGATCATGTCCTCAAGGGACACTACAAAGACATTCAGCTCCCTGTACAGAGATATTTTTTAAAAAAATAAGAGAAATTGAAAAGGGAAAAATACAATCTGAGAAGAAAATTTCAATAAACTACTCTGTTATATATTTTCCAAAGAATCAAACTCTTATTTCAAGTACTATACAAGACCCCCAACAGGTGTGAACTTAGCAATTTTTGTGCTTCTTAAACTATCAAAATGGAGAATATTGCATCCATCAGAACATTTCTAAAAGATTGTCCTTTTTGTGATTGGAAAGAATACTTCAATAAGCTGTCGTTTGGGGGTCAGATGGAGAGTAATGATTAAAACCTCAAAAGCCATCATAAGGTAACAAGAAGCTACCTTCAAAGACAAATAGATTCAGTTACCCATAGAGAATAGGTTTTATTAGGTACAAAGTAGTGGTTGCCCTTACCCTGATTAAATAATACTCAATGATGTTTCAGAACTCAAGGTAAAAAAGCAGTCATACTCATACCTAATATAAATGTGTCATTCTCCAGAGACTGAAGATATAGCCCCCCTTCCCACAAGACTTTACTAAATTTTCATTTAACATTTTAGAGATTTACAGTTTAATTTTTAAATATAGTTTAAATCATTACTGTAACCTAAGTTGTATCAGTAAACAGTACAGTGAAGCCACTATACTTATTTAACTGCATTAAAAGTCATGGGTCATGATTTAAGGTTGGTTTCATATTTTTTTTATATATATATATGTATTTGTATTTTTATATATATATGCACATACATATATATATAATTTTTAAGTATTGAAATCACAATACAAAATTCACAATTACTTTTATACATGCTGAAATGGAACTATTAGATTTTCTGATAGGGAAATCAGATACTCAAGGCTCTCCTTTATGCTTCTTCGTTCTCCCTGTTTTGTTTGTTTTTCTCCAGGTTGTGTTTTTTAATGGTTGGAGCACTGGGGAGATCAGGCGTAGTGGAGAGGGAGTAGAGAAGTGTGTGTGAAGGGGGAGCCTTCATTGTACAGAATGGTCATTAACTGTGATGCAAACGCCAATGTTTCCATGGAAACCTCTGTCCACTACAGAATATACTAGAGCAATTTTTGAACCATTTGTCCATTTGATTAATTATGTCTTTGTGCCAAAGGCAGCTTGGCTTGATTGTCTCATCATGTATTAGAGAAGCTACTGCTCTAACAAATGGGCCTATTGTTTTGGGCCTATTCATCTTGGTGCATCCCTGCAAGCTGATAGACATTTCAACAAAATGACTGTCCCTTAATGAGCTGCAGCCTGTCAGAATTGTTTAGGGCTTCATGCGAGGCACAGACCATGGTCATGACAGCCTCAGTTATTATGACAATGAGTAGGATGTCTATAAAGGAGTCTATATAAATACAATAACCCTCGTTTTGATATTACATAGTTGCTTTTTTAATTATCAAACTTATGTATATTATAGTCCTAAAACACTCCTGGGTTTTGTTCCAACATAAGCTATAGAGTTTTCTGACAAACTAAGTGGACATGACCACCAAATCAAAAAGAGTAAAATATTTTTCGTAATTTAATATGCTTGTTCTTGGTTTCCAATTATCTGAAAAATAGTATGAATGCAATTATGGGGACTGGCTAATGGAAGCAAAACCAACATTTTTGTTATATTCTGATGATATTCATGTTGAGTTTCTAGCACTCTAAAATGAGTACAAGCTAATTTTACTTGAACAAGTATTTCTTTAAAAAAAAAAACCAGCAAAACTAAGCAAAAACAATAACAATTCTTAAAAAAAAAAAAAAAAGAGAACCCATAATATTTAAAGGCAAATAAATATGTTTTTGGTAAATGGGATAAATAAAACATTTTTCTGGCACTCCCAATACATATGAGATGGTTGAATAATAACCTCTGGTTTGAGAGTACACACCTGTTGATTAGCTCTGAAGACTTGGGGTATTATTATCCCAAAGTCCAAGCATCTTTCCTAGGGATCGGTACTTAATAATAATGTGCATTCTGTCCGCGGTAAATTGTAATAATTGTGCTAAAAAAGAAAGAACATATTGGCAATTTTGATTTCATGTTTGCTCAAAGCAAGAGCAAATTCTCTTTCAGAACAGATGAATGCACTTTGTAAGAGGGTTGGTGTGCCAGTCACAGCCAGAGTCAACATGCCTGAAACATCCCCTTTGCCAAAAGTTAATTATGACACTTAAGAAAAGCTTCCTACATGTTTTTAAATTGTATATTTCAGTTTTGCTTCTCTAGCTCTTCTGTGCTAGGAACAGTCATGGTCTATGCTTTATTTCTCCATACAGAATCAATGATTAAGTTCTGCCCCTAAAATTCACAGATGGAAATCACCATTCTGTAGCTACCAACAGCCACACTCAGTCAGTTAATAACTGGGGATTAAACTTAATTCAGATTAATTTGTATTAGTATGGAGTTTGTAAATCAATTGCTTTCATATTAATTTACATGTTGTCTAGACATGACATCATGTTAATTCTTTGTGCGGTTCAACTACTAATTAAAGACTTTAAGGGTAACAGATGCAAACTTTTTGTTTAAAGCTCTAAACATAAATAAAGGTTAGAGTGGTGGTCCAGTTTATTTTAGGTTAGGATTTTTTTTTTTTAAGTTGGTACAAAGCTACGTATTAAAGTCTGAAATGGATTTAATTTAGCCAGTTTAACATGGAAATGGCTTCTGATAAAGATGACAGGGACAGATTTAATTGATGGTGAGATAAATTTTAGAAAACCAGGAAAATTGTTAAAAATTAAATTAAAATCCCCAAAACTCAATTGTTATGTAAGACACTGAAACATTATTAAAATGATTCTTACTTGCAGATTTCAGTTTGTACTTCTGCCTCTTCCATTCAGAGTCTAAACCTTATGTAATAGAGTAACTGTTCTGTGGAAAGTATTTAATTCTGATAATTCATTTATGTCTAGTATCTTTTGAACTTCTTGCATTTAATGATCTCAATTTTCTGAATACAGTAAGGAGTTGTGGTAAAAACTAAGCCAACGAAAGCAAATTGGAAGCATTTCCTTCATTTCTTACCACTCTCCAATATCCAAAAACAAAATTGGTGACCTATGTTCGGGTTGCGGAAACATAATCAGAGGTCATTTGTTTACTAGTTCACAAATTTTCCTTAAAAATCAGAATTAATAAAAATCCCAACCCTTAAATTTCAGTTTTCCTTATTTGGCTTATATCTGAATTTTAAGATGGACAAGCCCATTAGAACTGATCATTATTTTCATTTGTTTAAATTTTCCTGAATTGGTTTAGGAAGTGAGCTTTCCCATTTTCAGAATGGATGTTACAGATACCTAGTTTCTTTAAATCAGTGTCAGTTATGCATTATGCATTTTATAACCCTATATTTATTTATTGGAATATCCATTTTCTCCCTACAAAAATAACATTACTTATACACACATGAGGAAGTCACTGCAGAAGACAAAAAGACTCGATGTTATGTCAAAGTGATTCATGTATTCTCTATTCTTGGATGGATAGAAAGGATGAAATGCCATTTCAACACTCTCTTTGTTCCCCCAGCTTGTTATATGTGTCTTGTATTACTCTTAAGCATGACATTTCTACTCTGCTAATAATTCTATTGTTTTTTGGTAATCTGTAGGAAAGACTGTCCCTACCAGTAAAATGCCTGAAAATTTAATCTTCATGAAACTATCTTTAAATGTAAATAAGCATTAACAACATAAACATTATTCTGTTTATCTATACACCAGTAGTGATTCCTACTGTTACCTGTCCCTGAGTAAATCTTAATTTGGGAGAAGTTTCATGAAACTTTTATTTTCAAAATATCACTTTTTAAGAATTAATAAATAACTTTCAACTTAAAATTTGAAAATGAAGTAGGAGGGAATTTCCATGTACTCTTTACCAAAATTTCACCAAGATGATTTACATTCAAAATAAATTTTACATTCAGAATGGTTTTTGGTGTTCTCTCTCTCTTTCTCTTACTTGTTCTCTATCTCACCTTATATAAATGTACATATATATGTATGATATCTTTTTGGTTTTGTTTTTGTTTTTTTGTGTGTGTATGATATCTCTTTAATGAAGATAATATTTGAGACTCCAAGGGGACTTCGATTAATAAGTAATCATTTCCCTATTGCTTTGAGCATTATCTAAAACAAACATTTTTTTTTTTTTTAATTTGCCTTGGGTAATTGATGTAGTATACTAAATAATTTTGTTCCCCAGCTTGGACTTACACTCAATCAATAGTCATAGAAATCACATTGAGGATTTATAAATGTGATTTCTAAATATATTCAAATCACACCAAAGATCTAAGTTGCTCTCTGGATGCAAATGTGCAATAAGAGAAAAATGGACAATCTAGACTTGGGTAGAACACTTTTGTATAAAATGTTTTTACATATTATAAGCAGAAACTTGTTTTATTTATACAGAATATCTCTAGCCCAGCATAATGTTAGTTGAAAGAAAGCAAGTTCCATTCCTAGGCATATAAGTTAAGAGTACATCATGACTTCAGTCAAAAGAAAAGAAGTTATAAGTCAGAGTATTAAAGTTTGAAGCTATGGGATGAAAGTTTTCTTTGGAATGAAAGGATGAGAAGCAGTAAAATTTAACCCCCATCTCGATATTTCTTAAAGTTTTATTTTTATAACTTTGCATTGTTCTGAACAGAATCTCAAAGGGTGTGCCAAGATAATCAATTATTAGGTAAAGTTTATAGCTGATCATATACAAGCTGAATTCCAAGAGATGCTCAAATTTCACAGTCCACACTTTCCATACATTTCTCATTGGGTGGCCTTTAAAAAGTTGTCCTGAATGTGTCCAACCATCCATCCTTCTTTTTCTTACACTTTCTGTGGGTCACTGCCTGGTTTTAGGCCCAGGAACTCAACCCTGGCATTCAACAGTGGAGGGATCTAAATAATCTCTTCTTTTAACCTCAAAGCATTGTAACACTACATATCCTATCCAAATAGGATTGACTTTGCTAGGAATCAAACAGTGAAGATAAATGAAAACTTAGAAGTAACTTGTCTTTTGTTGTCATTTTTATATCATGTTCTCATGAAACCTATTATAATAAGACCAATAAGATAAAAATACAGTATTCAATATGGAGTAAATTTTAGGTTCCGTAAGATTTTAATGGGACAAATCATGTCATCTGCAAATAGGTCAGTTTTATTTCTTCCTTTTCTGTTTTTCTGTTTTTTGTTTCCATTTTTTGCCTTTTTTGTACTTGTTAGAACTCCCAGTGCTGTGCTGAATAAAAATGATGAGAGCAGACATCCTTGCTTTGTTCCCAATATTAGGAAGAAAGCATTATCTTTCACCATAGTATAATGATAGCTGTTTTTCTTTTTTTAATCAATTGAGGAATTTCCCCTTCCATTTCTAATTTTCTGAGAGCTTTTATTATGAATCGTTGTTAAAATTTGTCTTTTTTACTTCCTGGATTGGATGATAGGATGATGCAATTTTCCTTCCTTAGCTTGTTAATATGATGGATTGTGTTGATTGATTTTCAAATACTGAACTAGACTGCTATCCTAGGATACTTGGCCATGGGGTATAATATTTTTTTTCTCCATTTTATTAGCTAATATTTTAAGGATTTTTTGGTGACACTAATATCATGAAATGAATAGGAAATTGTTCCTTAAAAAAAAAAGAAAGAAAGAAAAATGTTCCTTTTTTTTTTTTCTATTTTCTACAAAGAGATTATAAAATTGCTGTTAATTCATCTTTAGATGTTTGTGGAGTTTTCCAGTAAAGCTGCCTGTCATTGAAATTCTTTCCTGGGAGTTTTAAAATTACAAGTTCAATTTTCTTAGTAGTTATAGGGATATTCAGTCTATTTCATATCAGGTGAGTTGTGGTTATTGGTTTTCTTTGAGGAATTGGTCCATTTTGTGGAAACTGTCACATTATGTAAGGAAAGTTATTTGGAGTATACCCCTTTTATCCTTTATGCCAACAGTATCTGCAGTAATATCCCATAACATTTCATTGTGTGTCATCTCTGTTTTATTCTTTGTCATCGTTGCTGGAGATCTGTTAATTTGATTAGACTTTACAAAGAACTAGCTTATAGTTTAATTGATTTTCTCTGTCATTTTCCTGTTTTCACTTTATTTATTCTCCTACATTCATTTTTTAATTTTTTTTTTCAGTTTTCATCAGCCTTATTTTGTTCTTCTTTTTTTATTTTTTTTTGTTTTTTTGGTTTTTTTAGGTAGATGCTTAGATTATTGTATTGAGACTTTTTCTTTTCTTTTTTTTTTAAGATTTTTTATTCTCTTGACAGAGAGTCTGCTGAGCAGAGAGCCTGATGTGGGGCTTGATCCCAGTACCCTGGGTTCATGACCTGAGCCAAAGGCAGAGGCTTTAACCCACTGAGCCTCCCAGGCACCCTAGACTTTTTCTCTTCTAATGTAAAATTTTAGTGCTACAAATTTTCCTCTTAGCGCTGCTTTATCTGTAACCCACAAAATTTGATTTGTTGTATTTTCATTTAATTCAAGGCATTTTAAAAATTTTCTTTAAAATTTTGATTCATGGAATATTTAAAAGGGTGTGATTTAATTTTCAAATGTTTCAAGTTTTCTTCTTATTTTTCTGTTATTTATTTCTACTTTGATTCCATTGTGGTCAGAGAGCACATGCTGTAGGATTTCAAGTCTTAAAATTTTTTAAGATTTATTTATTTATTTGCTGGAGAGAGAGAAAAGGAGAAAGAGCATGAGCAGGGGAAGATGCAGGCAGAGGGAGAGGGCGAAGCAGGCTCCTTGCTGAACAAGGAATCTGATGTGGGACTCAATCCCAGGACCTTGGGATTCATGACCTGAGCTGAAAGCAGATGCTTAACTGACTGAGTCACCCAGGATTCCCTCAAGTTTTAAAATTTTTTGAAGTTCAAGGCCTAAGATAATGGTATATTTGGTACTTATTCCATGAGAATTTGAAAATAACATGTTTTCTACTATTATCAGGTAGAATGTTCTATAAATGCCAGTTAGATCCTGTTGATTAATGGTATTATTAAACTCTTCCAAATAATTGCTAACTTTATTCCTAGTTGTAGTTGAAAAACGGTATTGAGGTCTCCAATTATAATTGTGAAGATGTTCATTTCTTCCTTTCAGTCCTCTCAGGTTTGGTTTTATATATTTTGCAGCTCAACAGCAGTTTGGTGCTCAAAGAATTATGATGGCTGTATCTTATTGCTGTGGTAAATTGGACTTTTTACCGTTATATAATGTCCCTGTCTCTCATAATTTTCTTTGCTCTGAAGTCTGTTTTATCCGATAGTAATATAGTCACTCTTGCTTTCTTTTGATGTGTTTTCATCAAGTATCTTTCTTCCATTCTAATTTTAACCAGCGTATACTGTTTTATTTGTGGAGGGATTCAGAGCAGGTGAGGTTCATTGTTACTGCTAGGCAGGGTGGTCCTCTTGTGGGCTCCATTGACATTATGGTGAAAGCAACCTCATTACAGCCAGGTAATTGTAAACCTTCTGACTCTCTTCTAGGTCTCCTTTGACAGTATTCTTTTTTTTTTTTTTTAAGATTTTATTTATTTATTTGACCGACAGAGATCACAAGTAGGCAGAGAAGCAGACAGATAGAGAGAGGTGGAAGCAGGCTCCCTGCAGAGCACAGAGCCCGATGTGGGGCTCGATCCCAGGACACTAGGACCATGACCTGAGCCGAAGGCAGAGGCTTTAACCCACTGAGCCACCCAGGTGCCCCATCCTTTGACAGTATTCTAGTGGAGAGGGGTCAAGGTGTTCTCTTTGTTACCATCCAGTGGGGGTAAAACTTCCACTTCCCTGTTTGGGATTCCAGTGACATGTTTAGTTGCCATGACAGCCTTGCAGGTATAGAAGTTTAAGTTCCCTGCTTAGCATTTGCTGGTGTGGTTGGAGTGGGGCCACAGTTTTTCTGTGGTGTTTGCCTGGAGTAAAGCAGCTATTATTTAAAAGTTCTGTCTTGCTAGACTGCACCTTTGAATAGAGAAAACAGGATTTAATTGTGAATTTTTTGCCTGTGCTGCATTATACTTCCTTGTTGCCCATTTCTTCAGCTTCAGGTCTAGTGTATATTAGGCAAAAGAAAACCTAGACTACTAAACACTGTTGATCATCAGTTTCTGAGGTCCCTGAACAATCTATTTCCTTCTCTCCATCTTTCAGAGTCTTCTTACCTTTATTTTATATAGAATGCCCAGGCTTTCATTTGTACTCAGTGGGGAAAAATAGAAAGAAGTATGTCTACTCCATCTACAAAGAAGTGGAAGTCTCCAGGGAAAATTTTGAAGGCTACAGGCCTAAAAAGAAAATTTGTTGGATTTTCAGATAAACTTACCAATATAAACTAGATTTTGATGTCTTTTGAATCCCAGTCAATTATTTGCCAGGTCTTAGATAGTAAAGATTGTCTTTGGTAGATATTTGATAAGGCCATCATAATATCTAAATTCTTTGTTTAGTCAAATAATCCCAAATTGCAGTGGTTTACAGTAGCAAACTTCTGTCTCTTACAAAATAGTCTTCAGGTCAGTTATAGTTCAACTTAAATCTGTGTCAGACTCAGGTTTTCTAATTTAGGGCTATGGTCTGCTCCTCATGTTTTCTCATTCTGGAACCCAGGCTAAAGGAGAAATTTTCTGAATATATGCTGTTCTTTCATTGTAAGGGCAGAAATAAGAAACTGGCAAATATATGCAGTGGCTATTAAGGCTTCTGCACAGAACTGATATATTTTTGCTTTTGTTCCTATTTCATTGGCTAAATCAATTAACATGGCCAAGCCTAAAATCAATTAGGTACAGAAGTATACTACTTTTATACAAGGCAGACAAGTTAAATGGCAAAGAGCACTGATATATAATCTTTCAAAGGAGGGAGTGCATAAATATGAAATTTTTACTATCAGAATCTAAGAATTCTCAGGCTCTAGGTTAATTGGGACAAAACATGATTTGATTTGACATATATTTTGAAATAGAGAATTGTCAAAATATATATTTTTTTAAGATTTTATTTATTTATTTGAGAAAGAGAGAACACAAGCATCGGGAAGGGCAGAGGGAGAGGTAGACGCAGACTCTCCACTGAGCAGGAAGCCCAATGTGGGGGTTCACCTCAGGATCTCCATCCCAGGGTCCTGGAATCGATGACCCAAGCCAAATGCAGATGCTTAAGTGACTGAGCCACCCAGGTGCCCCTCAAAATATATTTCCTATTAAAGATGCAAACCTCAAGGAGACTTGATTTCAGCTTAGATCATGATCTCAGGGTTGTGTGGTCAAGGCGTGCATCAAGCCCTGCTCTCAGTGAGGAGTCACCTTCTCTCCCCACCCCCCCAATGATCTCTCTCTCTCAAATGAGTAAATCTTTTAAAAAATAAAGATGTAAACCTCATCCTGGGAAAAAACAGCTCTATAATACATTGTAAAATTTTTTTGCATATGCTTTAAAAGATAAGAATAACTAGTTATTAACTTAAAGTGATGTGTCAAGTAGGTTACCTGAAATGTATGTTAGGTTTCAACTTAATTTTTAAAATAAATATCATAAAAATATCTCCAGGTCAGTACTTTTCAGACTAATTATGTTTTACTTTGCATTCCAAAATCTCCATTAGAATATAGGTGTATCACAGGGCACCTGGGTGGCTCAGTGGGTTAAAGCCTCTGCCTTCAGCTCAGATCATGATCCCAGGGTCCTGGGATCACGTCCCACATCGGGCTGCTCAGCAGGGAGCCTGCTTCCCCCGTTCTATCTGTCTGCCTCTCTGCCTACTTGTCATCTCTGTCAAATAAATAAATAAAATCTTAAAAAAAAAAAAAGAATATAGGTATATCTACAGAGACAGAGATATCTCTATTGTTTCATGAAATCCTATGTTAAGGCCAGATATGGAATAATTCATAAAATGATAGCAAGGGAGAAAAAAGATTTTTAGGCAGCTGGAGTGAGAAGAAAAATAGAAAGAAAATGTTCTGTACTGGGAACTATTTTAAGTAAAGAATCTGGGGCAAAATTTTACATAGCTTCTTCTTTCTAAACGAGAGAATTGATTCTTAGCCCCACAAATTCAATAGTGAGCTCATATGAGTTCAACATAAAGGATTCCCGCATAAAGGAAGCAGTACAGTATAGTGAGATATAAATTAGTTTGTGGTGCTTACCTTTGTTTAGTTACATATCCTTTATTTGTTGATAACTGCATAGGGATTATACTAGTTACCTAGCCTGATATACAACCAACTCAAATAGAACTAAAAATTACTTAATATATCTGTGTTCAAGGCCCAATAGAGTAAATGAAAGGAAATATGGAGGTGATCTCATCCCATCCTTCCTTATAAAAGACTTCTGTCTTCAACATCTTGTTTGAAAAACTACTGTATTGGTGAGACACTAACTGTTCCTTATTTTCTAACACCTGTGATTGTGAGACACAATTTATATTGAGTTGAAATTTGCCTTTCTCTATTGTCTATTATTATTGTTGTTATTTTTTCATTCTTCTAATTTTTTTAACAATAGTAACAACAAAAAAGAACACCTAATAAGTGGTAACCATAAATTGGCACAGAGTAGACACTCAAAAAGAGTTAACTAATTTATATATTGTCTCATTAATCCAATAGAAGAAGTGAGACAGATGACCAAACAGATAAAATATGAGACAATATATCGTGTCTACACTGGAGATATGCAAAATGTTAATGGGACTCCAAGCAGTAGAGATTATATGTTGTTGGGGGAGGGGAACCTATGGGAAAGAAGAAAGAAATCTATTTTCAAGGTGAATTTGACACAGGCTTCAGCATTTAGGTAGAATTATAGCAGGTAAATGTGGGACATAAATAAGAAAAAGATTGTTAAGTGAAAGACAGGATGCAGTTACAATAAGAGAAGGAGGAGGTAAGACTGAAAAGGCAGACTAGATTCCTGTATTAGTTGGTTTGGGCTGCCATAACAAAATACCACAGATGGAGTGACTTAAACAAGAACTTATTTTTTAATAGTTCAAGACTCTAGACATCCAAGATCAAGGTAACCATTAGGGTTGGTTTCTAGTGAAACCTCTCTTCCTGGTTTGTTGATGGCTACCTCCTTGCTGTGTCCTCATGCACATGTGGTGAGGGAGAAAGCTCTGGTGGTTCTCTCTCTTCTTATAATGATACTTGCCCTATAGGATTAGGGCCCCAACCTTATAATACCATTTAACCTCAATTACCTCCTGTAAGGTTTTATTTCTAGTATATGTGCTGCCGAAGTGAGCACAAGGCTTTATTTCTAAATACAGTCACATGGACTTAGGGCTTCAACATAGGGATTTTGAAGGTAGACAGTTCAGTCCGTAATAGTTCCCAAAGTGGAAAATTGTCAATAGAGACTGAGAATTAGGACTTAATTCAGTTAGAATTAGGGAGGCATTGACACAAAAACCTGGGTTAGAAGAGTGACATCTAAAGCTTTGTATAACTTCTCAATTGCTTTCCTCTGGTCTGGGGCTAAACATGACGTAGCCTGTTGTTAAATTCACAAGTAATGATCATACAAATATCCTTAGAGTTTCATTTGATACCAAGGAGTAAATGAATCCCAAAGAAATCTTCATTGTATTTATAAAATATCAATATAAATAAACCAAAATTACTTAAACTCAGCCACTCATTCTAGTTAAAACATTCAGTACTGTTAGATTTTTCTGAGTATAAATCTGAACTGTTTATCTCTACATGTCTGTACAGAATCAGTCTCTATAAAATACTTGATGCCAAATAATCCATGTGAAGTAGAGATATGTTTTGTTTTATAATTACTATGAAAATGTGGATATCAATAAAAAAATCAGAGTTTCTGTCTTTGCTGGCTGAATACAATTTGGGTTGTTTCTTTTACTGCTTTATGAATTATTAAAAGCTTTTGTCATTTCATTCATTTTTGGCTAAAAAATTAGACACGATTTATGGGATTTAAAATAAGGCAATATGAAGTGGGAAGCTAAAAACACAATCTCATTAATTCACAACTTAAAATTTCTGCCACCAAAAGGGGAAAAATATTTTGGGATTTCTTTCTCATAATTTTCAATATTGTCTACATAATCTGAACTCATGACATAATTAAATATTCTGTGGTTTTATTTTCATCAGCTCAGTGCTTATGTTTCTTAACTCTTTTTAATTGGGTATGTTTTCCTGTCTGTTAGAATAGACAAGTTATTACAACAGGTTTTAGTCTGTTTTATTATAATTTATTAAAGAAGATGCAAAAGTAATTCATACTAGCCATAATTTAAGAAAGAAACTAAAAGGAATTTTTCTTTAGTTTGTAATTTCATACTAAATGTTGAGATGTAATAAAAGTTATTTTGTCATGTGTGATAATAACACATCAGATTTCTGAGTAAAACATGGCAATGCAAGAGTCATTTGGCTCTCAGGTAAGGGAACAACATAATGCTTGCTAACCTTAGTTTATCACTTTTGGTTGACTTCCAGAAGTCAATATCACATTTAGTAGAAAGGACATCTCATTTGAATAAAAAAGGGGAAATTTTCACAAGTTGCTGTGAAAATATATAGTTGTAGCATCTTGTAATCTGACCAGTAATGAACAAAAGCAATTGGCGAGAAGGCATGTATTAAAAATTTAGGGAAGGTTGTATTTTTTATAGTTAAGCCATCTCTTTATGTCCTCTGTTCTTCTACCTTTAATTAGCTTACATAGCAAGGAAAAGCTGCTGATGATTCTTTATTAGGTAGAACAGAACCTCTTATATGGGAATATACGTTTGCCAAGGCTGAACTATATTGAAAGAGAGAATTTGAAAGATGAGAATTTGCCTAGAGTTCTGAGAAATAACTTGACTTTTGTTTTGTTTTGTTTTGTGTTCTAGCCTTGACGTGGAGAGTGGGGGGATGATGCATAGGGAGAAGAGGGAAGGCACAGAAACCAAATAGGGAAATACTGATAAACCACCAGTTGAAGAAAAAGTAGAAGGGATCAGGCACTATTTTGCCATTTCAGTCACTATGACTAGTAACCTCAGCTGATTGCAATTTTCTGCTCTTTTCTTCTTTATCTCAAACTTGCAAATGAGAAAACTGTGGCTCAGAGAAGCTAAGTGATTATATTAAGGTTATTAAGCTTCCACGTGGTAGAAATGTGTTTTTCATTACATTTTGCTACGCAATATTTAATCTGACATTATAGTGAACATAACGACCAAAAAATTATTTTCATGAAAAAGACAATTTTATCATGGAATATTTTCACTCTTAAAAATGTATCACTTATTTTGCTATGTGATTTTAGAACCTCTCATTTTCACTGAATATATATGTAGGTTCTTTATATAGCTTATAAAGCATTCCATGTCTACATAATTCCTGTTGAACTCCACAATAAGCCTGATAGGCAGACAGAGCATCTATTAATCTGATAAAAAACCATCTCGAGAGTTCAAGTGACTTGCCCAAGATAATGCTGCAAATATCTGAAATATGCAAATTCAAAAACTATTTTCAGAATCAAGCATCAGATGTTATGCTACTATACCACTTTATATTTTCATTAGATAATATACTAAAGTTCTCTAAAGTATATACTAAAGTTCTCTTCTGATATTTACATTTTGGGAAAAATCTGATGTTCCCACATATGGAATTAATATACATTTTATTTTAAGCAATCCTAATTTTTATTGTGTACTTTTGTTTTAAGCATTTCTAATCTTATGTGATTTCAAGATAATTTGAAAATACATATTTGAAGTTCTTAAAAACTGATTCGTTGGATACTTGCTAGCAGTGACTGGACTTATCCAGCATTGTAGCTTTTATAGATCTTCCACCTTCTCTCTTAGCATGATCTTTAAATAAAATTAGTGTATATTGTCTGAGAACTGTTATCATTACAAATGAAACACATATATTGAAATATATCAGTAGGCTCTGGATTGTCAGTGTTATAATGTAGTTATATCATTTGTGAATTTTAATTAATAAGAATATATCTTTGGAAGCTTATGAAAAACAGGTTAACAATAACAGAATTAACAATAATAATTTAAATTCCCCTATCAAACCTTAACATGAATATCATCAGTGTGTGCGATGTGTAATTTTGTTCATTATATTATGATACATAGTTACATCAGATATGAATTTACTGTATTAAATAAGTGTGCCTATACCAAACAACACATATTTATTTTTAATCAATTTAATATAGCTTTTCTAGAGTATTTTGATTATATACAATTTTTGCCATTGGTGCTGAATTCAGAAACTAATATTCTTTAAGATATTTTCTCATTGTAATCTTCAAAATGGGAAATAAATAAAGGCCCAAGTGGAAAGATAGGATTTCGTTTAACCAGAAATCCAGTTTGAAAAATGGAGTGGACTTTTGCCAGGATAAAATGAAAGGGGGGAAGTGGTAGTCTTTCTGAAATGGAATCCAAAGAATTCTATGATTTCTTACTATTGGTTTGACTAACTTTAATTCCCATTGACCAAAAACCACCAGGTACACACCTGTGGCCAAAAGTTATTACTTGATGCAACAAAAGAGTCTACACACCATGGGAATTTGTAAGGTACTGCAAAAGAAAGAGAATGAAGTCAGGGAAAGAGAACTTCTGGAGTTTTGTGTGCTGGAGTCAAGGGATGACCTTGGGAAGCATTGGTCAGAATGTGTAAATGCAAGGGTTGCTGGAACTGTGGGAGGTCTCCATCTTTAGGATTTGTGAGCCCGTGTAAAATCACTGTTGATCAATTTGTGTGTAGTCTTATCTAAACCACTCAGGTCTAAGTTAAACGGGTATTAAAAGAATGAGTTTAGATGATGGGTGATAAACATGATTTCTCTGGCACCTTCTATTTATTTTATGATTCAGGATATACTTTGAAGTTGTGATTTGTGTTTCAGTTTTCATTGCCACTATGTCAGCATATTTTTCTCTTTCTCACTCCTGATAAAATTTATCATGGAGGGTAAGTCATTTAACTTTCCTTTAGTCAATCAGTGCTTTCATTTGTACAATAAAAATCTTGCAGTTGACATTCAACAAACTCCTTATACTTCTGAATCTGAAATACTGAAGCCCAGACACTAACTCTTAAATATCTATCTTTAAGCATAAAGAAGGAGCTGAACTTTGTATCAGGTAAGCTTTATCCATCATCATCTCAAATTCTACGTTGGGAAAATTGTGTAAATATGATTTTTAAGTATAAAAAACAGAAAATGCCAAATCCTTATTTCCCAAATACTCTCTAAATATGTGAAAATAAATTGAAATATAAAATTATGGGAGCTTTCATACACTATGATTTTGATAGTAAGTGCACTCTTATTAAGTAAAAAAAAATGATTATAATGAAACTGTTGACTCAAAATGAATCTTCATCACCTTTGTCAGAGATCAAAAGAATCAAGGCAACCACAGATAAAACTGAAAACACACAGGCTCATTGTTTTACTAGTTAGTTGTTTTAGTCTGCTCAGGTTGCCATAACAAAATACCATAGACTGGGCAGCTTAAACAAGAGAAATTTATTTTCTCACAGTTCCGATGACTGTAAGTTCAAGATCAAGGCAACAGCAGCATTCAGTTTCTAGTGAGAGCTTGCTTGCTGGTTTGCACATGGCCACCTTCTCTCCAAATGCTTACAAGCATAGGTATCTCTCCTCTTCTTAAAAGGACACCATCCCTGCTGAATTAGGACCCCACTATTATGGTTTTATTTCACCTTTAGCACATTGTCACTGGCCCTGTCTCCAAGTATAGTCAGTCACTCTGGGGGTTAAGACTTCACCTTATGAATTGAGACACAATTCAGTTGAGCACTAGTAAACCCCAAATAAATAACTTGCCTTCAGCAAAACACTATAATCTCTATTAAGAATATAAATGTTTTGTTACTTTTACCTCATGAAAAAATAAATTTACATAAAATGGAGGGATTTCCATTGCCTTCTCATTGGAACCCTTGATCTTTCCATTGAAAAGAGGTCCCCTATGAGGACAGTGAGAAATCCCTTGAACTGGATTGGTAAAATCTGCCACTTCTCTGTGTCAATCCCACCTCTGACCTCTTTAGAGATTATCTTGGTAGGATGCCTGATGGGGTTGGCTTTGAGTGATCTGACCTTCAGCACTTCCTTAAACATAGACATGAAAAGGATCTGCTTCCAGCAGTTAAAACTGAAGTGAAGCAAACTACCAAGATAAAAAAAAAAAAAAAGCTTAACTTGAAAAGCAATTTTACTTAAAATTTCCAGTTTTCCTTTAAGACTTATTACAGCCTAATTTAAATGAACAGATTTCGAGATCATTCACTATCAATTGGCTAATTATTGACTAGAAAGTTTCCTGGTTTTCATCCTATTTCAAATAATGTAAAGGCTCCATTATGAGAAGATATAAATGGCTAACTTAATTTCCAAAACCATTATTTCATTTATTTTATTCAATATAGTTAGACTTATTTTTAATGAGCTTTGAAAAAAAAACACTTCTAGCTCACTGCTTGTGTATGCAGTTGTTACTTCTTTTATTAAATAATTTACGATGTGGCTTCATTAATTTGATTTTTAGTTCATTATCACATCATAAATAGGAAATCTCTAAATACTGATCTATTATCCTTCCACGACCCAAAATGGGTAAAAACAAAATAAAACAAAAAAAAAACTTAATTCCCACTGTTATAAAGAGGGGTATATTTTACCATATTATTTTTCTTCCTTGTAAGTAGAATGACACACATTGTTTTAGCAAAGACATCTTTTATTCATTCCTCCCTTTCCTTTTCCTGATTACAGCACTCTCTCCCCTTCTCCCTTAGGTAGGTCAATACTAAAAACTCAGTGTGTGTTCATACATATTTTTCTCCTTTTATGGACTATGTAAAGCTATGTAGATATGTATCAATGTACATCCTCATACACACATATACAGAGTTGGGTTTCTTTGTTCCTGTTTTCATTTTTGTTTTTCATTACCTTGAACAACTCTGTAAAAGTTATCTTTAGGGGCACCTGAGTGGCTCAGTTGATTAAGCAGCTGCTTAATCAGGGCTCAGGTCATGGTCCCAGGTTCCTGGGATCAAGCCCCACATTGGGCTCCCCACTAAGCAGAGAGCCTGCTTCTCCCGCTCCCTCTGCCTGCATCTCTGTATACTTGTGCTCTCTCTCTGTCAAATAAATAAAAATAAAATCTTTTTTAAAAAATGTTATCTTTATATATAAGTTCTTACAAATTGGTACATTTGGTTCTACAGAATAGCTTTCTAGGAAAGGAATAGGTATTTTTTTCTTAGTAGATATTGTCATATTCTCATTTTACAGATTAATAATACTGACGCTTTTTAGAACAGAAGGCTGAACACGGTTAAATCACATTACATTTCAACCAGCAATCTACGACTACCCTCTCACCTCATGTCCATATCAACATGAAATCTGGAGCATTTAAACTTTCTCTCTGGTTAAATCATTATATTGATTTCTATTTTCCTAGTGATTAGTCAATTTCCTTTTTCCCAAGGGTGTTAGTCATTTGGATTTGCACTTGATACATTGTGTATTCATAACTTTGCCCATCTTTAGACTCTGTTTTGTATTTTTTCCTGACAATTTGTAAGAACTTTTTGTGTATTACTGAAATGAACTCATGGCCTGCTATTTGCATCTTCATTTTTTCCAGATATATCATATCTTTCTTGCTTGGTATATATTTTTTTGCATACAGATGTTTTAAGTTTCATTTAATAAATTCTGAGTTTCTAGATACTCTAAGTGTCTAGCATTGCACATGAACTATCTAGATTTTCTTGCACTATCACCAGAAAACAATTAGTGTTTTAATTCAACTGGTGTTAATTTTTGTAAATGATGTAAGAGAGGGATCCCTTTTTAATTCCTCCTAGATCAATGCATTGCTGTTTCAGCACTGAATATTAAATTTGCTAGTCTTTTCTCATTGAATGCCTTTACCACAACTGTTGTATTAACTTTATTATTTTGACAAGGTATTCAGAGTCTGATGCTTATTGGACTGAGCTACCCAAGTGCCCCTCAGTTCCTTTATTCATAACAACTGATTCTCTTTCTCTATTAACTTGTTTTGTCAAAAGTGAGAAAGACCAAGAAATATGTAGAAAGTCCATGATTTGTCTTCATCATCCCTTCCATGCTTTTCTGCCTTTTAATGTCTATTTCTCCTCTTTGCTTCCTGAGAACCTTCTTTCTACTTCTTCCCACCCTCCATTGGTATCACTTCAGCCCTCATGTCAAGCCCACCTTTATTTATTCCTCTCAAATTAGTCATGTC
Organism: Enhydra lutris kenyoni; assembly: GCF_002288905.1. Taxonomy (NCBI): domain Eukaryota; kingdom Metazoa; phylum Chordata; class Mammalia; order Carnivora; family Mustelidae; genus Enhydra; species Enhydra lutris. Next base: position 14,169,883 of record NW_019154117.1, on the reverse strand, counting down.
CTAATACCTTTCTGCACGTTTTCCTATCATGAGATAGGTTGATTTATAATTTTTACACTCAGTTTCAATTTTTACAGTGATCCCAAAAAGTAGGTATTATTATTATTATCGTGTTACTGAAGAGGCTATATGTCCTGTCCAAGAAGCACGCCAAAAAATGGCAAAGCCTATATTCAAACAAAGATATTCTGATCATAAATTTCATGTGTTTTTTGCTGTCCTTTATTTGTAAATGACTGTTTTGTTTGAATGACTAATCTGAGTTAGGGTGACAGTGATTAAGAATCAGTAGATAATTTCCAAAGTTTATCTTGTCAAATGCTTTTTCTGCATCAGTTGAGAGGACCGTGTGGTTCTTCTCTTATTGATTTGTTCTATCACATTGATTGATTTGTGAATGTTAAATCACCCTTGCAACCCATGGATAAATCCCACCTGGTCATGGTGGATAATCTTTTTAATGTACGGTTGGATCCTATTAGCTAGGATCTTGTTGAGAATCTTGGCATCAATGTTCATCAGGGATATTGGTCTGAAATTCTCCTTGTTTGTGGGGTCTTTGCCTGGTTTGGGGATCAGGGTAATGCTGGCTTCATAAAAGAGTCTGGAAGTTTTCCTTCTGCTTCAGTTTTTGAAACAGCTTCAGGAGAATAGGTATTTCTTCTTTGAAAGTTTGGTAGAATTCCCCAGGGAACCCGTCAGGTCCTGGGGTCTGGTTTTCTGGGAGGTTTTTGATCACTTCTTCAGTCTCATTACTAAGTATTGGTCTATTCAGGTTGTCAATTTCTTCCTGGTTCAGTTTTGGAAGTTTATAGGTTTCCAGGAATACATCCATTTTATCTAGGTTGCTTAACTTACTGGCATATAACTATTGATAATAATTTCTGATGATTGTTTCTATTTCCTTGGTGTTAGTCATGATCTCTCCTTTTTCATTCATAATTTTATTAATTTGGGTCTTCTCTCTTTTCTTTTGGATTAGTTTGGCCAATGGTTTATCGATCTTATTGATTCTTTTAAAAAACTAGTTTCTATTTTTGTTGATGTGTTCTACTGTATCTCTAGTTTCTATCTCATTGATCTCTGCTCTAATCTTGATTATTTCCCTTCTTGTGTGTGGGTTGGCTTAATTGGTTGTTGATTCTCCAGTTCTTTAATGTGCAAAGTTTAACTGATTTGACTCACCATTTAATAGATTTATTTGGTCACAGAAATGCGTCCGTGTATGTGTATGTGTATGTACATGTGTAAAGCAATTACTTTACATCTCAGGAAATACTTATTTTTTTTTCAGGACATACTTTTAAGTGATTACCTCTACTAGAAAAAATCATATTTCAAAATGAGGCAAATAGGTTTAAAAGTAGAAAAATTTCACATGCCATAGGAGTAAAGACTAGAGATTGGAATTATTATTTATAGGAATATAATAAATAATAAATACATATTATTTACCAGGGCCACCTAGGGTACTCAGAATGTCACTGGACATTTCAGATGTACCCTTACTTTATAATTCTAAATACTCAAATATTAGATACTACATTTCTTTTACATAGAATAGCATGCACTCTTTATGGCAAGGCATCATGAAAATGTGCATTTGTTTTAGGATCTCCACATATAGCAAATAAAAACACAGAGTACATAGTTATATATACTTCTCAGATAAAGGACAAATGTTATTTTTAGTATAAGCATGTGCCATGCAATACTTGGGATACATGTATACTAACAATTATCCATTTTTATCTGAATTCAAATTTAACTAGGTATCATGTACCTTGTCTGGCAACTATTTTTATATATCTAACACTATACTCAAATCAGTGTTCATATTGATGTTCAAAGCAACAACAACTGCTAACAGCTACATAGGATCATCACATTGCATTAACCTTTTTTTATGTTGCAATAGAACCCATATAACATAAAGTTTACTGTCTTAACCATTTTTAGATATGCAGTTCAGTAGTGTTAAGTGCATTCACATTGTGCCACCAATCTCCAGAGTTCTTTTCATCTTGCAAAACAGAAGTTCTATACCCACTGAAGAACCTGTCATTTCCCCCTCACTGTAGCCCAGCAATCACCATTCTACTTTCTGTCTTTTTGAATTTGACTACTCTAGGTACCTTTTATAAGTAGAATCATGCAGTATTGGGTGTTTTTGGTTTTGTTTTTGTTTTTGTTCTTGTTTTTATTTTTTGGTGACTGTCTTATTTCACTAAGCATATTATCTTTAAGGTTTACCCACATAGCAGGTGTCAGAATTTCCTACCTTTTTAAAGGCTGAATAGTATTCTACTTTTAGTTATCTATTCACGTGTAAATAGATATTTGGATCACTTTTATCTTTTTTGGCTATTACAAATAATGCTTCAGAGTTGGTGTCTTTGTCCCTTCGAGCTACAATAACAAAAATCCACTGACTGGGTAGCTTATAAACAACAGAAATGCATTTCTCACAGTTTTGGAGGCATGGTTGGGTGAGGGCTGTCTTACAAGATGCAGACTTCTCATTGTGTCCTTACATGGTAGAAAGGGCTGGGGAGCTCTGTGGGATCTTTTTTATAAAAGCACTAATTCCATTCATGAAGATTCTACCCTCAATCTGTTTACCTGCCAAAGGCCTCTCCTCCTAACACCATCACATTGGGCATTAAAATTCTAACATTTAAATATAGGGAGATCATAATAACTTAGATCATAGCATTTGATTTCTCCTCAGGCTCTTCTTCTAAGCCTGTAAATGGTCATTTTCTCTGTGTTGTCTGTCTTCTAGGTAAATCTGTATCCTAACTTCCTTTTCTTATAAAAACACTAGTCATATTAAGTTAGGGCCAAACTCATTTAAATTTAATTATCTCCTTGAAGACTATATCCAAATACAATCACTTTCTGAGCTACTAGGAGTTAGGAATTTTGAGGGACGCAATTCTCTTAGTAATAGGTATAAAACCAAAAGTGAAATTCCTAGATCATATGATAATTCTGTTTTTATTTTTTGAGGAAACTCCATACTGTTTTTCATAGTAACTACATCTTTTTTATATCTCTAACAATAGTGCATAAGGATTCTCTTTTCTTCGTATCCTTCACAACACTTGTTATTTATTTTTTATTTATAGTAACCATCATAGTGGGTGTGAGGTGGTATCTCATTGTGATTTTGACTTACATTTTCCTAATGTTAACATCTTTTCATGAATTTATAGGCCATTTCTGTATCTTATTGCAAAAATATCTATTCGAGTCCTTTGCCCATTTTTTATTTTTATTTTACTTATTTATTTTTAAAATATATTATTTATTTATTTGTCAGAAAGAGAGAAAGAACATGAGCACAAACAGGAGGAACAACAGGCAGAGGGAGAAGCAGACTCCCTGCTGAGCAAGGAGCCTGATATGGGACTTGATCCCAGGACCCCGGGATCATGACCTGAGCTGAAGGCAGACACTTAACTGACTGAGCAACCCAAGTGTCCCTGTCCCTTTTTCAATTGGATTGTTTTGTTGTTGAAGGAGTTCTTCGTGTATTCTGGATATTAAACCTTTATCAAATATATGATATGCAAATATTTTCTATCATTCTATAGGCTGCCTTTCACTCTATTGATTATGTCCTTTATGCACAAAAGTTTTCAATTTTGATGTAATTCACTTTTTCTGTGTTAATTTTTGCTGCCTGTGCTTTTCGTGTCATATCAAAGAATTCATTTCCATGTCCTATATCATGAAGACTTTCCCCTGTTTCCTTCTAAAAGTTGTATAGTTGTAGATCTTATATTTAAGTCTTTGACCAATTTTGAGTTAAGTTTTGTATATGGTGTAAAGTAAGTGTGCACTTCATTGTGTTGCTTGTGAATTTGCTATTTCCCGAATATCATTTGTTAAAAAGACTCTCTTTTCCCCCATTGAATGATCTTGGCACCTTTGGCAAATATCATTTGACCATTTAGATGAGAGCTTATTACTGGATTCTCTGTTCTTTCCATTGACCTATAGGTCTGTCTTTATTTCAGTACTACATTGTTTTGAGGACTGTCGTTTTATGATAAGTTTCGAAATCAGGAAATGTAAGAACTCCAACTTCATTATTTTTCAAGATTGTCTTGGCTATCCATGTTCTCTTGGATCCCATATGAATTTTAGGATAGCTGTTTTATTTCTGTAAAAAAAAAAAATCATTGGGATTTTCATAGAGATCACATAAGTCTATTTTTTGATGGATAGTTATTCTGTTCTTACTCCAATACAGTTCTTAGTATTTAAAGTCATTTCTAATTTTATTAGTTTGGATATTATCTCTCTATGGGAGGTAGAATGTTAAAGATGCTACCGGGCAGCGAAAAAGCAGCACTTCTGAGATAGGATAGCGTAAAGAGAAAAATAAAAACCTTAATTTATAAGTAAAAAATGTTTAAAAAAAAGTGGAGATAGATAAAGATAGATATAGATATAGATATAGATATAGATATAGCTATATATGCGCACATGCCCTCTGGCTACCATAACAAAATACCACAGGCTGCATGGCTTAAATAGCAGAAACATATTTTCTCATACTTCTAGAAATTAGAAACTTAAAATCAAGGAATCTACAGGTTTGGTTATAAATGAGATCTCTTACTGATTTTCATATAGTTGCCTTCTTCTGTGTCCTCCCATGACCTTTCTTCTGTGCTTGATGAGAGAGTGCTGTTCTCTGATGTCTCTTCCTCTTCTTATAAGGGCACCAGTTCTGTTGGTTTTGAGCTCCACCCTTATGACCTCATTCAACCTTAATTACCTTCTGAAGTCCTTATCTCAGAATACAGTCACAGGAGGTTTAGATCTCACCTATGAATCTGGGGGTGGGAGTGATCGGTCCATAATAACATAGATTAAAAAATAAAGAATAAGGAAGATATGTCACTAACAGATAATGGCAGCTTCTCATTGAAATGGCTACCTCTGCTGCTGTGGACAGAATTAGCAAAGCAAAGGAATGATGGATAATACTTTATCCAGTGTCCAAAGGTGTGAAAACCAACCTTGTGTGTATGAAAAGACCAGCCTCCCTCACTCAGTGGCTTTTTTTTTTTTTAATTTTAATTTTATTTTTTTTCAGTATTCCAAAATTCATTGTTTATGCACCACACCCAGTGCTCCATGCAATACGTGCCTTCCACAATACCCACCACCAGGCTCACCCCACCCCCGCCAAAACCCTCAGTTTGTTTCTCAGAGTCCACAGTCTCTCATGGTTCGTCTCCCTCTCCAATTTCTCCCAACTCACTTCTCCTCTCCATCTCCCAATATCCTCCGTGTTATTCCTTATGCTTCACAAGTAAGTGAAGCCATATAATAATTGACTCTCTCTGCTTGACTTATTTCACTCAGCATAATCTCTTCCAGTCCTGTCCATGTTGATACAAAAGCTGGGTATTCATCTTTTCTAATGCAGGCCTAATACTCCATTGTATATTTGAACCATATCTTCTTTATCCATTCGTCTGTTGAAGGGCATCTAGGTTATTTCCACAGTTTGGCGACTGTGACCTTTGCTGCTATGAACATTGGGGTACAGATGGCCCTTCTTTTCACTACATCTCTATCTTTGGAGTAAGTACCCAGTAGCACAATTGCAGGGTCATAGGGAAGCTCTATTTTTAATTTCATAAGGAATCTCCACACTGTTTTCCAAAGTGGCTGCACCAACTTGCATTCCCACCAACAGTGTAAGAGGGTTCCCCTTTCTCCGCATCCTTTCAAACACTTGATGTTTACTGTCTTGTTAATTTTGGCCATTCTGACTGGTGTCAGGTGGTATCTCAATGTAGTTTTGATTTGAATCTCCCTGATGGCTAGTGATGATGAACATTTTTTCATGTGTCTGTTAGCCATTTGTATGTCTTCTTTGGAGTAGTGTCTGTTCATGTCTTCTGCCCATTTTTTGGCCTGATTATCTGTTTTGTGTGTGTTGAGTTTGAGGAGTTCTTTATAGATCTTGGGTATCAGCCCTTTGTCTGTAGTGTCATTTGAGACTATCTTCTCCCATTCCATGGGTTGCCTCTTTGTTTTGTTAACTGTTTCCTTTGCTGTGCAGAAGCTTTTGATCTTGATGAAGTCCCAAAAGTTCATTTTCACTTTTGTTTCCTTTGCCTTTGCAGGCATTATCTTGAAAGAAGTTGCTGTGGCCGATGTCAAAGAGGTTACTGACTGTGTTCTCCTTAAGGATATTGATAGATTCCTGCCTCACATTGAAGTCTTTCATCCATTTCAAGTTTACCTATGTGTATGGTGTAAGAGAATGGTTGAGTTTCATTTTTCTACATATAGCTGTCCAATTTTCCCAGCACCATTTATTAAAGAAACTGTCTTTTTTCCACTGTATATTTTTTCCTGCTTTGTCGAAGATTATTTGACTATAGAGTTGAGGGTCCATATCTGGGCTCTCTACTCTGTTCCACTGGTCTATGTGTCTGTTTTTGTGCCAGTACCATGCTGTCTTGGTGATCACAGCTTTGTAGTAAAGCTTGATATCAGCCAACATGATGCCCCCAGTTTTGTTTTTCTTTTTCAACATTTCCTTAGCAATTCAGGGTCTCTTCTGGTTCCATACAAATTTTAGGATTGTTTGTTCCAGCTCTTTAAAAAATGCCAGTTGAGTTTTTATCAGGATGGCATATTGAAAGTATAGATGGCAATAGGCAGTATAGACATTTTAACAATGTTTATTCTTCCAATCCATGAGCATGAAATGCTCTTCCAACTTTTTGTGTCTTCTTCAATTTCTTTCATGAGTGCTCTGTAGTTCTTTGAGTACAGATCCTTTTTTTCTTTGGTTAGGTTTATTCCCAGGTATCTTATGGTTCTTGGTGCTATAGTAAATGGAATCGATTCTCTAATTTCCCTTTCTACTTTTTCATTGTTAGTGTATAAGAAAGCAACTGATTTCTGTACATTGATTTTGTATCCTGCCACATTACTGAATTGTTGTATGTGTTCTAGTAGATTGGGGGTGGAATCTTTTGGGTTTTCCATATAAAATATCATGTCATCTGCAAAGAGAGAGAGTTTGACTTCTTCTTTGCCAATTTGAATACCTTTTATATCTTTTTGTTGTCTCATTGCTGTTGCTAGGACTTCTAATACTGTGTTGAACAACAGTGGCGAGAGTGGGCATCCTTGTCGTGTTCCTGATCTCAAAGGGAGGGCTGTCAGTTTTTCCCCACTGAGAATGATATTCACTGTAGGTTTTTCATAGATAGATTTTATGAAATTGAAGAATGTTCTCTCTATCCCTATACTTTGAGTTGTTCTAATCAGGAATGGATGCTTTATCTTGTCAGACGCTTTTTCTGCATCAATTGAGAGGATCATGTGGTTCTTCTCTCTTCTCTTATTGTTCTATTGCATTGATTGATTTGTGAATATTGAACCACCCTTTCATCCCATGGATAAATCCCACCTGGTCATGGTGGATAATCTTTTTAATGTACGATTGGATCCTATTAGCTAGGATCTTGTTGAGAATCTTGGCATCCATATTCATCAGGGATATTGGTCTGAAATGCTCCTTTTTGATGGGGTCTTTGCCTGGTTTGGGGATCAGGGTAATTCTGGCTTCATAAAAAGAGTCTGAAAGTTTTCCTTCTGTTTCTATCTTTTAAAACAGCTTCAGGAGAATAGGTATTTCTTCTTTGAATGTTTGGTAAAATTCTCCAAGGAATCCGTTAGGCTCTTGTTTTTTGAGATGTTTTTGATCACTCCTTCAATCTCGTTACTAGATATTGGTCTATTCAGATTGTCAATTTCTTTCCGATTCCATTTTGGAAGTTTATAGGTTTCCAGAAATATATCCATTTCATCTAGGTTGCTTAACTTGTTGGCATATAACTGTCAATAATAATTTCTGATGATTGCTTCTATTTCTTTGGTGTTAGTCGTGATCTCTTTCTTTCACTCATAATTTTATTAATTTGGGTCCTCTCTCCTTTCTTTTGGATTAGTTTGGCCAATGGTTTATTGATCTTATTGATTCTGTCAAAAAACCAGCTTCTAGTTTCATTGATGTTTTCTACTGTATCTCTAGGTTCTATCTCATTGATCTCTGCTCTAATCTTGATTATGTTCCTTCTCGTGTGTGGGGTTGGCTTAATTTGTTGTTGATTCTCTAGTTCTTTAAGGTGTAAAGAGAGCTGGTGCATTCTGGTTTTTCTTTTTTTCTTTTCTCTCTTTTTTTTTTTTTTTTTGAGGAGGCTTGGATGGCTATGTATTTCCTCCTTAGGACTGCCATTGCTATTTCCTATAGGTTTTGGACTGAAGAGCCTTCATTTTCATTGGTTTCCATGAATTGTTTAAGTTCTTCTTTAATTTCCTGGTTAATCCAAACATTCTTAAGCAGGGTGGTCTTTAGCTTCCAAGTGTTTGAATTCCTTCCAAACTTTTTTTTGTGGTTGAGTTCCAGTTTCCAAGCATTGTGGTCTGAGAATATGCAGGAAATAATCTCAATCTTTTGGTATGGGTTGAGCCCTGGTTTGTGACCCAGTATGTGGTCTTTTTGTCGGTCTTTTTGTTTGTCCATTTTTACCTTTGGGGCCCATTCTGGCTGGGTCTTCTCTTTTTTTCTGGCTCACTCTTTCTCTCTCTTTTTTTTCTTTTTTCTTTCTTTTTGGTGGTGACTTCCAGTTGCTCAGAACCATTCCAGGGTGCACCTTGCCTGGATTGTGGTTGATATATTCAGCTACACTTCCCTTTAGCCACCTCTCACCAAAATGACTAGGAGGAGGGAACACCCAATAGAGGAAAAATTCAGAGACTGTGCCCTCTCCATCAGATCTACTGGATATGGACATAAACAGTATGTTGGAAAGGGAATTCAGGGTAACAATTATCCAGGCAATGGTTAGGTTTGGAGAAAACCATTAGTGACAACATGGAATCAATTAGGGCAGAAATGAAAGCCACTCAGGAAGAAGTTTAAAATGCTATTAATGAGATTCAATCTAATCTAAATACTCTAACAGCTAGGGTAACCAAGGCAGAAGATAGAATTAGTGATCTAGAGGACAAACTGGTAGAGAAAAAGGATCAGGAGGAGGCCTGGAACAAACAGCTTAGAAGCCATGAAAACAGAATTAGGGAAATAAATGGCGCCATGAAACGTTCCAACATCAGAATTATTGGGATCCCTGAGTGGGAGGAGAAAGAAAGAAGACTAGAAGATACAATTAAACAAATTCTCCATGAAAATTTTAAGATCACCCTCCAAGATGAACAAATCTAGAAAGACCTCAAGGCACTTGATAGCAAGACTGATGAATCATAATTTTAGACAAGAGCTTTTGAGAGCAGCTGGGGGAAGAGATTCCTTACATACAGAATAAGGTCCATCAGAATAATGTCAGACCTGTCCACAGAAACCTGGCAAGCCAGAAAGGCTGGCAGGACATACTCAGGGCACTGAATGAGAAGAACAGGCAGCCAAGAATACTTGATCCAGCAAGGCTGACATTCAAAATGGATGGAGAGATAAAGAGCTTCCAAGACCAGCAAGGTTTAAAAGAGTATGTGGCCACCAAGTTGGCACTACAAGAAATATTAATGGGGGTTCTATAAAAGAAAAAACCCAAAAGTGACATAGAACAGAAATGTACAGAGACAATCTATAGAAACAAGGACTTCACAGGATACGCGATGTCAATAAAAACATATCTTTCAATAATCACTCTCAACATGAACGGCCTAAACCCTCCCATAAAACAGCACAGGGTTGCAGATTGGGTAAAATGATAGGACCTGTTCATACGTTGTCTACAAGAGACCCATTTGGAACCTAAGGATACATCCAGACTGAAAGTGAAGGGATTGAGAAGCATCTTTCATGCCAATGAGCATCAAAAGAAAGCTGGGGTAGTGATTCTCATATCAGATAAATTAGATTTTAAACTAAAGACTGTAGTCAGAGATAAAGAAGGTCACTACATTATTCTTTAGGGTCTATCCACCAAGAAGATCTAACAATTGTAAATATTAATGCCCCCACTACGGGAGTAGCCAACTACATAAGACAACTGTTAGTCAAGATAAAGAGTCATATTAATATGAATACATTAATAGTAGGGGATCTTAACATGCTCTCTCAGTAACAGACAGATCATCCAAGCAGAAAATCAATAAAGAAACAAGAGCATTGAATGACACATTGGACCAGATGGACCTCAGAGATATATATATAGAACATTCCACCCTAAAACAACAGAATACTCATTCATCTTGAGCACTCAGTGGCTTTAAAAAAAATGGCACACAATACATTTTTTTTTTTTTTTTTTACTTTTTGAAAACAAGCAAGTACAAAGAAGAAAATTTACACTTCTAGGCATTCAGTTTATATTTGGAGGAAGAGTGGATTCTAGGGAATTGAGTGAGATTATAGTAACAATTTCCCTTTCCTTTAGTTTAGAATAAAATATTTAATTTAGAATAAAAGTTTCCTGAAAATATAAAATACTAAATCTTTATTGATATTGCAGTAAAAAAAAATGTGAGCTGGTGTATAAATGGTAATGATTTATTTTTTTAGACAAATACTGTTCTAGCCTCCACATGATCTCTTCTAAAAAAACGAAAATAAAAGTTAAAAAGAATTAGAGAAACTACTGAGTATTGGACTGTAGTACTACATATGAATGAAATTTCAAAATTCTTACTTGAAAGCAAAATTGGTGTTTTTACCTTTATAAAATACAGGAAGACTATACCCTTGAAAAATAACTGTCTTCTAAAATTATGTCAAATATCCATGCTATTTCAGTTGCTACAAATAAATCAGAACTCTGTACAGGCTTTCAAGTATTAATTAAAACCACCAAGTTTCTTTACCAAGATTATGAATTTAAAAAGTAGTTAATCAATTCTTTATTTAATAATACTGTTTCTTATATCACTGTTTATGTTATTTATTTATTTATTTTTAAAATTTATTCTCTTTCTTTTTTAAATTAACACAGCCAGAGTTTCTCAATTATCCATGGAAATCATGTCACCTGAAATCAAGTGTCTCACTATTTAGAATAGCAGTATATTTTTGAACTCACTGGTAAGAAGTTTCAGTTTCACTGTTTTGTTTTGTTTTTTTAAAGATTTTGTTTATTTGGCACAGAAAGATCACAAGTAGGCAGAGAGGCAGGCAGAGAGAGAGAAGGGGGGAAGCAGGCTCCCTGCTGAACAGAGAGCCTGATATGGGACTCGATCCCAGGACCCTGAGATCATGACCCCAGCCGAAGGCAGAGGCTTAACCCATTGAGCCACCCAAGTGCCCCAGTTTCACTGTTTGACAGCAAGTTAATTCCCCTCTATTACAGCCACAGGTGGCAAAATTTAGTCAAGGACAGCGGACTTGCAAAGAGAACATTGTATAACAAGAGTATTAGTATAAGAATATGGTGAATTACAACCATAGCTCGAATTAAGACCTGGGAGATATTCCAATTCTATCACTTCAAAACTTCATTACCCTCAGCTTTTTTTTTTAATCACTAAAATTGAAAAGGAAAACAAAATAATGAAATGGAGAAGTAGTAATAGGTGTTTTACATAATGAAAAGGGTGTTGTAGGGACCAAATGTCTGTGAAAATGCCTGGCATAGTGAATTTCAAATAGACTTTATTAATGAGTATTCTACAAAAACTTTATATGTTTTTAAAAAACACATAAAATTATATGTGTTTTAGAGACACATGGAATTGTAAGTTATGGTTAAGATCATTTTTGTTCCTAGAATGACATTTTGATATACGTGGGGAGCCAGAGGTTTTATGTGGCACAGAGAAATGATGCTTTCAAATGTTCAGTATCTGAAAACTTGATATTCTTTCATATTTATCACCCAACTTCTTGTATGACTTTAAACAACTCATCTGACCTTTTACACACTTGGCAATTCTATTAAAAAATGAGGGGAAAATATCATGTTTTGTATCCAAAAGGGAATAGGACTTCCTTAAGTTCCCTTCAAACATTAAGATGCTTATAATCAGTTTAAAACATCTATTTAAAACTTCTACAAATTTCCCCAAAAAAGCTTTCTACAAATTTAATCCCTTATTATATTGAAAAGAGATGACATCATCCAGAAAGAGCTATTCTTTGTTAAATATTTATAAAATCCAGTAATTTCTATACTGCCTGTGGTACATCAGCCATAAGGAAATACGATATTATTAACATGAAGAAAATTAAACATAAAGTGCATTTAAAAATGCAAATTAGTTTATTTGACTGCACAGCCTACACTCAGAGTACCTCAAACCTGCAAACTGTATGACAAGCGAGTTTACAAAGTGAGATTAGCTCTGTGCCAGTGACATGTAATTTTGATAAAGTAAGTGATTAAATTCCTCACATTTAGTGAAAGAAAAGCTGTTCTGAAAAATAATGGTTGGAATCACTGTAATTGTTACACATAAATTATTTTGTTTATAATAAAATGTAGTTGGAGCAAGATAAGGCTGAATCAGTTACCAACATATGTTCTCCCATCTCTTGGGCAGTCATTCCTGGAGGGTGATTAGCAAACTGGAATGTTTTAATTTGAATTGGCCAAGATTCTAAAATTGGATCATGAACATATGCGGTCAAACGATGAGACAGTCCCCTGAGAATCAGGATTCACGTATTCCAATTCTACTTTAACTAGTATCTTAACAAAGTTGCAGATCCTTTTTGCAGTTTGCATTTTTCCAGAATAATTATCAAAGTGATAAAACTGGGGGGAAAAAAGTTTACATGGTCAATAGTCTGACATTGACATTGTAAGAAAACCCAGTTGTGGGGAAACACAGTAGACTGAGAGATAAATTTTACTTGGTATTACCATTTCTAGCTGTGTGGATCTTTACTCTCTAATTTACATATAATTAATTACTAAATTGTCTTTTAGGGCCCTTTAGCTCCTCATCTTATGAGCTGTGCTCTCAACACTTCTAAAATGAGTAAACTCATTTTAGGATTCTTGTAAAAAGCAAATGCACTAGTAATAAATGTAACACACTTATCATAGCATCTAAAATATAATGTTTTCCAAAAAGTTACTAAATGTTAGTATAGCTAGCAGTCACTCAGTGAACAATTCTGTTCACAACTTCATTACCTGGTAATCCCAAAATTTTAGTCCCTCTCCTTTATGTATGATATTAAAAAGTATATCAGTATCCTCTAAAGTTGCCAGTGACCAATGCATAAGATAGTACTTTACTTTGTGCTGTGATCATATTATTTTAAAGGACCCAGAATTCTGTAAATTAAACCAGGAATGAACCATGAACTCAAGAAGGATCTATAAGATTAAAGAAATAGATTTTATACTAAACCAAACAACAACAAAACCAGGTTGAAATAACCCATTTTTAAGCCTGCGAGGTGGCATTTCTTAAAAACCAGTTATTGACTCTTTTATGTCATGTAGATATTTTCACATTTGAGGTCCTGTAAATGATATTTTATTTAATAAGTGTGAACACAGGTTTCTGATAAAGTTGTTTTTTAAACATGCTTTGGATGAAGTGGAGACTGGAGTAGTCACCAAGAAAAAATTGTGTATTTTTTTGTTTGTTTTCACCTACAATTGAGAAGAAAATCTATCAGTTATAGACGCAACCATTTTCTTAAGTACGTAATTAAAAATGGCTGCCTTGGGATGCCTGGGTGGCTTAGTCGTTAAGTGTCTGCCTTTGGCTCAGGTCTTGATTCCAGGGTCCTGGGATCAAGCCTGAATCTTAGGTGCTACCTGCTCACCAAGAAGTCTCCTTCTCCCACTCCCCCTACTTGTGTTCCCTCTCTTGCTGTCTCTTTCTGTCAAATAAATAAATGAAAATTAAAAAAAAAAAAAAAAAAAAAAAAAGCTGCCATGACTCTGGCTTAAAAAAAAAAACAAAACTAAACTAAATATTCTTGTTGTTCATTAGTACCCCATGTGTCTCTGTTTTCTTTTTACTTATTTATTTTAAGGAATTTATTTATTTATTTATTTGACAGAGACAGTGAAAGAGGGAGCACAAGCAGGGGGAGTGGGAGAGGGAGAAGCAGGCTTCCTGCTGAGTAGGGAGTCCCATGCAGGGCTTGATCCCAGGACTCTGGGATCATGACCCCAGCAGAAAGCAGATGCTTAAAACAATGGAGCCACCCAGGTGCTCCACTACATTACCTATTAAATAAGTGTTATTAATCAGTACTTTTTTTTGTCTATCTTATGTGTGTTAACATTAACACATTGTGTTTTAATTTGCTCTTTCATGATCACTAAGGATGTTATGAATCTTTTCATGTGCTTATTGGCTGCTTTTTTTCTCTTTGGGTTATTTCTATTCAAGTATTTTCATTGTTTTTAAGTTACCTACCTTTCTTTATTGATTCATAGTTATCCTATATATTTTTGTATACAGTTACTTAGTTGGTATATTGATATAGCCTTTCATAGTTTTAGTCTTGTCATTTGGTGGGCAAGAATTTTTTTTTTTAACCTTCTAATGAGTAGAGAACAACTTACCAATCTTTCTTCTTATGCTTAATGTTTTTGATGTCTTGTTCAACTAATCTTTGCTACCTCCCCCAGATCATAAAAATATTTTCCTATTTTACCTTCTAGAAAATTTGTGATGTTATCTTTCGTATTTAGTCTACATCAATCTGGAATTGACTTTTATGCTCTTTTGTTCCATTTGGATATTCAACTAATTTAGCACTGCTTTGTAAAAGTCTGCCCTTTTTTGTTTGTTTGTTTTCTTTGGTCATTTCAATAGTCTTTTTGTAATAAATCCAATAGCATTAGATTCTCTTCTCTCTCTCTTTCTCCCTCACTCTTGCTCTAACTTTATTCTTCAAATTTCCTGGGTAATTACTAGTCCTTTTCATTTCCATGTAAATATAAGAATTGGCTTATAAATGTACACAGGCACTTGCAAGAAATTAAACTGAGATTGCATTAAATCAAGTTGTGGAAAACTGAAACTTTACAATACTGATTATCAAATCTATGAACATGTTATATTAACATATTTAACATATTAACATATTTAACATCCCATTTATTTAGGTCATAAATTCCCTGTAGTAATATTTTATGGTTTTCTGTTTGAAGACTTTCTGTGTAGAGACTGTATAAAGTCTTTTGATAGATTAATTCCTAGTTTTGATGCTCTCAGAAATATTATTTTCAGCCTTTATTAGTATTTCACAGAATTCCAGTGAATTTTTATTTTTTAACTTATATCCTATGACCTTGATTAACTCACTTACTGATTCTAATACTTTGTACATTCTTTTAGATTATCTTCTATACAAATTTTACTCATTTTATACAGTTGTTATAACTTTAATTTTTCCTCCATAACCTATGACACTGGCTAGGACATCCACTTCTAGGTTTGTAGATTAGTTGTTCAATTTTAGGTGTTCAGTATTATAAAATTTTATTTCTGCATTGGTGAGCTAATTATGTTTCTCTTATAAGCAGCACATCATTATGTGTGTATGTACGTATTTATGCAATCTAACAAATTTAATCTTTTAGAGTATTTAACCCATTTACATTTCATGAAATCACTGAGCCACTACATTTTTGTCTGTTGTCTTGCAATTTTATTGTTTCATCACTTTTTATATATCTTTTTAAAAATACATTTTTTCTTTTATATCTTTAAAATGCTGATAAATGCTGTCAGCCTCAAAATCTCTGGTCCCTTAAAGTACATTCAAAATGGAAAAAAAATGTAGACTTACAAAGAATAACCATTTAGCTTTTATAGATCCTTATTTTAAAACACTAGAGAATGTACTTTAACAAAAAGAAACAAATTCAGAAGGAAAGAGTGGAATGAAAGTAACCTTAATCAGCACATAAACAGATATTAAATACCAAAAATACTGTGAACTCCAAAAAGATGTGAACTGTTTTTAAAAAGTTGGCATACAACTTTAGGTAACAATAACCTTCATGGAGATTTATGAGGTAGAGGTGGTAGAATTGTTCAGTAGGCACCAAAAGCATGCTAATAACATTGTAATGAAAGGAAGGAAGACTGAGATTCTAAACAAAAATGTTTTCTTAGCAAAAAAAATAAAAAATAAAAAAAATAAAATTATAATACATAAAAACTATCCCAGTCCTATCCCAGCACCTGGGAGAGTGACCTTATTTGGAAATAGGGTCACTGCAGATGTAACTATCTAGGATAAGGTCATATTTGAATAGGGTGGGCCCCTAATGCAATATGATTTATGTCCTTATAAGAAGGGAAACTTTGGATACACAGATATGCACTGAGGAAGAATGCCATGTGAAGAAGCCCAAAGCCAGGGAAATACTTAAATCTGGGAGACCCTTCCTTAATACCTTCAAAAGGAGCATGGCCTACCAATATTCTAACCTCTAGAACTGTGAGACTGTAGATTTCTGTTGTTTAAGCCACTAGAGTTGTTGTGTCCTGTTATAGCAGCCCTAGAAAACTAATGCAAACCTTGTTAGAGGAAAAGAAACCAACCATAAACACATGGGGAATTGGAAAAATATATATCTAACTCTTTAAAACATTGAAAAGGAACACACTTTTGTGAACACTGTGAAAAGGAAAACAAGCAAACAAACAAACTGAGCCCCAGGATTAACTCACCTTTTCACCTGTAGGAGTTCTGGATGGTAGGAGTATGGAGGAGATTCCAAGGAAAAGATGGGAGTCTCACTGGTGTGAGGAAATAGAGACTGGAATTCAGGAAGGCTGGAGTGATGAAAAGGTCATGGGTTCCAGAAAGAAGGAAGTCATGTAGAAAACAAGCTCCTAGAAATATACACTGGAGTCTTCTTGAGTCCTTGCTAAATATTAAGCAGTGTGTGTATAAGATAAATGCCACAGGTTCTAACAAAGAGTAATTGGAACTGAACCAGATGGTTCCCAAGACTCATACAAGGCCGGAAATCATTTGAGTTACAACCAGCCAGAGCGAAGAGTTCTTTTTGATAAGTCAGAATATTCAATAGAGACCCAATAAGGATCATGAATTAGTAGTGGGACTAAATTATCACTAAAATAAAGGTTTCTCTACAGATTCCCTAAACAAGTTGAAAAACAATTTTAGAAAGAGTCAGAATTATCTACTAATATCTCACTTTCCATGTGACAGCCAATAATAGAAGTAAGATAGCATACTATGAATTACTCAGTTAATCTAAAGGAAGGCAGTTAAAAAGGGAAGAAGGAACAGATGGAAAAAATAAAATACAACTAGCAAGGTAGTAGACTTAAACTTAAACATTTCAACAATTACCTTAAAAATGAACTATTAATATTCTATTTAAATAAAAGACCTAAATATGTCAGTGAAAAATAAACTTTAAATATAAGGATGCAAATGATAATATAGATTTTGTTAAAAGAAAATTATGAAAAGGGCTATACAGTACACATACTAATCATAAAAGGCTGAATTTAATATGTATTGACAATAGACAATATAAAGATAACAAATATAATTAACAGAGAAAGAAGACATTCATAATAACAAAAGGATCAATTTATAAAGACATGGCAATCATAAAGGTGTCTGTATCTGATTAGAAAGCTTCAAAATACATGAAGCAAAAACATACTGAAAAAAAGAAATTGACAAATCCACAATTAAATTTGGAGAATTCACCACTCATCTGTCAATAATTAATAGAACAAGCAGATAGAAAAATGGGAAGTAAATAGACCTAAAAATCCATTCAACCTACTTGACCTATTTGGCACTCGAACACAATGCCCAACAAATGCAGAATACACAAGTACACAGGAAATACTCATTGAGATAAACCACATTCAAGACCATAAAACAAGTCTCAATAAATTTTTTAGAAACAGCTTAAGGGCACCTGGGCGGCACCGTCACTTAAGTGCCCAACTCTTGGTTTTGGCTCAGGTTGTGATCTCAGGGTCTTGAGATTGAGCCCTGAGTCAAGCTCTGTGTTCAGTGCAGAGTCCACTAGGACTCTTTCTTTCCCCTGTCCTTCTCCCCTCCCCCACTCACTGTGCTCTTTCTCTAAAACAAATCTTTTTAAAAAATTAAAAATGGTTAAGAGTATTTTCTTTGACTGAAACAGAAACTAGGAATTGGTAATAGGAAAATATATGGAAAAGTTTTTGAAATGTAAACAGTATAATTTTAAATAAACCATGAGTCAAAAAAGAAATTATAGGGGAAATTAGAAAATATTTTGAATTGGATAAAAAGGAAAGTATGGCACTTAAATGTATGATTTGGGAAGGATTATGTCATGGAAATGGTGGAACAGGATGCTCTAAGAAGCATTTCCTCACTGAAACAACCATTAAATTGACAAAAAATTACAAGGTTA
Organism: Enhydra lutris kenyoni; assembly: GCF_002288905.1. NCBI lineage: Eukaryota > Metazoa > Chordata > Mammalia > Carnivora > Mustelidae > Enhydra > Enhydra lutris. The sequence goes on along the minus strand of NW_019154117.1, from coordinate 14,151,503 downwards.
GCTTTTTTGCACTCTAGAATCTCATAAAAAATTACAACAACAAGTTCTAGGATTCAAAATCGACATGTAAAAATCAGTTGTGTTTCAAACTGAGGGTTGATGGGAGGAGGGGGGTTGGGAGAGGGGAAGTGGGGTTATGGACATTGGGGAGGGTATGTGCTATGGTGAGTGCTGTGAAGTGTGTAAACCTGGCGATTCACAGACCTGTACCCCTGGGGATAAAAATATATTATATGTTTATAAAAAATAAAATTAAAAAAAAATCAGTTGTGTTTCTGTACACTGATGATGAAATATCTGATAAAGAAATAGGAAAATAAGCCCTATGTACAATAGCATTTAAAAGGATAAAGTATTTATGAATAAACTTAACTAGGGAGGCAAAAGACTTCTATGCTGAAAATTGCAAAACATTGATGAAAGAAATTAAATAACACCTAAACAAATGGAAAGATGTTTTGTGTTCATGGATTAAAAGGCTTAATATTCTTGCAATATCCAAAGTGAATCTACATGTTTAACACAATGCCTATCAACACCCCAGTTGCCTTTTTTTTTAAACAGAAATAGGGGAAAAAAATTCCATTATTTTTATGGAACCACAAAAGACCATAAAAGGCCAAATCAATCCTGAGAAAAACAAAGCTGAAGGAATCACAGATTGTAATTTCAAAATGTATTACAAAACCATAGTATACAAAGCATTATACTACTGGTGTAAAGACAAATAGTTTATGTAGCACCAGTTCTGATTTTATTTATTTTCTGGTTTTATTCCTTCTTCTTATTTCTGTTTTTATTTATTTGAGTCTACTCTCTTTTTTCTCATTCTCATTTAGTGTTCCTCAATTTTATCTCAATAGAGAGAATCACCAAAAACAAAGGTTACATCTTGGAAAAGATCAACAAAATTCACAAACTTGAATCTACACTGACCAAGAAAAAAGAGAAGGCTGAAATTGCTAAAATCAAAATGAAAGTTATGACATTAATATAGACCTTACAGAAATAAAGGTATATAAAAGAATACTATGAACAATTAGATGACATAGATGAAATGAACAATTTTCTAGAAACACAAATTACCTAAACTGACATAGGATGAAATAGTAAATCTGAACATAAATATAATACAGAAAGAGATAAATCGGCAGTAAAAAAATCTCCAAACAAAATAAAAATGAGGACCAGCTTCAAAGGTGAATTGGAAGATTCAATATTATTTAGATGTCAGTTTTATTCACAATTTGTCTATAGACTCAATGAAATTTTAATCAAATTCTAACAGGAATTTTTTTTGGAGAGTCATGAGCTGATTCAGAAATTTATATGGAAATTAGTTTTTTTCCCAGTTTTATTGAGATATAATTAATACATAACATTGTGTAAGTATAAGGTGTTGCTTTGATACACAAAGTACTACAAAGTGATTACCACCACAGACCTCCTTGAAATCACATGATTAGTGTTTCTTTTTTTTCTTTCCTTTTTGTGGTGAGAACATTCAAGATCTATTCTTCTCAACTTTCAAGAATATAACACGTTATTATTAATTATAATCACCATGCTGTACATTAGGTCCCCAGAACTTATTTGTTTTACAACGGGAAGTTTATACCCTTCCACAGACACCTCCCAGTTTTTTTCATATCTATCCCCTGGTAACCACATTCTACTCTCTGTTTCTCTGAGTTCAGCTTTTTGTAAATTCCACATATAAGAAGTATCATATACTATTTGTCTTCCTCTGCCTGACTTATTTCACTTAGCATAGTATCCTCAAGTTCCATCCATGTTGTTGCAGATGGCAACTGGCATTTTTTTCATGGCTGAATAATATTGATATATTAATATTGATAATAATATGATGTATATTATCACTTATACAACATATGTTATCACATATATTGATAAATTAGCACCCATATTTCTATATTCTCCATTCATCCATTGATGGACACTTACATTTGTACATATCTTGGCTATTGTGAACATGGGAGAGTAGGTAACTATTCAAGATCCTGTTTTCATTTTCACTGGGTATACATCCAGAAGTGGGATTGTGGATCATAAGGTAGTTCTATTTATTGTCTTGAGGAACCTCCATACTATTTTTTGTAGTGGCTGTACCAGTTTCCCACCAAAAGCATATAGGTTTTTCTTCACATTTTCACCAACATTTATAATACTATTTTTTTAATGATTGTCATTCTAACAGGTATGAGGTGATATCACATTGTGGTTTTGTTTTGCATTTCCATAATGATTAATGATGTTGATTACCTTTTTGTGTAATTTGTGACAAAGACTTACCTCCTCCCCCTCCTCCTCCTCCTTGTCCTGCTCCTTCTTCCTCCTCCTTTTTTAAAAGATTATATTTACTTATCTATTTATTTATTTAGAGAGAGTGTGAGCAGGGGGAGGGGCATAGGGAGAGAGAGAAAATCCTAAGCAGATGCCACACTGAGCACGGAGCCTGGTGCAGGACTTGATCCCATGATCCTGAGATGGTGACCTGAGCCAAAATCAAGAGTCAAACATTTAATCAACTGAGCCACCCAGACAACCCACCATTTTCTTCTAAGAGGGTCATGGTTTCAAATTTAATGTCTTTAATCTAGTTTATGTTAATTTTTGTGCATGTTGTGCAGTTTTATTCTGCACATGGTTATCCAGTTTTCACACCACTTATAAGAAGAGATTGTCCTTTCCCCATTGAGGGATTCTTGGCACCCCTTGTCAAATGTTAATTGACCATATATGTGAGAGATTATTTCTGGACTTTCTTTTCTGTTCCATTAGTCTATGTGTTTATGACAGTATTGTACCGTTTTGATAACTATAGCTTTGTAGTATAGTTTGACATAAGGAAGTGATACCTCCAACTTTGTTCTTGCTCAGTATTTCTTTAGCTACTTAGGGTCTTTTGTGTTTCCATAAAATTTTAGGATTTTTTTTTCTATATCTGTAAAAAATGCCGTTGGACTTTTGATAGAGATTGCATCACATCTGTAGATTGCTTTCAGTAGTGTGGACATTTTAAAAATATTGGTTCTTCCAATCATGAACATGGAATATCTTTCCGTTTGTGTCTTCTTTAATTTCTTTCATCAAAGTCTTGTAGTTTTCTGTGTACAGATCTTTGACCTCCTTCATTAAATTCATACAGAAATTTAAAACAGTCTGAAAAAGGAAATAGTTCCAGAACAAACCATCTGACTTTGTGATATATTATAAGCATAAACTATACTAAACGAGTATAATATTTGCAAAGTCAGACATATAGGTCAGTGGCAGAGGTTAGAGAGCTCAGATATGGATTCGTGTATATTTTACAAACTGACTTTTGCAGAAGGAAGCAAGGCAATTCAAAGAGAAAAGATTGTTTTTTTCCTGCAAACTGAATTGAAGTAATTACATTTTCATAAGGAGCAAAATGAACCTCAACCCTTACCTTACATCACACACACACACATGCATGCACACAAATACCCCCATGAGAATAATGTGTTGGATGCTCAGTTAGGCTAAAATTTTCTGGAGGGATATAAAGATTATATAAAATAAAGGGAAAAATGATAATATGTAGTTGTATTAATTAACAAGACATAATTAGAAAGTATCCTTCAAAATTTGCCATTAGCAATATGAAAAGGCAAGTCCCAAATGAGCCAAAAAAATTGTAAATAAGTGATATAGAAACAGAGATCTCCCAGAATGTTTTCCCAGTATATATAAAAAAACTCTACAATCTCAAAAACAAGACATGCAATCCAACTTTTAAAATGGGTGAACTATTTGAACAGGTACTTTACATAAAATAATATATAAGTGGCCACTAAGCCCAGGATGCTCAGCATCAGTAGTCATCAGGGGAACACAAAGTTACAGTACACTCCACTTCACTTTTAATTTGGGTTATTAGAATTTTAAAGACTGACAATAACAAGAATTGTCATGGATGTGGACTGAAATGATCATATATTGCTGGTGGGAATGTAAAATGGCACATCCACTATGAGGACATTTTGTCAGTGTCTCTTAGAGTTCAGTCTACACTTATCATGTGACCTAATAATTGTGATTGTGAATATCCAAGAAACATGGAAACAGCTATTCACATGAAGACACACAGATGTTCCTAGCAGCTCTGTTCATTACAGCCCAGAATTGAAAGTAATACAGCTATCTACCAATGGTGCATCCATACACTGGACCACTGTCAGCAAAAAGAAGGAGCAAACTACTATTATATCCAACAATATGGATGAATCTCCACATTATGCTAAGGTAAAGAAGCTGGGAGAAAAGAGTACGTACTATGCAGATCCACATATATGAAACTCTAGTTGAAGCCAAATTAATTCACAATGACAGGAAGTAGGTCTTGGGTTGTCCAGGGCCAATGACAGGGTAAGGATTGCCTGCACAGGTGAAGGAGGAAATATTTGGGGGTTATGGAGATGTTTGATATGCTTGTGGTGGCAGTCGAATAGCTATTTACATTAGTCAAAACTCAAATAGGTACTGTCTTCCTAAAGCAGTTTTGGGGGTCATTTTACCTACATTTGTCATCAGTAATAAGTGTCTATTAACACCTTCTCTGTGCATTTGAGGTTCTTAATTCATGTCTCCAAATGGGCTCTAAGAGATGCATGGACCCCATATTATATGCTAATTTTTATATGTATGAGCATATAAACACTTGGCTTCTTTTTTTTTAAGATTTTATTTATTTATTTGACATACAGAGATCACAAGTAGGCAGAGAGGCAGGCAGAGAGAGGAGGAAGCAGGCTCCATGCTGAGCAGAGAGCCCGATGTAGGCCTCAATCCGAGGACCCTGCGATCATGACCTGAGCTGAAGGCAGAGGCTTTAACCCACTGAGCCACCCAGGTGCCCCAACATTTCATTTCTTTAAGTAGCATCTGACCTCCAAAAAATTTTAAAACTCACCTATGGTAAAATCTGAAACTTATTCCTCCTATTTAATTCTGGCTTCTTCTTTTGTTTATGTGTGCATTACTAGGAAAGCCCCTGTTGATACCCAAGAGACTAGTAGTAACAAACCCATCTTTATCTCGCTTAACCTAACAAATATCTTTTACTAGCACTCTTGATACGTTTGTATGTATAAACAAGAATTGTGAACAAGGTAGAAAAAAGTCATAATTGATTGTTCCAGAATAGTTGCATAATATGCTGCAATGTGTTTTTACTCTCAGGACCTCATTTCTCAGTTGTCTATTTCCAAATCATCTTCAAAGACCTGTGAATCTATCTTTCCTTTTTCACTTTCATAACATGTAAGGTAAAACATTCACAGAATAGAATATACATAATTGGCTCCTATATTGAGTATCATTCTACTTAGCAACTGTTACTCTTTCTTCTTTTAATGAACCATCTTGATCTCCGGATTCACAAAACACCAGATGTATCATCTATGGTTACCTCATTACTGGTAACTGTGGAGTGGGTACTCTAACACACGTGTCCATGAAATGATTAAAACTTTCGACGTGGGAGTCACAGTAAAATTTATATGTGAAATGATGAAAATGATAAAAAGCTTTTAGTTTCACTTTTGGCTTTTATCTATTTTTCCTCCTATTTTTCTGATAGATTATTTAATGCCCCCATTTTTGGCACACATGCTTATGTTCTATGAAGTTAAGATACTATAACATTTCAAATTTTCAAGAAATATCAGGAAATGCACTTGTATTTATTGACCTCTTATCTAGCAATATAGCACATTCCAATTATAAATGAGGAAAACCACTTTTATTTTGGGGGGAAATGGACACACACTTTCATTATCTGTAGACATTTTTATTGCTGTTTTTAAAGAAATATAACATGTGTATTTCATTCTAAATTCCATGAAGATCGATTGATTGATTGATTGATTGAAGAACCAGTAGTTTAAGACAGGACTGATATTGGAAGTAATGCCCTGGCAAAGGCAGTTTCCCTGGAAGGTCAGGTGTCCGTCTACTCTGTGACATTTAATGGAGAGGTTGCAGCATCTCTTGAAGAAAAAAGGCTAAAGCACTTTACCAAATAAACTGAAAGGATGAGTGGAGGAATTAAGGAATGAATAAGGTTTTCTTTCTGTTTTGGGAGGAGGATTAGTCCAAAACTTAAGTTTTCCAAATGTATGCTTTGAAACATACTAGCCTAGAACACAGAAAATTAAAGGTCAAATTTTAATATACCGCCCGCAGAAATGATCCTGCATCCAGTTTCAGTAACTGTTGGTGACAGAAGGGTATCTTCTGATGCGAGGAACAAGTGTAGAGCCCACAGCACATTCTATATGAAATACTACTCAACACTTGTCCTTCTCCTTTATCCAATTCTGTGCTTATGGGGAAGTTTTTATTAGTATTTTAGGAATGCTATTATTGAGAAGGTGTTACTTCAGATGAATTATGGCTAATGGTTTTAATACACGTCCTGTACCTGAACACATTCGCGGAGATAGCAGAGGGGCTTGTAAGTTTTGATCTCTTGTGAATTTGATCCACATGATTCAGCCTCTTCCAGGCTTTAAAGCATTTGTCACCTTCGAGACACCAATATGATTGAGGGGACTTATTAAAAGCAGCTAGGGAGTGTTTTGGCTACCTCTCCTTGCTTCCCATCTTCTACCTAATTGCTCTTTACTCAGTCCTCTGTAGTAAGTTAACAATCTCGGACCTAAGAAAATATTTAGCTGAGGTTTGAAATGTATATGTGGCCTTTTTCAACTATGGTATATTTTGTTCTACTTAACAAAGAAAAAAATATTTTATGAATGATTCTAAAAAGTGTATTTCCCAGGAAAGTAGAAATTGCATGAGCCGTTCTTGCTGTTTAGATAGATGAAATCATATTTATGCTTTTAGAATGTATATTATTTTCCCAGATGTCCAAAAAAATATGTGATTTAAAGTCACTTAATTAACACTATTTCTTTGGTCAACTCACTAGGGGGAAAGGGACCCAATTTTTGAGATAAAAATAATATACCAAAGAAATATATTTCTTTGAATAAGACCTGTAGTACAGTGCTTCAACAGAACATAGATTTTTTTTTTTTTTTTTTAATGGCTGAGTTATACTCTTGGAAAAGGAATTTATACTGGAAATGCTGACACAACTTTAGCTCCTGTATGGTAGTGTGAACTCGCCGCTATAATAATTAAGCAATTAGGCATGACAGAGAGGGTGAGTTTCCTGAGATAATCACACCCCTGGGGCATTGCAAGTCATGATCCAAAGATAAGTGTTTTTAATCTCCCAAGGGTGTGATTATCAGATGATAACCACACCCTCTGGAGAAGACTTATGACTCATAAAAAATCTTTACTATAAGAAAAAAAAATGATTATGCTGCTGTATGCAGATGAAGCTGGCCATGGAGACTGCTATGTGTTTGCCACAAATTAATTAAGAATTACAAAATGTACACCACTTTAACGGTATTGGGCATAAATCCTGGGGACTGGTTTGTTTTCTCATTATTGTTGAAATATAGAAATGAGAGAAGGATTCTCCACTTCTCCACTTCAGAAGGAGATGAATGATTGATTAAGTGAATCATAAAGATCATATTACAAGCCTTTTTATTGACTAGTTCTTATAGGGCATATCCTAAGATATATATCCTAAGACAGAGTCTCTTATTACCTAAATTACTCACTTTGAAGTAATTTGGTCACTTTAGAATAATCAATGGCTTCATATAAGAGCATTTTGTATCTTAGCATCCATTCATCATTTATTCATTTATTTCATTCCAATACTTAATAAGTACACATGAAGCAACTATGCTGTAGATCTAAAGGAGCTAAAAACCCATGTTCTGATAATGGAATACAGACATAACTAATTGTAATACAGAGAAAAAAAGTGCCATCATGATGGTGTCAAAAATATGCTAAGAGAGGAATAGGAAAGTGAGTAATCTCGTCTGGGAGTGTAAGAAGTCTCCCTAGAAAGAAAATATTTAATCTGGATAAAAGGTATAGTAAATACTACTTGCTGGGCATTTACTGTGTGTTGGACATTGTGCTTAGGCATTTTTTTTTTTATATCTTATTTTAATCCTTACAACAGCTGTGTTGAGGTGAATGGTATTTTTCTTGTGTTAGAGATACAGAAACTAATACTCAAAGTGGTTAATTGCCAAGCTCAAGGTCAGATAGCTAGTCAAAGACATGCTAGAACTAGAGTAACAGGGTTGTCTTCAGAACATGTACTCTTTACCAGTAGACTCTATGGCCAAATATAGCTGCATCTCTGTTGGAGTCCCACATGCGGCGAAGCATTCCAGGAAGAGGGAAGTCAGCACTGAAAGTAGGGAGACTGATAAGAGCACAACATTCCTTTGTCACTCTCTGCAGGTGGAGTTAATGGTGCATGGGTGTTCAGAGTGATAGGAAAAGAGGCTGGAAACTTTGCATTAAATTTGGCCCAAGTTGCAGAGGTTTCAGTGCTTTGCTAAGCACTTTGCAAGATTGTCCTGAACAAATCTGCCTCATTGATTTCAAGGTCAGGCAAACTAGCCAGCAAACTGAGGATTCCTTCTCTCACTTTCATCTACCAAGGTCAGAAGCACTTCTAGGAATCCGTATGATGGTAACTATCATTATAAAAGAGACATGAGTCAGACAGGTCCAGTATTTGCCCTCTTGAGAAATAATTGCTAACTCTAATCTTACAAAGCTCGTGTTGGGCATCTTCAGATTTTTCAAAGGAGGTAAAGACAGTGGGAAAACAAAATTAATTTTGATTTGAAAACTAAACATAAGTTGCATTATACATTCAGGATGTAACAGTGGCTGCTCTAGAACCTAATTATAATAGAAACTCTGTGAGAGGTGGGCTTGGAGCCATGCCAAATACTACAGAAAAAAGCATAGGAAGAATGTATCTATAAATAAGAAAGACCTGGTATTTAGAAAGTAGGAGAGTCTCTGAGAGATAGAAAGCTGTACAGCACAAGGGATCTGCCTTTGGGGAGTTTGTGATCTGGGTAGGAGACAAAACATGAACAGTTTGCTGCCAAAATGCCAGGAAAATTAGCATTGTATATTACTAACTATTCCCTGGAGTTTAGATGGAAAACTACGGGCTATTTTTTTGGAGTAGGGGAAATTTAATAGTAAATGCAATAGGAATCTTTTGTTTGATGTCTAAAATGGGTCTTCACTTACTGTAACTAGCATATAGCAATGGTATATTGAGTCAGTCCGGTGTGCTTTTTTAATTTTGCAAATCTTAACCTTGTAATTTTCTGCCATTTCTTTGAGTCTTGAATTTCATTGTCCATCTTGTAAAATATAGTCAATAGTTGCCAAATCACAAAGCGGCTGAGAGTGTATAAAGTGGTGTGCACACCCCAGCTTCGTGCCAGCCCCAGAGAAGCCATCATTAATTCATAGCTATTGTGATGATGGTCACAGCACTATGTGACAGTTACTATGCTAGACACTAGGGATTTGAAGATGAATGAAGAATAAGTCAGTCCTTTGAATTTGCTGATGGCTGCTGATTGTTGCTAGTTCTTGGGTGCTTTAACAGTCTTTATTGTTCTGTGTATGTCTCTGTAAACCATCCCTTTGGTAATTGTTTAAATACTTTAGATTAAGACTTCCATTTCATGGTGGGACCCTGATGACATTTATGGTTTAATATAAAAATGCCCCTTAAAAACTTATATATAATATATTGTTCTCAATAGCTTTTATTTAGTAAAATAAAAGCTATTTTATTTTAGGATGCTATGTGATACTTATCCTGGAGAGTTTGTCCCCTGTAGACATATGTGGACCTCAGTGGATTCACCCTTCCCCTGTCAGATTGCACAGGTGGAACCATGTGAGATGAATTCATGTGGTTCTCCAAGGGGAGCTTCAAAGACTGCCTTCATCTTTGTTTTTTTTTTTTTGTTTTGTTTTTTGGGGAGGGATTTTTTTGAGAGAGTATGAGTGGTGCGGGAGTTATAGGGGTAGGAGATGGGGCAGAGGGAGAGGGAAAGAGAGAATCTTAAGCTCCCTGACTCAGGGCTTCATCTCAACCCCCTGAGAGCATGACCTGAGGTAAAAATCAAGAGTCAGACACTTATTAACCCACTGTGCCACCCAGGTACCTCCATGACTACCTTCATCTTAATAGAAGCAACCTCTGGGACATGTTTTGGTTCTTCATGGAGCCCATCTTCTCCATCTGTGGAAATAAGTTAAAATTTTGAAGGAGGGATCTTTCATTCAGTTCTTAACAACCCTACCACTGCCCTCATGAAGATTCCTGAAAACATCAGCACTGCTCACTCAGATGAATTCTGCCCATGATTATTCTCTATTCTTTGTATGTTTGCTACACATATTTCTCTACTACTGTAATTAAGCTTCCCTGAAAGGAAGATATGGCAAAGCCAAATAATAAAGTTAGAACCTGAGATACTTGAAGAGTAACATTCCAGAAGCTCCAGAAAACGTATTTATTTGGGCTTCTGGAATTCTCATGTAGTCACTGGGTATCATTTTAAGTAGCAAATTTTTGGAAAGAAAATGTAAAGAATTTGAAAACCATGAGCAGGTTAATTAGCCAGTCTGAAATGTGGCTTATTCATGTGTAAAATGAAAATACCACTTAGTTTATAGGGTTGCTAAGAAATTAGAAACAAAAACAAGTAAAGGATACAGCCACATGCTGGCACGGACCTGTTCAGCGGTTTCTAACTGTTAGTACCATGATTACAATTTCTTAACCTTTCCTGGGGGTTCTGCTTGGATGTATTCCAAACTGGAGCTGTCTCAATAATGCATTTGGTGAGGTGAGGAAGGATCGTTTCAATTTATACCAACTGCCAACCTTAAATGAGCCCATGGAATATATCACTCACTATTTTAAGCACTTATTTTTATTGTCTCGTCTACTGATAAAAAGTTTTTGAGGTAGGTTATGTTATTCCCATGTTAAGTATAGGAAAGAGGCACAAAGAGGTTAAGTGACTTGCCTGTGTTCACATGGCTAGTAAGAATAGGGGTAGGATCTGAGTCCAAGCAGTCTGACTCCAGAGCCTGAGTTCTTCACCAGGAGGCTTTTCACTTCCCAAGAATGTGGAGGTCCTCTGGAAGCTAGAGTTGATAATATTGCCTAAGAACAATAGATCCTGAAGTCAAAATTACTAACTTCAAAAATATGGCTACTTAAAATCATTTCTGGAATAAGACAGATTAAAATATTAATTATAACTTAATATCTTTACTTGGGTAAATACACATCATTAAGTTATAGGTTTTTTTTTTTTAAGATTTGTTTATTTATTTGAGAGAGACAGCAGAAGCAGAGGGAGGGACAGAGGGAGAGAGAGAGGATCTGAAGCAGACTCCCTACTGAGTTCAGAACCCTAGTGGGGCTCCATCTCCAGACCCTAAGATTAGGACCTGAGTCAAAACCAAGAGTCAGACACTTAACGGACTGTGCCGCCCAGGCACCCCTGAGTTGTAGTTCTTAAGCGCATCTTCAGTGCAAAACACATGATAGGAAAAACTGTTTCTTTTTTCAGATATGACGTTAGGAAGACCTTGAGGAAAAGTATATATTCAGAAGAATTTAAATTTCCTTAAAATTGTTTAATTAAAGATGAGATTTTTCTTACTTATTTTAGGTCAAGGAATTGTGTGATTAGAAGCTATAAAAGGACAAATGATTCTGGGGAAGATTATGGAATCTGCCTTTGCATAATCTTTCGATCTATTGCCTTTTTTTATTTGCCTAGATCCAGATAAAATATAAGTGTAATATTATGTAAACTCTCAGACTCAGAAATAAAGTAATAGTTTAAAAGAGAATTAAGAGATTCTGGAAAACTTACAGAGTTAAATGTCTTGTAGCTATTTTCTCTCAATAGCTATTAGGACACAAGTACATTTTGTTTTGTTTTTACTTTAAAAGTCAGCATATAAAAGTAGACAATGTTAAACATTGGATATAGGTTAAGTGAATAAAAGTTGATCTTGTAAAGGGAATACTTTTAGGATATTTAAACAGTATAAATTAATTGAATATAAATTAGTGATTTCCTGGAGCTAAGGGGAAAGGATTCTGGGAAGTAACTGCTAATGGGAATAGGATTTCTTTTTGGAGTAATGAAAATGTTCTGGAATTAGATAATTAATGGTGACTGTTGGACAACCTTGTGATACTTAAAAAACAAAACAAAACACTAAATTATACACTTCAAAAGGGTAAATACTATGTAAAGATTTGTGAATTATATCTCAACTTTGAAATAATGCTTAAAAAGTCAATTATTGTAAAATGCTCAGATGTGAAAGGTAGGACAGAACACAGGAATAGAATTTTGGAGCTGGAATCAATAAAGGAAACTTACCACACACGCACACACACACACACACACACACAAAGTTCATGAAGCTCAATAAACTGGAAGAACACAATTAATCTGTGGTTACTCATGATTCAAGGGCAATCTATTCAGAATGACCACATTTTCCAAAACAACAACAACAAAAAAACATTCTAACAAAGTGCAGTGACTGCCCTGGTTCTTTATGCACAACATGATATTAAGAAATACAATTTGGATATCCAGCTGTTGAAATTGGAATATCTAGATTTTCAGGTACTTAGGAAACCAGCAGAATAGAATGTTTAGATCACAATTATTCTGGAATATCCGAAATTACTCATTCACACCTCTCAGAATTCTTCATTGACTAAAAGCAACTGTAATTAAAAATATGGCAAAACAAGCAAACAAAAGGATAAAATGAATATATGAAAGAGTAAGCAATACTAAAGGAGAAGCTGAAAAATGACTCCCCATGGAAGATGAACCAGGAACAACACACCCTCGGGATGATGTGTCCTGGGAGCTAATGGAGGGTTTCTTTCAAGGAATTACCATGGACATAGCTCAGATTCTGTCACTTCCCTGACTTGTTGCCCTCTGCTTAAGAGTTGTATTCCTGGAAGAGAGAGCATTGGACCATCATTTTGTCTTAGAGAAGGAGGAAGATTACCTGGATTGACAGTCCTTCTTTGATTGTATACAATTGAAGAGTCAGTTGCTGGGGAACTCTTACCAAATGACTGGAAACAAACTCTCCAAGCTCAATGGAACCTGCTGGAATCGTATAGAAGTTAAGAGCTAACTTGCCTGCATTCAAATTCTGGCTGCTTCTTACATGAGTCATGTCACCTTGGATAAACTATTTACATTATTTGTCCTTTCATTTACTCATTTGTGAAATCAGGATAATATTACCCATCTCTTTGATTTGAAACTTAACCCAGTATCAGATACACAGTAAGGGATTTATATTATATATATATATATATATATATATATATATATATATATATATATAAAACATTGAAATATGAATAATAGGCTCTCTCTCTCTCTCTCTCTATATATATATATATATATCTCCATCCTTACAAAGTACCTATTCAAAAGTTTAGAAGATTGTAGAGTAACTATTTCTTGTCAATAGAAGATAAATCAAAGTGATATAATTGCATTAATTTAAAAAGATCGGTGATTTTGCTGTAAATCAGATTGTGCTCCCCAATTCAAATTGGTCCATCTTCCTTATAGTTTTATATTGAAGAAATAGTTACTTTTGTTTGTTTTTTGTTGGGAGAAAACCCTTAGCTAAATTCAAACTATTTACCTTATTATTTGTTTTTTAAGCTGATGTTGATTTTGTCTAGAAAGCAAACTTCACAGCATCAGCACTTATACAATTACTTATATCCCAAAGAATGCCACATATGTATGTATCATACATTACAAGATTTAGTTGGGGCTTACTGTATCAGCCTAGTAACAATAGGAATCCATAATTTCATAGAGTCATTAATCATTCTTACTCTTTTAACAATAAGCTTGACAGAATGGATTGTCATATAGAAGTGAATTTTCAAATAAACATGATGAAGCAAACAACAGAAAAAGTGAGAAAAACACACTAGACAACTTTTATTTTTCAGCAAATTTGTCGACTTACCTTTGTGGTTAAGTTCAGTAGAATTCTTACTTCTGTTCTTGAATTAATAGTTTCCTGTGGTGGTTTCTAAATAGTTATCCATAGCTGAAGGTTTTAAATGTTCTCACGGAAACAAAGTCAATTACCTATCTCTAGATTAAGAGGACTAGCAAAAATAAGACCCAAGCCCCACTTTCCAAGTCTTCCCTACCATACCCACAGAGAAAGTACTTCCAGCTGGTATCTCCCTTCTGTTCAGAAAGACAGCATTTGGAGGAGGTGCCCAGAGTGGTTTTCACTGAGCTACTTGCATCAGTTAGGCTCCCAACATGGAAGCAGAACCACCATGAATATTCTAGTATAAGGAATTTATTTCAAAAATCAAGTCTTACACAAACAAAAATCAACAAAAAGTTTACTCACTTAACCCCTAGCCTCTAAGAACAAAATGAAGTAGAATAAATCCACAGGGAGAAATGGATTTATCCAAATACTTATACAAATATAAAACTTCAGCGGTTGGGGGCAAAAAATGAACGTATTCCAGAAGTAAGAGTTGTTTCTAGTAGCCCTAAAAAACAAAGGTAATTGAAAAAATATATATATTGTTTAAAAGCAATTATAGGGGCGCCTGGGTGGCTCAGTGAGTTAAGCCTCTGCCTTTGGCTCGGGTCATGATCTCAGAGTCCTGGGATTGAGCCCCGAATTGGGCTCTCTGCTCGGCAGGGAGCCCGCTCCTCCTTTCTCTCTCTGCCTGCCTCTCTGCCTACTTGTGATCTCTGTCTGTCAAATGAATAAATAAAATCTTTGAAAAAAAAAAAAGCAGTTATAAGCTGGTGGTGATTAAAATTTAAATCTGATTATTCCCCCCTAACTTCTGACACTAAGAATAAGTCTGAGGAATGCAATTTTCTCCAGTCTTCACTAGTTTACAGGTGTAACTGGAAAGAAAAAATGGTAATAGGAATATGACTCTTGATAACATCTTCCCAAATCACTTCTGCCGCCCACCACAGTTTGATGTTCTTCTGCAGGCTCTCATATGTTTGCAAAAAGTCAGCTCCCCCAGGTGTTGCTCCTTCTTTGCCAGCTATATCCTGGATTCTGTTGTGTCTGACTGGCACTGGCCGTCTTTCCCCAGGCATCTGGGGGCATTGCCATATCCTAAGGACTCTCCCCATTGCTGCACAGAACAAGATTGAAAGAAGTCATGCTCAGCTGCCCCAAAGTGACGTGAGAAAATACTCTTCACTCCCATTTTGCCTTTTGTTTTGCATTCCCAAAAGTTTAGTTCCCAAGTAGGACTGTGTCCTCAGAGTGCCTTGTGAAAACTTATCTCCCTGCTCCTATCTGTAGTTCTCTCTCCACACTGCTCTGATTCCAGAATAATCTGGAATGGGGATGGATTTGGATACAGACTGAAGGGTGCCCTCATCTTTCCTCTGGCACCCTATCTGCTTCATAATATTTAGGTCTCTGAAGCAGCACAATCCAATAGAAATGGAATGTGGCTATGGATACAGTTTAAAATTTTATTTTTTAAACTATTAACTTGTGCCTAAAAATTTAGAGACATAGATGAAATTAATTACGGTAACATTTTCTTTAACCTATTATCTTCAGGTATTGTTTTAGCATCTAAAGTACAAAAATAAAGTTATTAATGATTAAGTTGACATATTTATACTAAACCTTTGAGATCCTATGTCTACTTATACTTAACAACACATCTGTCGATTTAGACCAGCAACATTTTAAGTGCTCAAGAACCATACACAGCTACTGTCACTATATTGGACAGTGAAGCTCTTAAAGAGCCAGGAACCCCATTCCACCTAGGTTGATGCTAAAACAACTTAATTTCCCCATCAACACTATATGTAAATTGAAATAGCTGAACAGTTTCTTGGAAAATAACAATAAATGACTGTCACTAAAAATAACTTTCATTCTTCAGATACATGGATAGTCCACTTTCTCATTCTTATACTATTGCCTTTGATGTTTGTAATGAACATTAATATATTAAATTCAAGGCTTCCAGAGTCATAGGCAGATAAGTTCTTTAGCTCTGGGAAGTATCTGGGTCCCTTTATGATTTTTTTTTTTTTAACAAAGTAAAATCTAAAGTTCTTCCTACTCAAAACTTCTCTTCAACAGGTATGTCAAAAATGACAATATCTACTGGTGCTAAGACATTATTTCATGATGGGGAGTTGGCTATCTTGACCTGACCGAAAATGTGGACACCTAAGCTTTATTTTAGATATTTATATCTTGCTCTGTATGAACTTAATCATTCATTTAAATTCCCAATCTTGTGGCTAGCTGAGAACCTAATTTTTTCTATGAAGAGAGTTCAGAGATGATAAGGAATTATAAATTAAGCGAGGAAATCCGGCCTTTAAAAATCACACTTTTAGTACTACTCTATAACTATTTTTGTTGTTAGTAGGTTATGCTGAACTTTAACCATTTGTTCTCTCCCAAGTAATAACCATCCCTGTGTATACAAGTTGTAGATGGTGGAATAAAGGGACAGTGTCAAATTCAAAGACAGAACTTCAAACTCTCCAATAAGTGATCTTAAAGTGACACGCATTTGGCTTTTTAATCCTGAGAATTGTTTTTAAGGAAGATGAAACCTCTGCCCTTAGCCATTTGGCACTCATTTAGAGCATTATGTAGAAGAGTTTGTAGATGCCTTACCTGGCCATCTGATCTGGACCTTTAAGTTCAGTCTAGAAAAATAAACATCCGGAGAAGTTTAACTCATTTCCTATTCATATATGGTTTACTTGCATCTTAAAAAAAAAAAAGCATTACACCACCAGCTCTTTCTGCACTAAGATGCAGGGTATTTGTGCCTTTGCTGGGTGATTTAATGGTCACTAAGCAGCAGGAAAGAGTGCTCACCTCAGCAGAAGATCGGAACGCAAAAGCTCGGTAACATTGTCAGAGCACAGCTGGGTGGTTAGGACATTGGCCAGTAATTACTAGCCAGTGCAAAAGAATGAGTTCTAAATGAGAGGATGAAAAGACCAAGGCCTTGGGGATTGGATTTTTCAGACATAATTAACATAAATCAAGAGACAGGTTAGGTTTGGCCAAAATACAGGAGGAGACATATTTTTAAGCTTTTTCTATGTCAACCTGAAAATGTCTGCAGCAGCACTTGGATGCATTTCCTTTCAATTCTGTCACAGCTGCAGTGTTCTATTACTGCTATTGTTAATAATAACAACAGTAAGATTTTCCGTAGTAGCTTTCTCCTCAAGTCTTTAGGACATCAGACAGGAGCTTCCAAATTCTGTGGATAACGCTTAACCTGATGAGCATTACAAAATGTGAAATTAGTGAAAAAGAACAAGGTGTTATCTCGTGATAGGAAAAGAGAACAAAAGATGAGTTAGAACAAAACAAAATGAAAACAGCAAAGGGAGAAATTATCTGTTAATAACTAGCTAACATAGCAGACAAATTCACACTCTTTTGGCCAGGCTTTTCTGGAACAACTTGGACATGTTAATGAGTAGTCATATTTGAAAGCCATCACATAAGACTTTTAAAAATTAAAAGCTATAACCAGTTTTACTTCCTCTAAACTCTAAACTTAGGCCAAGTGTTAAATACACCATAACCATAAGGTAAACTGGGAAGGAACTGAGCACTAGAACTTTTCACATGAAGTTGAAACAGAGGCTTAAAAAAAGATGAAACAGATGGAAAGGGAACAATTCTTTAAAGAAGTCGTTGCAGCTTCTGTTAGGTAGTGTTCGCCTTGGACATCTGAGATAGACTCCTGAGGCGCTACCTGCTTTTGTCTCTGTCTTGATTTTCAGATTCATGAGACTGTACTGGGTAATCACAGACAACACTTACCGGAGGGCTGCTCCAGGCCAAGCCTTTTTCTAAGCACTTTACATGGATTAACAATTCAGTATCACATCCTCATGAGGTAAGTGGCATTATTATCCACCCAACATTTCGGATGAGGAAACCAACATGCCGTGAAGTTCAGGGACTTACCACACAACACATAGGCAGCAGGTTGTGGAGCTGGAACTTGAGTCTGACTTCAAGGCCCAACTTTTTAAGCACTACATTATACCAATAAAAATTGTAAATGAAGTTGCCAGAACTGAGGAACCAGAGCTGGTTTGCTGGGAGCTTTTTACGGATGCTGCATTAGACGCAACAGAACAATCCATACTGATTTCTATCTCGAAGAAGTAAAATTCTACCAGGGCCTAGTGACATCCCATTTTCATTCCTCTCCATACTCCCTTTGCCAATATGTGTTCCTTCTTTCCATCTACCTTGAATATGGCTTCACACCACTTTATGTGTATATTCATATAAACTCTAGCTATCATTCACTTAGCCGTTTTAAGTCCTTAGGGTAAGCTGGATGTATCATATTTCTTTAAAAATTAAAACAGTGCTTTCCAAAATGAGGTAGAAATGCATAATGTAAAAAATCTTGCCTAAATATCTGTAGCGACAGGATTTTATGCTCTGCCATCAAATGAGAGCCCAACTCAAATGAGGTTTGTCCAGGTTCAGACAAAGTCTGACCCAGCCTGCATCAGTTTATTTTCACCATTCCAAATGGTCTTATTGTTGGGCTGAAATAATTATCAGCTAAGAGACAAGAAGAGTCCAACAGAAGTTTGGAACTCTCACAATCAATACTGGTGGGTGTAAAGTCCCACTGGGAAACAATGAAAAATGTACTTGCTAGATTTCTAACAATAGGTCAGATTATTGCTATGGCATTTCAGAAGCAGAGGCTTCTGAATTGTGCATTGCCGTATATGCTGTTCTTTCTGTAGAGTGGTTGTTTTTGTTCCTCTGTTTTCTCAACATTCTTTGGGAAGAAGAGTAGGAATTAACATCAACAGCTCGTGGCTTATGTTTTGACTTCCTTCTTCTAAGTAAGCTTCTTCATTAACAATAATTAAAATGAATGTGCCGCCTTCTTACTCAGCCAAGGATTTCTGTTTGGTCCAACTATATAGAAATATAAGATATCAAGAAGAGATAGAATTGGGGAAATTAAATAGCCTTCTGAATTAGTCAAAAATACCTAAAAGTTATGGTTAAACCTCAGCGTGGAGAGTGTTAGAATGTGACTGTCTATGTCACATGAATATGAAATACAAAGCTTTTGGGGGTTAATCCTTGTCTTCTTCAGAAATATCCTTAGGCCAAAAGGAAATGGACCAGTGAGGCAATAACTGGCTTGAAAGAATTTTTACTTTTTCTTTAGGCAATGGAGAATCACTGAAGGATTTTAAACAGGGAATTTTGGTCATAAGTTAATTTTGGAAAATCTTCTTTCATAGAAGATGAATTGGAGAAAGCTGAGGCTAATAAACATAAGAGCAAGGGAGGATGTGGTAGTATTGGTCTGGTGGTTCTCAGTGGGAGACAGTTTTCCCCTACTGGGGATGGTTACCCACATCAAGAGATATTTTGGGTTTTCACGACTAGGGAGAAGGGGTGCTTCTAACAGTATCCATTTGGAAGAGGCCAGGGATGTATCTAAAAATACTACAATGCCTAGTACAGCCTGCCACTACCAGGAATTACTCAGCTCAATTTGTCAGTAGTGCCAAGTTGAGAAATCCTTTAGTCCATGCAAATGATAATGAGGGGCTAACCCAAAGTTGTAAAAAGTAGGAACAAATATTTTTAGGATATACAGTCAATCAAACTCAAGAAGTGATCAGTGAGAGAATGTGGTCAGTAAGAGAAACCGTGTGGTCTTATAATGGATATTAGGCATGGATATTGGAAGATTCTTGGGTCAATGTTACCTACATGCAAAGAAGGAAGTGAGTGTGGAAAGAAAGAATTTCAGTAAAAAATGATAGGTTGGGAACAGGACATTGAATTGCAGGTGACAGAGACATTTTATCTGCTTCACATTAAATTGTGTAAGTCTGAAAATGAGAATAGAAGCCCATTTTGAAGATACAGATTAGGAGGATATCAACAGATAGCACTTGTAATTAGGGGAATAGATAAGATGCCAAAGAGAAAGGATGTGGGAATGGAAAAATAAGTAATGTTGAGGGAGGGCAAATGAGCAGGCATGGTTAGAGACTGAGAAGTCATGTTTGGCGATAAGGAAGGAGAACATATTCTGTTAGTACATCTCTGCTAGCCATCAGTAGCCCCAACTTTGAGCATCTATGGCCTCCCTAAGTTCTTTTATTCTTAATAATTATTAACCACACAGCAATTCTCTTTATGTGAAGAGGGAAAACAGAGGAATGCCAAATTGCTATTAGATAGGCATTTTAAAATAAACAAAAAGATAGATATTCACAAGAAATGAATATGAACATCCTTTGATAAATGAAAACACTTGCTACAAAAACTTCAGCAACAACTTCTAGCTGCCAGTAACAATTGTTTGATTAATTATAACCTATAATAAAGACTTGATAAAGTTTCATAATTGAATGTTAGGTTTTAATGTATTTTTTATGCCCTGTTTTTAATGCTAACTTACTCTATTTAAGAAAAATCTTCATAAAATTAATTTTCCAGTTACTTTAGTCAGGAAGTAATTAAGGATATGACAACATATCTTGAATTAACGTATCTTGAAATAATAAATATCATGGTAGAAGATTGATCTCAGCCAGTAAGAAATAAACACAAGTTGTGTTTATCTTCTGTCACAGATGCTACTCTCTATTTCTTAGTAACATCTATCTTACCTAAATTTATTTTCTAACAAGTTATGCAGTGATACTTATTAACCATAAATAGATTAGCATTGCTACATATAACTCAGATAAAAGGGAATTAGCAACAAATTTGTTATTTCAGGTATCACATCCTAGTACATACTTTGTGTGCCCACCTTTACTTTTAAATTCTAAAATGTGAGTTTAAATATGTGAGTTAGATCTTCATTTATGTTCACGATAAATCCATTATCTCTGTCACTCATGCATTTATTTTTAGTTTTAGTTTTTTTCTCCTGATAATGGGTCCTGTTCTTTTTGCCTCTTTGCCTTCTTACTAATATTGTATTGGATGCCAGACATCGTAACATTACATTACTGCATGTCTAGAGTGTCTTGCTTTCTTTCAAAGAATATTGACGTGTATTTAGCAGGTACTAGAGTAATTTTGGATCCACTTGATATTTTTGAGGAAGAAATGCTGACACTGTTTTGTTGTTTGAGGCCTGTTTTTACTGTGTGGTCGTTGTTCCAATGTAGCTTTACTCTAGGGCCTCTTTAATCCTGCTGCTAAAACTTTACTCTTCAGGAGTCTATACCAGATCCTCTGAGTATTCAACAAGATGCCTCCAATCTGCCTTGTTATAACTTGTGTATTCCCAAGACTTATGTAGGCTCTGCTAATTGTACATGCTTGGTGATCCTTTGCCAACCAGATCAATTTTTGTTCCATGGCTGTGCAGATTAATATTCAGCATTAGACTCATTGTGAATCCTACAAAGATTACTGGTGCTACTTCTCTGTGTAGATCTCTTCCCTTTTACTAGTCTGTCCCACAAATTCCAGCCACCTTAACCTCCCTAAGCTTTGAGTTCTGTCATCTTATTTTAGCAAGACTGGTGTGCTCTGCTTGAGAGCCCCTTCTTGGGTCATGATCCAGAATATGCCTCTAGGCAGAAGACTGGGGAAATCATGGTGCCCATCCTGTTCATTTTCTTTTGTCATAGATAACAACCCTGGGCTGCCTGTTTCCAATGTCTGAAAACAGCCTTTCCTATATTTTATGTAGTTTTCTACTTGTTTGTGGTAGGAGGGCATGTCTAGGACCAGTTACTCTCACAATGAGAAACTGAATTAGAATTGCTTTTTGAGAACTTATTTTTGAACAGAAATTTTTAAAAAAGTAAAACTGCTATTTTGGATACCAATGGTAAATATAGCTACAAAAATATCAGTTAATATAGCTTTGGGAATGATCCTGTGAAAAATAAAATGTACAGTGACAATGTTCAGCATTACCTGTGTCACTACAAATTTCAAAATAATGAAATGCTCTGGTGATGGGAAGAAATGATAGCATTAATTTGTTTTCACTGTAAATAATGTCCTGTTGTTCTCACTTTCTCTCTCCCCCTCTTATGGTATTTTCAAGAATATATGTTATATAATTATCTATTGCTTTATAAGTAGATTGGGGAGGGGTATGGAGGAAACATTTGAACCCTGGCTACACATTAGAATCACCTGTAGATCTTTTAATATATACTTATATCCTGACCTCTCCTTTTTACAGCTTCTGATTTCATTGACCTGGGGTAATTTTCAGGTATGGGGAGATATATATCTATGTATATGTATATATAAATATATTTTATATCTATCTATACTTTAATCTCCAGGTGATTCTAAAAATGACATAGTCTTGAGAGCTACTCAAATTGTGTTCCATGGAACAATAAAACCAACATCAATTGGGAGGCTTTTCGAAATGCAGAATCTCGGGCCCTGCCCCAAAGCTCCTGAATCAGAATCTATATTTTAACACTATCCTCAGATGACTCATGTGCATATTTAAGTTTTAGAACATTCTTTAGTTGACAAAGGTATATTTATTGCCTTCAGGGAATTCAAAATGTAAGTGGTGGAGCATTTAGACCTGTGATAATCCCAAATTAGGCCTAACGTCAGAATCAAGTGGTCTTTTTTAAAAAAAAATGCAGATTCCTAGGCTCCCACCTAACTCTGGTCCATGAACAACTCTAGGCATGAAGCATAAACCTTAGGCATCTGTACGCTTATTATATGTTCTAAAAATTAAAGAAGTTTGGGAAATAAAGTAAAATAAGGACTCAATCTTTCAATATTTCGCCTCTACTAAAAGTCCTAACCTGGCAAAGAAAGAAGGGCTCTCATTAAAGTTATAATAATGGTAGATACATATATATATATTTTAACACAGAAATTGAGTATTGTGACAAAAATGATTTGATATAAATTTCACATTTTTTTGTTAAAATAAGTTTTATATGCTTTGGATATTTTTGCTATGGCTACAATGAGGAAAAATGTATGTACCTGGCCATTTAAGGGTGCTGTCAGCTAAGAATTTTAGGCCATTTCTGTGCAGCACAGGGGCAGCCTGATCGAGGCTGGAGGGAAATGGCAGTCTGACAGGAAACTGGAAGAAAATTGACAGACATGGTGAGTGTGAGGAATGGCCTAATGCTGAATAGGCTGTTTTGTAACAGAAAAAAGAGAACATTTCAAAACTAGTTAAGTTAGTTATGAGACTTTAACTAGGTCAAAAACTTAAGAGTATTTGTGAATACTTTTTAACACTGTAGAGACTGTCAAAAATTTACCCCATGGTTAAATCTTGGGTGTTTGAATCATGGAGTCTGAGGAAATTCCTGACTGAAGAGATGGAGGTGAATGAAAGCACAGCAACACAGACAAACTTTTCTCTCTATAAATGTAAGTTCTTAGAAAAGTTGTTAACATTTCTTGTTAAACCATAGATTTATAAATGGCTGGAAGTCATGAGAAGTCCGCTTTGTTATGTTTCCAGATTCATTGTGTCTAGACACAAAACTTGAGATTAGAGCTAAGGAGACAGGGTAGCGAGTCCCAGCAAAGTCACCTACTATGTCCCATTTTTCAGATGACTTAACATTTCTGATAATCTCCTCATCTCTAAAATAGAAATAATAGTATCTCTTGTTAGGACAACCATATGTCTGATACCTTCTCACACTTGTGGACAACAATCTGAGGATATGGTAAAATCATTAGCTAGAATCTCAAAATAAATGTAAATCCCTAGCAGTTTAATGGAGATACACATCACAGACAAATATTACTGCATTGGTTCCTAAAGCATAAAAAATTAGATACTATAATCTGGTGATATAATGCTCAAGTTAAGCCACAAGCACATAAATCCCCTGACACTTGACAAATTGTGTAAGACATACAATTTTGGATACATTATGGTTATGTACAAGAGTCAAGTTAGTACTCATTTGGAGTTTTAAGCTGCTAAGCTCTTTATAGATTTTTTTCCACAGTAGCATACTTTGTTTGATATTAATTCATTCCCTCCATCATTAGGACAACAGATGATTTCTGAGACCATACTATGTGTCAGATACTATCTAAGATGTGAAAGATGCACTGGTCAGAAGGATATGTAGATGGGGAGAACAAGCAGCAGATGAACAAATAATATAATGCAATATGATGTTGTATAATAATGACATAAAATATCATATTCTACTCTAGATCAAATTACATATTAGAAGAAAATAAATGAAGAAATTAGTGAGTAACTATTAGTGCTACCATAGGTAGGCCTGTTCAGGAAGATATTTCTGGGCCAGTAATATTTGAATTTCCCTAATCTGAAGGATGAAAATATGTCAGCCATATTTCCTTCCTTAACACAAGATATGTGTTAAGAAGGCATTCTTATCAGAGTAGAAGTCCTGTGAGGTTAGAATATAACCAGGCAGGCTGGAAGTGGTATGGGTTGAGGTTGGAAAAATAAGATAAAGACCCAATATACAGGGCCATGTAGGCTATGGAAAGTAGTTTGAATTTTTATCTAAAAGCAGTGGGAAGTTTTTTGCATGGGAGGAAGATAATATTTATAAAGCAAAAGACTGGAAACAACCTAAAGGTCCATAAAGAGATGACTGAGTGAATAACTTATGGTATAGCCACAAAACAGAACACTAGCTAGCTCTGAAAAAGAAGAAGAAACATCTCTACAGTGGATGTAGAGTGGTATCTGGCATACACCATAAAGTAAAAAAAGTAAAGATGGAGAAAAGTATGTGCAGTATGCTATTAGTCATCTTCAAGAAGGGTGAAAACACATATGTATACACATGCAAATACCCTTTATTGAAAAAGTGAGATAAACCAAAAATTAATTTTAAAACATAGGTTACATAGAAGGGGAGCAGAAGACTAGCGTGAAATAGTTTGGGTTAGAAGTGAGACTTCTCTGAGTGTACCTTATTTTGTAGTTTTGATTTTGGAATCATGTGAACGTTTCCATGATAATACAACAGAACAAACATAAGCAGAAATAAACCCTAAGAAGTGAAAGCAAAAGAAAACATATAAAGTGAAATGCATATCAGGGAGCTAAACCACACTAGCAGGCATTATATCAAGTGATTTTACAGTTGATCCTAGCCTAAAGACTGAGAAACAATTATGTCAAGTGATTTTAAAACAGTAATTTGCACATCTCCAGTGGCATATAGACTAAAGACAAAAACATTGTAAAGATCTTAAGCCACTTCTAGTAATCATATTATTCTGTAACTATGTGTATGTATGTCTGTATTTGACAAACAAATCACTTATACAGATACACACACACACACACACACACACCAGGATAAGCAAAAAGTACTTATACTACTATTGTTAGGATCCAAGACTTTCACCATGAGAGAAAAGATATGCAAATAGAAGACTAATGAAGACAAATTAATATTGGAATTGGAAATTGAATATAAATTCATGGCATACTTTATTTTCAACCTATTTTTGATTGAAAAAATTTACAATTTTTTTGAAAACCAATTTTTCCACTTATTTTTGGAAAATTGGGGTTTTCCAGATTTGGGGCAAAATACAAGAAGAGCATAGAAGACCTTATCATAACAAAAGAGTGAAAGCATTGGGTCATGTCATCAAAGCTCAGGATCCAATTTGAGATAGTTCAACTGGCCAAAAAAGGGACAATTTGAACAACAGCAGTAATACTAATCACAAGAAATGCGTATTTAAAATCATATAAATATGTTAAAATCAATTATTTCATAATAATATCCAGTAAGAAAAAAAATCTATTAACTTGAAGGATGCTAAAAAGTCAATCTATTCTTCTAAAAATCTGTAAATAACGGGAAATTTTCCCAATTTCCCATTTATTCTACATTTCCTATATAAAACCACCTTGATATTAACAGCTAGATAATGAGAGAAAGCTTTTCTATATAGCATTTAGTCCAGCAAATAAATGAAAAGTTAATGTAAAATTAAAATATTGGAACCTTTAACCAAAAAAAAAGAAAAAAAAGAATGAATTTAGGCTATAGTCATCAGCAATAGCTAAAACTAAGTGAATTATGGGTAGAGAACATTTTTAAGAATGCATCAGGCTAATGAAACCTAATCTACGTATCACTGTAACATCTCAGGAAGACAGCCAGACAGTGTATGACTTTTGATGAATCATACTAGGAACTACAAATAACCACTATGAGCTGTTCTTGCCACAATATGAACCTAAATTCAACCTAGTCTCAAATCTAACTACCAGGTTTTAGAAAACACATGAATCAGAGAAAAATGTTATAAAGTACCATGTAACAGGATGCACAATCACAAAAATTCAAAATAAGTGGCACTCTACAGCTCAAATAATAGTTTATTTTGTTATATATGTTGAAAGAAAGGAGGAGAAAAGAGACTATATAAATTAAAGAGACAAGAAATAAATACATATGCAAAGCTTATTTGGAATCATTAAGTAGTATTTTAAGATAATAATAGAAATGTTTTTGAAAAGGAGTCCTTATTTTTCAGCAATATATACTGAGGTATTCACAGTTAAAATGATACGATGTCTGTAATTTGCCCTGGAGTATTTTCAGTTTAGGGAGGAGAGTCTTGTAAAACTATGTTGAAAACAATTGGTAATTGATGACTACTGAATCTGGATCATGGACACATGGGGGAGTCATTATACTATTCTCTCTACTTTGAATATGTTCCAGAATTATCATAGTTTCACTTAAAAGAAAAAACAGGTATGTGAAGATCTCATTTACATTTAGAAAATGGGGCATAGGTAAAAGCAGGGAGACCAGTTAGGAGGTTACTGTAGTCAGGCAGGAAAGAAATGATGGTGATTTATTACTGAACAGTGGCGGTAAAGATTGAGAACCAAGAGGATCTGATCTATTTAGAAGAAGTCAATAGTACTTCTAATTGATTGGATTGGAGGTTGAAAGAAAGAAGCCATCAAGAATACCTCCCAGGATTTCTGCTGGAGACCTGGGTAGATGGCGATGTCTTTTACTGACATAGAGAAGTCTGGGAAGTAGGGGATAGCCACGTGGAAACCCGAGGTCAGGAGTACTCAGGAGTTCTATTTGGAGCATAATAAATCTGAGACATCTATTGCACATCCAGATGAAGATAGAGCACAAGGGAGTGATAAGTCCTTTCAGGGATACACATTAAAGAACCATCAACATATAATGTTTAAAGGCATAGACCTAGATAAGAATATCCTTGGAGAGAATAGAAAGAAAGAAGAAAAGCCAGGTGGGGAGCCCTGAAGGTATAGAGACACTAGATGCCTTGTAGCACAGAAGAAACAAAAGATTTAAGGACTGGGTGGGGTACAGAACGAAAGCCAGAGATGCAGCCCAGTTTTCTTGTTTTAGTTGAGTTATATTTTCCAACTAATTTATAGATGATATTCTAATAACTGAACTTACTAATAAGCAAATGAACCCCGTTCCTTCAGAACCAACATGCAAAGGCAGCACACCACACAAGTGTCTATAGTTTGATAGATACTTGTAACGATACGCATGTAAAGCTCTTGATCACAAATGAAAAAAAAAAATCAAAACAAAGAAGTCTCTTGAAATGTGACTGGGTAATAGTTGGGCTTTGATAATTTAATAGAAAGGCTGAAGAGGACAAAACTAGTTCCCACTGGGATGCGTGTTTATTTATATCCAACTTACCTAAAGTCTAAGCCAACAAGTCTAAAGACATTGAGCATTGAGTTTCCCGAATTCAGTGAGAACTGATTAACCCATTTAGAAAGAGCTGAACCTATCTTTACATGTAGCTAATTATGTTCTAATGCATACATTCAGCAATGCCATGAGGCTGTCCATCTGCAAACTGCCAGAAATAAGTTGTCCAAATTCAGAGAACAGTTTATTTTAAGGCTAAAAAATGACACTGATTTAACGATCGCTTTTGCTGATTTGATAAACTGTAAGTTGAAACAATTACATTAATGTAGCACATGGTAATGACAATAATTTTTCTAAAAAGATAAAAGAAAAAAGGAAAAAGGAATTTCCTTTAACTTGTCTGTATTAACAGAATGAGGGGTGAATTAGAAAGTTTTTTTTTTTTTTTTTACTACCTTCAAAGTGTTGCACTGCAATAAAGTGGGTGGAAAAGAAAGTGTTAACTGTTAACCTTATCTGGGTGGATGATACCTACTAAGACAACGTATAAGGGTGAGAGGTTTCAAAGATTGGGAAAGAAAAGCCAGATTTTGTGTTTTGGTTTTGTTTTGTTTTTTCGACCTGGTCTGCCACAGCTGTCTCTTTACCAAGAGTTGGTAGAAATAGCAAAGGAATAAGAGCACAGTTCAAGAGGTAGTAGGATAGTCAGTCTGTCCAAATGACCCACATGGGAGGCAAGACTGCACCGAAGACAGGGAAGAATCGTCAGTGAGGAGACCAGGAAACAGAAAGAAGCAAAAGGCCATGAAAGCAAAGCAGAGGAGAACGAATTTTGAGATTTCTGAGCCTTTTCCAGGGGAGCCCTTTGATAGGAGGCCTTGCTTGGTCCCTCAAGGGACTGAGGAGGATCAGATAATAACAGAAAGTTCACGCCAGCCAGGTTGGACCAATCCATTCTCCTAATGGCCTTCCTTTTCCTTTCCCCCAGGCCCTCGCCTTGAGCACCAGCCCTTTTGTATTTTCCTCATGTTTTCAATTGGAGAAATAGAGAGATGGTTTCATTCTTTTTCAACCTATATCAGTCTCAATCTTGACTTCCTTAGAGCACCTTCTATTTGTCACCACCATGAGCAAAAATGAGAAAAGTCTCATATAGTCTTTTGATAATTCGTACAGTAGCGTATCCTTGCTTAATGGATCTTTACCTCAAAGTAAACTTGATTTTTTTTTTCATTTTAAATAAAAGTTGTTTGGCCATAGGTAGATCTAACCTGAATCTGTTGGGTTCTTATTTTTAAAGAGTTCTGACGTATTTTCTTTGTTTCTTTTTATAATGTATGCTGAGTGGAAATGGACCAGGGCCAGTCCTAAAATACAGGATTGAGCAGCTTTTGGAATTTCAAAGGCAATACAGTCATAACAAGGTTTCTAATAGGATGAACATAAAATGAGAAAATTTTATTATTTTTAAAAATTTTATTCACAGAAAGATTATTTTTAAATAAACATAAGTAAATAAAAATAGAGGCTTTTTCTCATTTGAACAAACATTGCAATTTAAAACAACAGAAATTGGGGCGCCTGGGTGGCTCAGTGGGTTAAGCCTCTGCCTTCAGCTCAGGTCATGATCTCAGGGTCCTGGGATCGAGCCCTGCATCCGGCTCTCTGCTCAGACTGCTTCCCCCTCTCTCTCTGCCTGCCTCTCTGCCTACTTGTGATCTTTCTCTCTCTCTGTCAAATAAATAAATAAAATCTTTAAAAAAAAAAAAAAACAACAGAAATTTACCAACTTAATAAAACAACTCACCCGTAAGTCCCCAAAGAGAACTCAATAATCAACAATAGTTGTTCTTTGAAAAAACTCAGGAATTACAATAGTTCACAATGCAAAGTAAATGACAGGTCCAAAATACAAAATAGCTTTACTTTGAATTTCTGGGGCCTCATCAAGTTTTTCTTGAGATTTAATTACATCTGAATCATTAAACTTAGAATCTTTTTTAAATGGTGAAATTAATGGTAACCCAAGTCCCCGAGTGATAACTGGCAAGAAAACGTGCTAAATATTCATAAATCAGAACCACGGCCTTTCACAAAAGAAAAAAAAATGGAAAGCAAAATTTTACTGTTTTTAAGCACATTAGTGTTCTTGGGCGGTGTTTGATGGCTGTGAAAGTGTAGGTAACACAATCCTGGAACTTTCGGCCTTGAAAAGAAGACCCTTGAGTTACCTGGACTGACAAACTAATGCTGCAACAATTTTTTTTTTTTTTTTTTAAACGAGCCATCATGAACCTCCCGTGGAAGCTAGAAACCCATCAGAGTGCAGCTCCACAAACAGCCTGGTGTGGTCAAATTGCCAACAACCTGGGCAAGGTTTTTCGTTCCCTAATGCTTTCACTTCCACACAAGGAACTGTAAAAATAGGAGCTCTTGGATGCCTAGAAGAGACCTTTCTCCTCTCACTTAATTTTGCTTCATTCAGTGATCCAAGCATTGCCATTTCACTCCCATTGCAGCTTTTCCCATATAACACTATTTTCTTTTTCAGATGGATCCATCTAAACAGCCCAAATCTGTACAACATTAACATCTCTGAGGAGCAACTCTGAGAGGGTTTTCACCCTGACCTTTCCCTTCCTTTCCTTGACACAATCTCCATCACGGCTTCCTTCTCCAGGTTGTTTTTGATATCACAGGAGAAGATGTTGCTGTGTCAGCCAACAACATTGCCTTTGGGTTTCTGTTCTCAAGTCTAGAAATCATTCCTCCTCTAACAATTGATGGAGTGGGGAGCCTGTGAGAATACAGGCTTTAGCCTACTGAAAATCTTTTCTTTTTTTTTTTTTTTTTAAAGATTTTATTTATTTATTTGACAGACAGAGATCACAAGTAGACAGAGAGGCAGGCAGAGAGAGAGGAGGAAGCAGGCTCCCCACTGAGCAGAGAGCCCGACGTGGGGCTCGATCCCAAGACCCTGAGATCATGACCCGAGCCGAAGGCAGCAGCTTAACCCACTGAGCCACCCAGGCGCCCCTGAAAATCTTTTCTGATTATCGTACTGCACACATATGGAAAGATCAGAATACAGGGTTATGAGCAAAACTGTATGGCTGAAACCCTGCATTTCCCACAAAATTCTAGCTTTCCTTTTCTCCCTTTCTTTTATACATACTCTATTACACATAGGTAATTTTATAACTCATTAAGAAGAATTTCTCTATCAAATTTCATTTATTCACCTCTCTGCCTACTTGTGATCTCTCTCTGTGTGTCAAATAAATAAATGAAATCTTTAAAAAAATTTTCATTTATTCAGTAGCACGCAGTAAGAAGAAACTAAGGGGTGGAGTCGGGGGGGACTGGAAACAACCTAAATATCCATCCATGGTGAACTGGGTAAATAAACTGTTACATTTGTACATAAAATACTATGAATTATGAAAACATAATGTGCTTTATTTTCTCTTAAAATAACTTTTTTTTATTTTACATAAAACAAATAGAAATAAACTAAAGGAGCAGATTAGAATGCACAGTAGGCCACATCTTGGATATAATCATGTGGATGTTGATAAACATCTATAATCTGGCATGGGAATTAGAAGTATTATCTAAAAAGATGCATCAGAAACTATTCAGTTACGTTTGGGAAGTAGATAGAGGAAGCATCAGTTATAGGCAGGTTGAGATTTTTTATTTCAATTCTTTCTGTCCATCTTCTTTAATTTTCTTTGCCTGATTCATATATTACTTGTATTAGACATACACATTTTTAAAAAGGCTTATCTGATCTTCTGAATATTCTAACTGACATCCAGCTCAACTCATGATTATTAAAAAATGGTGGCACACACAGGATCTAGTATGGTGTAATGGAAACTCCAGAACATTAGATTTTAGTGAACATGTCATTTTATGTCCACGTGTAAACCGCTCATCTACCAACACCTCATTTAGCTCATCTGTAAAATGTGAGCAAGTAGCTCCACCTACTCCACATTTCATTTAGTACTGGACATTGTAATGAAGTGGAACAACACATGGGAGGTCCTGGGAACACTGCAGGGTTACTATGGGATAGTAGTACTTTGGGATAGAGATCATGTTCACTGTTGGATCTCACATTAATTGAATCTGACCTTATCCCAAGAGTTTCACATTTGTTCTTACTTGGTATTTTTCAGTGAGAAGCTATATTCCATTAACATTTGAGTAGTAAGAAGAACCATGATCACAATAATAAATACTTAATACAGAATTGCAAATATTAGGAACAGGTGCATAAATGAGAAGACGTAAGTTTTAGGATATAGTTAATAGATACATAACATTGTGATAAATTCACTCATAAATTTTCTGCTTACCTACCTATAATGATGATAATAAACATTATTTACTAAATACAAAGCGTGGTCCAGAAACTTAATGATGTTATATTTGTTCCTTACCTCTCAGATAATGTTTTTAGATGATCATTGTTAGTATGACTTTATGATAAAGAAACTAAAACTAAATGATGTTAATTAACTGAAGTCTGATTATGACTCACATCTATCTAAATTTAAAGCCTGATCTTTTCCCATCCTAAACTAGCAGGCAGTATATTAGCTCAACTAAATTTTCAACCCAAATCAATTATTTCCAATTCCCATTATCTGTAAGCAGTGCCACGAACTATAATGTTTAAGCATATGCTGATCTATTTTCAACGGGAATATAAAGTGGTGCCACATTTATGGAAATCAATTTGGTAGTCTTCTCCAAGAATGTTAGCTATACTCTGTGAGCAGACTTAGGAATTCACCGCAGGTTCACACCAAACATTCAAAGATGGGGACATGACTTTATATCCAGTGATGCTCATTGCAATATCATCGTATTGATAACGTATAAAGAGAAAAAGCCAAATTAATTCATGCATCTAACACAAACATCTAAATGCATAATACATTTTGGTATGGAAGTATGTATGGAATGATCAGCAGATTTTTTTTTTTCACCTATCTGCCCACCCACCTCCCCTGTGACAACCACCAATTTG
The DNA here is from genome assembly GCF_002288905.1 of Enhydra lutris kenyoni. NCBI lineage: Eukaryota > Metazoa > Chordata > Mammalia > Carnivora > Mustelidae > Enhydra > Enhydra lutris. Next base: position 14,118,719 of record NW_019154117.1, on the reverse strand, counting down.
TTCTCTGTATTTAAGAGGAATTTTGCCTTTTTTTTTCCCTTTGCTTGCTCATTTGTTTTGTTTCCTAAATTCTGCATATGAGTGAAATCATTTGGTATTTGTCTTTCTTTGTCTGAGTTATTTTGCTTAGCATTATACCCTCTATACCATCCATGTTGTTGCAGATAGCAAGATCTCATTCCTTATTATGTCTGAGTAATAGTCCATTGTGTATATATACTTCTTTATCTGTTCATCAATGAATGGACACTTAAATTGCTTTTATATCTTGGCTATTATAAATAATTCTGCAACAAGCATGGGGTGGATATATTTTTTCAAATAGTGTTTTCATTGTCCTTGGGTAAATGTCCAGTTGTGGAATTACTGGATCATATAGCAATTCTGTTTTAATGCTTTGAGGAGCTTCCATACTATTTTCCACAGTAGCTACACCAATTTGCATTCCTACCAACAGTACATGAGAGTTTCTTTTTCTGCACATCCTGGCCAACATTTGTTATTTCTTATCTCCGGTACTAGCCATTCTACAGGTGTGAGGTGATATCTCATTGTGGTTTTAATTTCCATTTCCCTGCTAATCTGTGATGTTGAACATCTTTTCATGTGTCTATAGGCTATTTGTATATCTTCTTGGGAAAAATGTCTATTCAGGTCCTCTGCCCGTTTTTAATTGGATTATTTTGGGGGTTTTGTGTGTTAAGTTGTATAAGTTCTTTATGTATTTTGGATATTAACCCCTTGTCAGATATATCATTTGAAAATATCTTCTCTCATTCAGCAAGTTTTCTTTTAGTTTCGTTGATCATTTCCTTCACCACATAGAAACTTTTTATTTTGATGTAGTGCCAATAGTTTGTTTTTGCTTTTATTTCCCTTGCCTCAGGAGACATATCTAGAAAAATGTTGCCATGACTGATGTCAAAGAAATCTATGTTTTCTTCTAGGAGAATTAAGGTTTCAGGTCTCACATTTAGGTCTTTACTCTATTTGTTCTTGTGTGTGGTAGAAGAAAGTGGTCCAGTTTTGTTATTTTGCATGCGGCTGTCCAGTTTTCCCAGCATCATTTATAGAAGAGACTGTCTTTTTCCCATTGCATATTCTTGCCTCCTTTGTATAGATTAAAGGACATATAAGTATGGGATTATCTCTGGGATCTCTGTTTTATTCCACTGATCTATGTGTCTATTTTAATGCCAGTCCTATACTGTTTTGGTTCCTACAGCTTTGTAGTATAACTTGAAATATGAGATTGTGATACCTCCAGTTTTGTTCTTCTTTCTCAAGATCATTTTGGTTATTAGGGTTTTTTTCTGTTTTCATACATATTTTAGTGTTATTTGTTCTGGTTCTATTTTTAAAAGTTGGCATTTTTGGAGAGATTGCATTAAATCTGTAGATTTGGGTATTATGGACATTTTAACAATATTGATTCTTGCAGTCCATGAGCATGGCATATCTTTCCATTTGTTTGTTCCATCTTCAGTTTCTTTCATCTATCTTTTACAGTTTTTGGAATTCAGATCTTTAGTTCCTTCATTAACTCTATTCCTAGGTGTTTTATTCTTTTGGATACACACAAATGAGATTATTTTCTTAATCTCTCTTGCTGCTACTTCATTATTTAGAAATACAATAAATCTCTGTACATGGATTTTGCATCCTGAAACTTTGCCAAGATTACCAATAGGCAGCTTTTGAAAGCATTCTTTTTTTTTTTTTAAAAGATTTTATTTATGTGACAGAAATCACAAGTAGGCAGAGAGAGAGAGAGGAGGAAGCAGGCTCCCCGCTGAGCAGAGAGCCCGATGCGGGGCTCGATCCCAGGACCCCAAGATCATGACCCAAGCTGAAGGCAGAGGCCCCAACCTACCGAGCCACCCAGGTGCCCCTGAAAGCATTCTTTTATAAAGCATTTAATGATACTGAAAAAATGTTCGTGATGACTCAGCGTTAAGTAGGGAACACGTATATATATAAAATAGAAAAAAGAGGAATGTTGGGAAAATTATCAAGTTATGAACATATGAGCAGTAGTTCTTTATATTTGCTTCTAAATATTAAAGATGTACTTCATATTTACACAAATAAATACTATATTGTTTTTATATTATAAAAGTTTTGTTTTTAACTTAAAAATAAGTAATATCTAAAATCTACTCATACCAAAACCTTTCCCCATTCTTAGGAGATGAGATATTTTTGCTGCCACATTTCTTTCATATATATTTCTATGAACCATAATACTACGCGAATGTTGAAGTTTTGTCTCTAAATGCCTAAGGTGGCTTCCACTTGTAAAATACAAACTGCATTAGTTCCCTTTGTTAAACTTGCCTGTATTCCCTGACTTTTGCTATGCTGCAACAAACTCACTTTTGTGGCTTTGAACACATTCAAGTAAACCTAAAAACAAAATTTTTTTATCTGGCATTACTATATCAAAAGGTAGAAGGTTTTAAATTTCAAAGACACTGCCAAGGCATCATCCAAAGATACTGTACTGATTGACACTTACACCTGAAGCATGAGAGCATTTCCAACGTCTTGTTAACGTTTGATATTAACCTTTTTAATGTTTGTCGACATAATACATGATAGGTTGTATCTCTGATTTAATTAGTCACGATTTAATCATGAATGTGGTTTATCACAGTTTCACCAGTTTAAAAATCCATGTATACTTTTTTTATGTAAATCCCTCCTTTATAATTTTGCTCCTCTTTTTCCTATTGTTGGTGAAAATGAATTCTGGAGTAGTTGAAGGCTGTTGTGGAGGTGGGGTGTAGAATAAGTGATCTCCCAAATCCCTTCTCCAAATGATAAGAAATAACTTGGAATTTTTTGCAAAGAAACATCCTAAACATTTCTTGACCTCAGAGACTCCCCAGACCTCCTTGTAACTATGAGCCCTGGTCCTCTCACCATCTGGTCCCACTGGGAATTTTGGGATGAAGTGAGGTGGATGAAAAGAAGCAGGGACAAAGGAGGAGAGAGGCCAGCCAAGGAGCTAAGATGCTTAGTGTTAGAGAAGGAATTTATACATCAAAGAAAATTCAGGAGTTTAAATGCATCCTATGTCCTCAGTTTAGAATCAAGGTATTAGTATAAAATTACAGATTTTATGAGTGTATATACAGACAGATAGTAAGTAATTAATAAATTAGGTTTTGTGAGTCACATACAGTTTCTGTTGTATGCATCTGTGTACATGTGTATGCACTATATATATATATATATATATATATATATACACACACACAATATATTTGATCGGCTTTGGGAAGATCCCCATGTTTGGCTCAGAAGTAATACTTCACTTCTGCTCTCGATCTACTCATGAGAACTAGTTGTATTGGCCCTACCAGGTGCAAAAGAACTAAAAAATGTGGTTAACCTGTGTCTCACTAAGAGAGTGGGATTTGTCCATATCCCATGAGTCCTGCCAGCACCATTTCACAGCTCTGAAGGAAAGATTTCCTTCAATTTTACTAACAATTCTTTTTGGCCTCGGTTTAGGATAGGATCCTGGTTAAAAACATGGTAATCTGAGAGTCCTGATATCCATGATACTTTTTTTTTTTTTTTTTTTTTTACTATCACTAATCAGTAAGAGGAAAAATAGTTTACTGATAACCTGGAGGGAACTACCATAATCTAAAGGTGACCCAGGTTTCATGTTTAATTTCTTGCTTATTTCACTGAAAGAAGAGGTGAGTGAATACGTAGTTTAAAAAATCCACAGGTCTTAACTCCTTTCTGAGACAGCACCAGCAATATTTCTTCCCAGGTATAAAGAATGGGGTCCCGTCTGAGTGGCAGGATGTCAGGCTAATTAACTATCTTTGAACTTTTATTTTATTTTTGCTTCTAAGAACCTGAGGGAAATGAGTAGATTTTGTATAATTGTGGCAAATAAATCCTCACGTACTTCAAATTCAGCAAATGTCAAGGTTAAGTAAAACATAGAAAAATTCTAGGTAATCATTTCAATTTATATAACAGATAGATTTCTATAATAAAAATCAATTGAACTTCTTTTTATAAATGAATATATAATTATTTCAAAGGTAAGAATTTAAATGGCTATTTATCTCTGTTTATATCACATTTTAGTAATTTCAAAGATAAAAGTAATTTTATACAATAGTATTGGGACAATTACCAGAGGACAAAATATATGGAGAAACTGACAATCCAGTAGTGTTTGTTCTTTTAAAAAATGCCATGTTCCCAAGGGAACACATTTTTATTACATTTTGCCATTATCCCAAGCTACTTTGTACTTACACTACAATCTCCAATAAATGTCTTCAGTATGATCTCTAGGAGAAATAACTTTAATTCCACCTGTTTCTGATTTCCTAACCAACCAATTCTTGATAGAAAGTCTGAGCTTTGGGGCACCTGGGTAACTCAATCAGTTAAGCGTCTGACTCTTGATTTCAGCTCAGGTCATGCTTCAGGTTCATGGGTTCAAACCCTACATTACTCTTTGCGCTGGGCTTGGAGCCTGCTTAGGATTCTCGTTCTCCCTCGTTCACTGCACTTCTCCAACTCTCTCTCTCAAAAAAAAAAAAAAAAAAAAAAAAAGTCTGAGCTTTAATAATGCAGGAACATTGTATAGCCTTTCATAGTGAAATTGGGGGAAAAATTTTAGAAAAACGTAGTGTAGCTTCTTAAGGCTGGGTCTTTGTTACTCACCACTTGCTTTGAGACTTGTAAGCCTTTGGGACCATGAGTCTAAAGCAATATTACTTTTCGAGGAGGTCTTGGATGACTAAACTCCATATTACTACATGTGGCTTGCCATCTATCCTTCTGTAATCCTTTCTGTTTTTAATTTGGTACATCCTCAGAGAGTCCTAAGATTTTAAAATCCTAAGATTTTAATGCCAAAAAATTTATGCCAAAAATCCAAGATTTTTATACCATAAAAGATGCAGATTGAGAGCAGGAACTGAATCTTGCATGCATTGGTAACACAAGTATTTTCTTGTATAGTAATTTTCACATAATGAAGGCATAATAAAAGGACAGCAATTTATTTTCTTATACAATAATCAGTGTAACATGGCTATTGTGTTCCAAGAAATATCCTTCCCATCCCAAAATTCTTATCTCTCACCATTCACCTCCCTGGGAATTTAACTTATGCTTACCTATCCAGTCAAATGAAAGCCATACTCCTTTTTTAAGTGAAGTATTTGAAGTTGTAAATCTAAAATTTCCAAAAATTTCCTCTTTTCCTGAAATCATGTTGTTCCAATTGTATATATTTTTATGAACTTTTATTAAAGTTTTATGGCTCCTCCTTTTTTCCAGTTGATCATCAACTCCTAAAGAGAATTAGCATTAATTGATCTGTCTTTTCTCAGAGTACGCAGCAGCAATCCTTGCACATAAATATCCAATAAGTATGTGTTGTATATATTCATTCTGAAAAAATTAAATGACAAACATTTTTCCCTTAATTTATTTTCCAGAATAGATATTTAAATATTTGAATAGCTATTTTAAGAATATCCAAAAATATTAAAAAATAAGGTAAGGGTTACCTGATGGCTCAGTTTGTTAAGCATCTGACTCTTGATTTTGGCTCATGTCATGTCAGGGTTCTGGAATCCAGCCCTGCATTGGGCCCTGCACTTAGCATGGAGTCTCCTTGACCCTCTCCCTCTGCTCCCTGCACCCCTCTCTCTCTCTCTCAATCTCAATTAAATAAATAAATAAATAAGTAAAACCAATTATTTTTTCCTTTTTTTCTGAGCATGACCACTGTAATCAAAAATAAGAGTGCTGTCCTAAATCTATATCTGAGGTCTTAAAAGAAGCCTTTTTTATTTAAAAAAAAAAAAAAGTGTATGGTCTATCTTCTTTTTTTTTTTTAATTTAAAGATTTTATTTATTTATTTGACAGGAGAGAGAGATTGCAAGTAGAGAGAGAGGGGGAAGCAGGCTCCCTGAGAGCCTGATGTGGGGCTCGATCCCAAGACCCTGAGATCATGACCTGAGCTAAAGGCAGAGGCTTGACCCACTGAGCCACCAGGCATCCCTATGGTCTATCGTCTTCTGTTACTGGGCACTTCTCCTCTCACATTTCCCACAAATTTACAGAATTGACAAGGATGAATAAATGAATGTAAAACAGAAAACAAAAAACAACTCTTCCAGTTACACTCCAGCTCAGGGAGCTTGATCACAAACTCAGAAACCAGCCCTGCTTTCAAATGTACACACTCCGGGCTGGTTAGATGGTTGATAAAGTACATGGAGTCTGTGTACTCAGATGGTACATTGCTCAAACCTAGTGGAAGTGAAGAGAGTCAGAGAAAGACAGTATTGCATGGTATCACTTATAGGTTGACTCTTAAAAAAAAAAAAAAATCAGACCCATAGAAACAGTAGAAAAGTGATGGCCAGGGGCTAAGGGTAGGGGTAGTAGGAGAGGTTAGTAAAAGGTGAAACCTTTCAGCCTTAAAAAGAAGATGAGAGGATCCAACGTGTGACATGGTGACCACAATTAAGAATATTATATTGTAGAATTGGAATCTGCTAAGAGAATAGAACTTACATGTTCTCTATTTCTCTCTCTCTCTTTCACACACACACACACACACACACACACACACACACACACTATATATATATATATGTATATATACTTATATATACATATATATATGTATATACACACATAGATATCAAATATGTATTATATATATACACATATGTATATAATTAACACATCCACGGATGTGTTAATTAACTAAATGGGAGGAAGCTTTCACATTGTATATACGTATCAAATTATCATGATGTACACTTAAGATATATTATAATTTTATTTGTCAGTTATACTTAAATAAAACCAAGGGGTGGTGGGGAAACCATGTAGAGATACCACAAAAGTTACTGAAACAAGAGGATGTCATCATAGGAGAAAACAGTAAAACTTGTCTTTTTTCAGTTCAATGGTCCATTTTCAATACTCTTCCAAGGTTTCCCATCTCACTGCCTGAGAGGTATCAGAAGCTCAAAGATACAAAAAATGTGACTTGAGAATACAAACAGGAAAGACTTCTAAAATAGAAAGACAACAGAATTAGTATGTGTGTTCCAGATGGGTCAGTAAATTTCAGACTCTCTCTACATTTATTTATTGACAGTTCAGGTTTGTTTTGCTTGTTTGCTTGCTATTATGATTTACATTCCTCTACACAGGGTAAGGAAAGCAAACAAAACACCTTTGCTAATTCTCATCACTGAAATTACATCCTGTTTTAAGTGGCCGGAGATGGCATTTAAATTCTGTGACCTTGGTGCATTAAAATATAGCCAACTATATCTTTCAGAATGTTGGAGAACTCCCAAACTGATGAAAGAAATTCAGAGAGGTAGATGAGGACTAGACTTAATAAATCTTATCACTATGTTATATTCCTAGACAAAGTTATCTGTTAGAGAACCTGACTCAGATAGTGCTATAATTATATTTTTGTGAATTAATTTATATCTATGCAATATGTATTATGAGTTAATGTATATTATTTATATTTTAAATAGGTATTTTTCCAATAAAGTCTTAATTTCTGAAATGCCTAAGGCGTCGAATATTCTAGGTATTACCTTAGCAGATAGTTCCATCCATAGACAGATGAAAAATATGTTGTCGGGGAAATACAGGAAATAATTTCTAAATGGTTAGGATTTGACTATATATTTGCAAGTGGGTACTTATTCTAGTGAGGCTTGTAATATCAATGTTCTTTATATCTACACAGAATAAAGACCTTCATCGTATTATCAGAGACACGAACTCCTTCCACCTTTTTAAACCCCTGTAGCATATGAAGTTTTCTGTTCAAGGCTTCTATTTAAAGTCTTTTCTTTATTATGTTCCTATAGGGATTTCAAGGGCTGCTTCTAGATCTCTTTCTTCCTACTTCAGTTTTGAAAAATCCTACTGGGGTTTCTATTTTTGTGTTACTTCACCAGATGTCCAAACCATTTAAGACATGGCTCTAAAATCTTGACAGTTATTTCAAGGTATCAGTATGTTCTCCATTCATTTTTTTTTTTTTTTTTTTTTTTTTTTTTGTCTGAGCTTGTCTTGTGTTTTGCTGTGAAAAGAATAAAACAAACATCTAAGGAATGTCAACTGGGTGCAAGTCACCGTGCTAAGCAGTAGGGGACAATAGTTGTAAGACTTGTTTCCCCACTCTTGAAGAACTCAAACAATTGGCGAGCGGTATAATTTATTAGCATTTATTTTAAAGTCTAAGAAAGTGTCTACGGTTTGGATTAACTCTCTTCTCCTTTCTGAATTTCTGCTAGTCCATTCAGTACCAGTGACTTAATTCTATAGTTGGACATTCACTTTTATCTTAGGGTGGAATGAAACCTTGTAACTCCTCTTAACCTACTCACCTCCTTCCAGGCCTCTGGAAAACTTGGCTCCCTGTCTTGAAGTCAGTATTCTAATGAAGAAAATCCATTGAGGCCTTGTAACAGAATACTGAGCTAAGAAGCTGGTGAGCTACTCGCTACCATTTTTTAAACCAAATTTAATATCATCAGTAAATATCTATATTCCTTTTTCCTAATCTCAGTCTGGCAGAGATAATTCAGACTGATGAACACAAAACTACAAAAATTTGTTGTGTTTTTTTTTTCTTTTTCCTATAACAAGGATTTAGAACATATGATTTTGTATTTAAGGTTTAGGCTAGCTATCCCAAAGAAATGCATTTGTCTTGGGTTGGATTTTGTTAGAGTCAACCTACCCACGCTCAAGAAGTAAGGTCATACATACCGAATTTTGATGTGTGAGCCGAGTATGTGGTTAAAATAATTGACAATACTAGAGTAGCTATGGGCAATGGATATTTGTGACAGAGTGTTTTGTAATGGGAATAATTAATACTATGAATAAGAACTACAAGTATTACTGAGTTTTTATTATGTGTCAGACTTTAAGGTAGGTGTTTTATCTAAGACTTAGCTGGGTTTGACAGAAGAGCCCAAACAGCAGGGCCTTAAATAAGAGTCTGAAATTTACAAAGCTCTAGAAGCAGACCAGGGTCAGGACCAGCTTAAGAGGCACACAACCCATGCAGTCATTCAGCACCTGCGAGATTTAATGCTCTTCAGGAGCCATGCTGAAACTGAATACTTTTATCTTTAAACTGATGAAAGTTTGGTTAGTGAAGTCCATTGAGAAAATGAAGCATATGTGTGAGCAAAGAAAATACACGCTGCCATTCCTTCCCACCCCCTTCCTATATAACTTTTGCGAAGCCCGATAAGTACAGAATCCAAGTGAATCTAGAATGTATTTGACACTAGTGAGATTCAAAGTGCAATTTAAGTATGTTATCTCTAAGACTGAGTAAGTGGGAGCACTGACCAGCACAAGAGAACCATGCCTTCTGGTTATATTAGAACGTGCTTCAAATGCGGGGGGGGGCGGGAAAGCAGAAGCATTTTAAGAAATGAAATGAAAATTATCGATAAGAAATGAAAATTATCGATGAACCCTGTTGTATCCTTTTTCACTTGCTGATATTTGCCCATGTCCCACAATGATAAGGATGAAAAGGAAGACAAGGGAAAGATGGGGCAACTATAGTTCTTCCTTTCTTACTCATCAGCAAACCAAAAGTAGTTAGCATTGATAGAATGCACATTTTTCATGAAATGAAATAAAAATAGTTGAGTTAGTTTTGTTCAGCATTTCTACAATTCTGTTAAGAACATATATAAGATACAAAGTACGTACTGTATTATTTCATTAATTATGCAAAAAAGTTAAACGGTCTTACATTTTCATTTAAAACTGTCATAAACAATACAAAGATGAATGTTAAAATTCATAGTAAGAACTTAACATTTTTTCCTTTACTTAGAATAATATTAAATACCAAATAAAGACATTGTGACAAATCTAGAGACAAACTGAGGAATGGAGAAAACAACATTCTATTTTAATACTTTAATGACATTTTTTTCTTATTTTTTAAAGCTAGGCTCCTACATTTTCATTTTCATTTTGCATAGGGTGATTATGTAGCCAGCCCTGCCAGCATTGATACAGTATTTAGCAGTGTTAGCAACCCAGGTTCCTTCTCTCCTGTTGCTCTATCATTTATGGTCTCAACTGTAATGGTCCGAGACGCAGTCTCCATTTTACAGTACACACAATGGCAAAACAGATGACGGCGAAGAGCACATAATGCTTTCTGTTTGGGTCAAGAAAGATGCCCCATGATTCTCCTGCTTTCTTTTGTAAATCAGAATGTTGTCATAGAAAAGCACAACTGCTGCAAGGGAAACCGGGAAATAAGTCTTTGGTGACCATGTGTTCAGCCTAGCTTAGAGGTTCTATTATCAAAGAAAAAGAGAAGACTGGATATTGGGACACAACCAGCTGCAGGTACCACCCATACTAAAAAAAAAAAAAAAAAGAAAGAGAAAGAGAGAGGCTGTGAAGAATCATGAATGGCAAGGTGGAATGATACCGGACATATTGTAAAAAATTTTCCCATTAGGAAATGAATACCTATCAATAAGAACAAAAGGAAAGAGAGGGAGAGAGAGATTCTATCTCTAAGTATATGCATTAGGTAAAATAACAGAAGTAAAAATGATGTTTATTATTTGAAGAGAATTATTAAAAAGGGGCCTAGACTATGGATCCACAAATATCAAAAAACCAAATGAAAAAAACCGGATTCCATCATTGTCTATGTGACTTACACAAATAATTTATTTAAATTACTAATTCCTACTTCATAGCATTTCTTCTAAGGATTATCAGTAATGTGTCTCAGCTCCCTAACACTGTCTGATATATAGTCAATATTAATTAATTTGTGATTTTAATTGATTCCTATTTTAAAGACAAGAATCATTTTATTGCTTTTATTAACTCTATTTTTAAATTCATGGTAGACACTTTATTTTGCAATGTAGTATTTTTAAGTGAAACATAAATATAAACATCAATGCATCATAAATGACATTAGTTCTAATAAATATTCTTATATGTTAAAAATTATAAATGTCAATATATTTGGAAAGCACACAAATTTTAAAACAGATCATTTCATTTTTATCTCAGCCTAGACTTAAACTATAACAAGGGGAAAGTAATAGTTTTGAGATAATTCTTTCACATTTAAATGATCACATCAAGCAACTTTGATTAATCTCTCTCTTATATTAAATAACTTACACCTCTATTGCTAGCCTGCTAAAGTAATTCTGACATTTTATTTTTGTTTTTATTTTATCCCCCACATTGAGTGTAGTGCCATGTATAATTGGTAGGTCGTACTGTACTACATCATATAAATATGTTTAATAATAGTCTGGATTTGAAGTACCTTTCATATAATTAACTTGAATAAAGCATCTCAGCATTCTGAAGGACTAAATCATTAAAGAGGTCTGTATTATTATCCCCATTTTATAGATGGAATCATAGGTACAAAGATAATAAATAATTTGCAGGAGAACATAGATTCAGTCAATAGCAGGGATAAATTGGGAGTAATACTCAGAATTTGCATTAAGAGAAAAAGTTCAGCAGAAATTTCTGCTACATCTGTATTCTACATAGAAAACTAAATTGAAGTTATTACTGCTCTCGTTATTAATATTCATTCGGTATCAGAAATATGCTAGGTACTATAATATACACAAAATGAGATAAAACCCCCTAACCCCAGCTCAACTATATATCTAATTCTCCCAACTTATTACTAGTACATCCAAATGGGTGTTTTATCACCTTAATTATTTCCAAGAAATGACACCAATAGCAAAGAATCCTGTGAGTTTAATTGCTAAAGATAATACGTCTCATATTCACCCAAGTAGTACTAACCTTTTCTCTTATTAGAAAAATGAAGACGGTATTTGAAAATACATGATACACTTTTTTTTTTAATGCGTGATAAAACCCTAATCGTCAACTCATTAATTTAGGACATATTCATACACCAAGAGTAAATTTCAGTCATAATTTTAAAAAATTACTCCTATTCTGTGTGGATTAGGTCTAGCCACGTTTTGTTCACTGTAAACAATCATCACAAACACCTGTGAAGTGTATCTATCCCACGTGTACAGGTAAGAAAGAGCAGTCTCTGAGAGGCGAAGAAATATACCTAAGGACACATAGTTTGATGGTAAATGGCATAACTAACCTTTAATAATTCCAGATGTTTTTCTTCCAACACAGTTACACTCATATTGTTGCATAATACTTTTATTAGTCTTAAAACACACTTAAAATCTAAAAATACCTGTACATTGTTCATTTTTAGTTTAACTGTTAAAATGTTAAAATTACTGACATATTTGGGTGTATTTTTACAATATTATTTTGTGTTTGCAGTTGACAATGTTCTTTTTCCTGCCTTTGTAAAGTTATTATTTTTTAAAATTCTTTTTCTTTTTCTTTCTATTGGGGGTGCTAGCACTTTACTGAATATAATATACAAACAACTAAAATGGCTAAAATTTATAAGACTGATAAAACCAAATGATGGTGAGGTACAGAGCAATTCAGAGCCTTACACATTTCTTACAGGAATGCAAAAATGTATGGTTACTTTGGTAACTGTTCAGCAGTTTTTTAATAAAGTTTTTTATAAAGTTAAAAATTTGTATGCAACATACAGCCCAGAAATTCCACTCTGAGGTATTTTCCTAAGAGAACTGGGGACATACAGCCACACAAAGACCTGTGTGTTATTTTTTTTTCCTTAGCTATTTTATTCATAATAGGGAAACACTAGAAACCCAAACGCCCATCATTTGATGAATAACCATACAATGGAATACTTATACAATAGAATTCTAGGTATAACCACACAACGGAACACTGGTCTGTAATAAAAAGAATAAAACACATTACAGACCTGTGTGATGCTCAAAATCATTATCTTAAGTGAAATACTGAAGACAGAGGAACACATGTGATTCCACTTACATGAAAATCAAAAAAAGGCAAAATGGTAGTGACAGAATGCAGGTCAGTGGTTGTCAGAGGATAGTGGTTCAAGAAAAGCATGACCAAAGAGGTACAGAAGGAAACTTTTTTAGAATGATGTACATGTTATACTTTTTGTGATATATAAGCATGCAGATTTTTCAAAACTTACTAAGTAGTTCATATTAAATGAGTGAGTTTTAACATCTGCAAGTCATCTTTCAGTAAAGCTGATAAAAAACAATTCTCGAAATCTTCATATTTTTCTTCTGAAAAATAACTGTAAACTGGATAGGCATGGGAATAGTAAGAAATTTAGCTACCTTTAGTATTTACCCAAAATTCCACTCTGTTCAGTATGTAAATTTTTCTAGTCTCAAGCTTCCCAGAAAATTCTGTGTTACCACTAATTGTAGAATTCCACAGATAAGTGATGCTCTCTAACGCCACTGTAAATAAGTAGATAGTAGAAGGTATCTGCCTTCCTCGTAAATCATTTCCCAGAGATTGGTCGATGCTGTGGAGCAGACATCCTTAGATGTATGAAAAAAGAGTCTCGTAATTCTTAAATTATGCCTGGTAGATAGTACTCTCAAACCCATGGCCAGAGGCCAAGTTTTTGTTTGGCCAGCACAATTTTTACAGATTGAGTAATATTTCAAAATTAAGAGAAATGAAACTTTGTTGTTGTTGAAATAATAGGTAAAATGGGAGGTAAAACAATTATTTAACTGATTTTATATGGAACGGCATATACTATTGTATGATGATTTGTATCGACTGTTTTTTTCTTTTCTGAATTGCTTCATAATGTTTTTACTCAGTTCCACAGGGTCTTTTCTTACTGATGACTAAGGGCTGTTAAAATAGGAAACATTAGCGTTCTAGTCTTCTACTTTGTGACTATATTTCCCAGTTCTTGAATTTTTTCTTTCTTCATTATTCAATTGAGGTTTTAATTTATATATAGTCAAATATTTTTTTAAACTCTAGATTCTGAATTTTATACTGCAATCATCTCATCCTGGACTCAAAATTAATAACATACCTTTCATATTCTCTTCTTGCACCTTTTATTTCATTGTTGGAGTTAAATTTATTTAATCTGGGAATCTTTAAAGTAAACAAGTAAGCGTACCTGGCTGACTCCATCGGTGGAGCATGCAACTCTTTTTTTTTTTTTAAGATTTTATTTATTTATTTGAAAGACACAGAGAGCACGGGGGAGAGGGAAAGAGTCTTTAACAGGTCCTGCACTGAGCATGGACCCCAACTTGGGGATCAATCCCATGACTCCGAGACTACACATGAGCCTAAACCAAGAGTCAGATGCTCAACCCACTGTACCAGCCAGGCACCCTGAACATGTGACTATTGATCACACAGTGATGAGTTTGAGCCCCATTTTAAATTTTAAATTTAAATTTTACCTCTATTTTACTTCTAAAAATTAAAATAGAGGTAAAAAGAGCTAAATCCTTTAACCCCCATTAGTTAATTGTTGTTGTTTTTCTTCAGTGGCTATAGGGACATTTGTTTCAACAATATTTGTTGACTAAATCATTTTCTCCATTGATTTGAATTGTCAACATCTATTGTATACTAAATTCACAAATATCTTTGGGTTTCTTCACTCTTCTATTCCTATAGTCTCTGTACTGGTATCATGTTCTTTTAATTATCATATCTTTGAATTATGTAAAATATCTAATAGGGCGATTAGTGACTTATATGTTTTGTTTTGTTTTTTTCTCAAGATTTTCCACATATTCGGGGCACCTGGGTGGCTCAGTGGGTTAAGCCTCTGCCTTTGGCTCAGGTCATGGTCTCAGGGTCCTGGGATCAAGCCCCACGTGGGGCTCTCTGCTCAGCGGGGAGCTTGCTTCCCCCTCTTTCTCTGCCTGACTCTCTGCTTACTTGTGACCTCTCTCTCTCTGTAAAATAAATAAATAATATCTTTAAAAAAAAAAAAAGATTTTTCCACATACTCTTCTCCGTGAAAGGTTGTGTCATTTTGTCAAGTTCTCTATTAAAAACAAATAAGCAAACTACAGTACCAACAGCAAACTATTCGTGCCCTAATTGTGATTCTGATGCAGTCAGGCTGGGTGGCTGGACCCAGGGGAGGCTCTCACAGGACCAGCCATGAGGGTTTTGGCTTCATGCATGAGCTAGGGGAAGTGAAAGCAGAATTTATTGAATAGTGTGAGTGACAGACACAGAGTAGCTGACAGAGTATCTGGGAGAGTTGGAAAGGAATGGAGAATAGGTCTCATCATTGTTTGGTGTTAGGGGTTTATATTGGAAAGGGGTCTAGAGTACGTGTTCCTTTAGGAATCTGGGGTTGTGGAGGAGGTCCCAATCAAAGACAAGTGTCAGGAGAACAACAGGTGTTATTCCATAAATTACCAGTGTAGGGGATATTGATGCCAGCCTCAGCTGAGGTTTGTTTGAAGCTGATTTTGGGGATCTGGCTCTTCCTAGATGACATTAGGTGTTTGGGGCCTAGGACAAAACTCAGAGAATGATTAACTTTCTTGCTTCTCTATTGAAGTGGGAACAGAGCTTCTTTGGCTTGTTCAGAATCAAAATATAGAACATGAGTAAATGGGGCCTCCCAGAAAAACACCCAAGGTCCGGTCTTTCTCCAGTGGACTCCTTCAGCTTCCCTATCTCAATTCCAATAAACATAGCAAATAACCTAAGACACATCAATATCTTTAAACTCTGGATACTTAATGTTTTCCGAATCATTTTATATTTTTATTTCGATCCCAATGAAGGCATCCTAGCTACAGGGGAAATCAGTTCTTTGGAAGGGCATGAATTAAATCAGGCCTTATTGTTTGAAGAAAACAAAGATCGATTATAAATAAAGTACTAACTCCTTCTTAAAAGAATGTTTATTTTCAAATATTGTTCTCTTAAATATCAAAACATTATCCTTATTTTCTAGATCTACTGAGTTTATATCTATGAGTCCAGCGAATTTATTCCAAAAGTTTTGGGTCTCTTTAGGGAGTATATCTGTCCCAGAACTCAGTGAGGCCTCCCCCTCAGACTTCCCATTACAGGCTTCCCCGCCCCATGTCCTGCTAATCTCCCATGTGGCTGGAATTTAGATTCTGGTTAGAGTGATGGTAGTTATGAGCCCTAGTGGAGGCAGTTGGATACTAGCATTACATATGTTATTGCAATGGAGAGATCTGGCACTTACACATACTTTGAACGAATTTCCTGTAACCAGGCATAGATGTACTGAATAGAAAAGCCATGCTTTAGGAAAACCGCTTAAAATATTTATGAGTGCAGGTAACAGATCTTGGGAATATTTTTTTTTTTTCTCAATATGTGTTGTGCAAAGTTAGAAAAATAGTTTCATTTCCGTAATAGTGTAATCCCATTAACAGTTAAAACTGTAACTTTGAGTTCCATCCTATTTTCAGTAAAAGTCAAACATAGAATAGCTACCATGATTATTCATTTTTGCTCAACATGATCCATGTATTCTAGTCAAACTTTCCTGATTTAAAACAATTACTGAAAGAGACCTACCAAAGAGATTATATTTCATTGTGAAAAAGTTTGATTCTATTTCTTTAGAGCTTTAAAATATTCCAACTGACACTGACACATCTTTTAATTCTGTCTTGAAAGTTTGCATTTAGATCTGTATATACAATAACGAAGAATATTTCTACTACTAAGATATGCTCTGTGAAAGAAAATATACATTGTATGCCTCTAAACACATCAATAAGCCTTTATAAAATGAAAGTGAACATTTGTATATGAAATTTCACTTCTCAAACATGTTGGCACTGAGGCGGTTTTAAAAGCAATCATAAATGCCTGAGTAAGGAAGAAAATAAACGTTCTTTTCTTAAGGAAGTGATAACTCAAGGGATTAATACTTACCTCTAGGTCACCAGGTTGAATCCAATCTAGGTGGATATTGATTAAAAGTTGCTGCCATTTGACAGCTACATTGTGACCGATGGCAAACTAAGCTGCTGGTTATAATCTTAATAAAGAAGAGCCAACACCCTAAAACCTGCCACTGCAATTAGAATTAATCGGTCCCTTCTTAGCAGCATTGGCAGAATATGGGGTTAAAATGGTATCCTTTCATTCTCTCAGCCCAACCAGCTGGAGAAAAATGAGGAGATGTGAAAGAGCCATTTTGTATTCTGAGAGCAATAGAAGGCCACAAAATGAAGGAAACCACGTCACTGAGCTTGCATCCATCCATGGGTTCATCAAGTCTCGTGCCACATGCCATAGTCAGGAGAGAAAGAAGGCCCAGAAAATGAAGCAGTTGCGGGCTCTGTTTCTGGGAAGGCTGGTAATCTAGCAGGGGAGATTAAAGAGGTACACAGACAACTAGAGAACAAGGGAAAAAGATAGATGTGCCATGAAAGATAGTAAGTAAAATGCTCTTCCCAGCATTCAGGGGAAGGAGTGATAACTCGGGACTGTGAGTGGTACACGAGTGGGACTGAGGCACATAGAGAAGTAAAGGAAGGACACAAAAGTGAAAGAAGAAAGAAAATCCATCTTTATTCACCCTTCGTCTAAACCAGCACTTCATTCGGTTCTTAAAAAATAGGATAGCCTGGCATTTGACATGCTGTTTTAAAAGTATACCTCACATTGTTAATGATGGACTTTAAAAAATAAAAATGTAAACATCACCGAGTCACACTTTCGTTGTACCCGATCTTCCAAAAGGGGGGGGGGGGGAATGAAAAGCAGTTCACATAGAAATGGGTATTAAGGAGGGCACACATTGCATGGAGCCCTGGGTGTTACACACAAACAGTGAAGCATGGAACACTACATCAAAAAGTAATGATGTACTGTATGGTGACTAACATAACATAATAAAAAAATTATAATAAAAAAAAGAAACCAGGTTCTAACAAATATAAAATGATAATTTTAAGACCCTAATTCTAACACAAACATATATGAAATACAATTAAAAATCATTTCATTCAGCATCACTTAATTTTAGCAATGGTATTTTGACAAATACAAGTGTGTTGAAAAGATATCAAAATAATGGCTTATTTAGATTATGTTCCACTTAAAACATTGTCATTAGCTGGGTGACTTTCTCATGCTAAGGAAAAACAGTTCCTCACCACAGTGAATCAAGTAGTATATTTCAGTTTGGAATAAATACTATCATATTGCAAATCAAAAGTCTACAGATAAGTTAAAAGATTTTTTGTCATCAAAATGCAAAGACATTATCTGTTAAACAATTACCATAAGATATAAATAAGTTATATATATATATATATATATGATATAAATAAATAAATAAATAAATAAATAAAAAAGAGTTAACAAAATACCTTAGAGCAAATGTAAACTCTCTTTAGGTAATTAATTTGTTCCCTGGATAAGAAGTTAGAATCTACTTGCATTGTGCAACTAAGTCAATTTGTAACCGGAGGTAAGATATCTAACCTCTCAGAAACTCAGATTTTCATCTATCAAATCAAGTAAAGGGAAATTATACACAAACAGCAGTTTTCAAATTTTGTTAAAGAAGTAAGACTCATTTCCATAAAACAATAATATGCATCCCACAAATATAATTCATATATATGAATGTCAGTAGTTCACAGGAGGAAGGATTTGTTCTAGGTACTGCATGGCCCCTACAGTGCACTATCATACTAAAGCTTACTACTCAAGAAGATACCAAGAAATCTTGAAAGGAAAATCATACAGTTAATATCAACAGAGCCAAAATTATAGGAGAAAATGGATTTTTTGTGGCAAGTTGAGTGGAATAGTGCAACTTAACCTGTAGACTTTTTTAGGAGATTTAATAAAATAATATGTGCAAAATATCTAGCATGGTGTTTGGCAAATTGGTGGATGCTCAGTAAATAATCAGTCCTCCTCTCCCTTTTTCCTGAACATATTCCTCTGCAATATCGTAATGCATGCGAGATTTTCTATGAGCCAATGACAACAGCTTTCAACCAAAAAACTAAATCATGTATTCTCAAAGGAAGCAGTATTACCTTCCAAATAACAAAATTTGGTTCTTGACAGGTAACAGAAATCTTGGGCTTTTTTTTAATGCATAAACTATATATATATACATCAACTGCATACATAGATATACAGTATATCTGTAGTATTATTATTTCATGGAAGGATAGTTAAGAAAATCATGTCTAAAAAGATACCTTAGAGGGGAGCAACTATGAAAAAAAAAACTATTAGAAATAATTCAGCAAAGCCCAGAGCTGATCCTAAACCAGAGGAACATTAGCTCATATATGTAACAATATCTATTAAATGCATGCATGTATCAAACTATCTTTTAGACATCATAAGGACTAAAAAATCTATAGCATCTATAGTCCAAGAACTCAAGACACTTAGAATTCATCAGCAGATGTTAAAAGCTTCAAGTTGTACAAAGGTTCAGGAGTTCAGAGAAGGAAGATATTTTCTTGCTGGGATGATCAGAAAGTTTTCCGAGGAGATGGTTTGTCAGCTGGGCTTTGAAGAGGAAGTATGCTTTAAATGATCAGACGTAGAGCTAGCACATTCCAGATAGGGGGAAAGGCATGAACAGAGGCCTAAAAGTTAGAAAGAGCAGGGGGAAAAGTAAAAGTAACAGTGAAAGATGACTGGGAATGCATAGGAGGATGAAGAATCTGGGCTTTATATGGTAGAGTCTGGGAAGGCGATGCAGGACTTCAAGGAGAGGAGTGACCTGATAGGAATGACAGCTGTCACCAGGATGGGCTGAACAGAAAGAACCCCACTGGGAGACTATTGAAAGGAGTATCTAGGAATGGAATAAAAACTTCTGCTTCAATGATGAGAGCAATGGAAATATTGAAGCCTCAGTAGAACTTAGTCCATTAGCTGTAGGGGTTGAGAACGAGAATGAAAGGTAGAAATCAAAGGACTTTAAAGTTTCAATTCTGAATAACTAGTATAATGGTAGTATCACCCTTAGGATTTCCTGTGACTTCTTGTTCTATCCCTGTACCTAAAACCCAGCTCCATTATTAAAATTTTAAAATATAACAGCTCTTTTTGCTAGTTCAGTATCTTAGTCTGTTCTCTTATAACAGGATAGTATCGACTGGGTAGCTTATGAGCAGCAGAAGTTTAATCTCACAGTCCTGGAGGATAGGGCATCTAAGATCGAGGAGTTGGCAGATTCTGGTGGGGCCTCCTTCTTGGCTCACAGACAGCCATCTCCTCACTGTGTCTTACATAGCATACGGCTCAAGGAGACTCACTGGGGTATCTTATAAGGGCACTGATCGCATTCATGAGGGCTTGCTCTCATGATACATTCACCTGTCAAAGTCCCTACCTCCAAATACTATCACATTGAGAATTAAGTTTCAACATACAAACTTTGGGGGGGCACAAACATTCAGGTCTATAGAAGTCAGACAGGACAGACTCTATAAATCATACCAATAGTCAGCAACAATGACTTTCTGTCTACACAAGTCCATATACGACACCTAAAGAAAAATTTCAGTATGCCCTGTAGGAATCAATTTTCCTTTTCTCTAACTCTTGAGTAGGTTGCCTTAGGAATTTATCTTGAGGAGATCAACTCCTGAGACAGCACTCACATTAAAAAACAAACAAACAAAATTGATTGATTTAAAAAAAATAGTGATTGGATTTAAACAATTAACAAAAGTATGATCAAACTTCATACTACATAACCATATCATAAATGTGCCCATGGATGGTTATGCACATAGAATAATGGAGCCCATTCTAAATAATGCTGCCCATTCAGCAACATTTAGAAAATTCATGCCTTGTCTTAAATTTTTTAGGGAGCTTTAAATTAAAGAGTTCTGAACAATGACAACAAGGTCATCCACTTAATTTTTTTGTATATAGGAGCCATCTGAACTATATGCAGTAGTAAAACAACACGCCTTACGTGTTTCCAGACATATACAATGATAGAGCACATACAACAATTAGTTGAAGGAGATAAGATTCATTGGACAATAAATATGGCCTAAAACATGGAAATCATGGAGAGAAAATAGAGAAAATGTTTTTTAGGCCCCAAAATTCTCTGAAACCATCTAGAAGATAGTTCTACTGTACGATTGCGAAGGCTGAAAAAAGTAGATGACTGAGTTTATTGCCTCTCAAAATATAAAATGAAGCAGCAACCTGAAATGAAAAAGTGGCAGCAGATGGTTCCAGATATAGAGAGAAAAATATCCCAAACTAGTGGGGCATAAATCCCTTAAAGATGACAAAGAAAAAGATAGGAATAAGTCTTGTGTGCCTTTTCATCTCATAATAACATTCTATTCATTTTCTCTACCAATCTAAAATGTGATGAAATTTGAATAAAGCTACACCCAGCATGTTAAATGTATGCTTCCAACATTTTTTTCCTTGATCTTTTGTTACTAGAAAGGTAGCAAGCATCACTGGAAAAATATAGAGAAAAATTACTTCTGTACCAGCCATCATTATCTAATGGTAGATAAATCTTCTGTCTAGATATACAATTTATTGGATGTACAGAAAAATGAAATAGGTTTACTCACAGGTATAATCATGAATATTGACACTGATCTATGATATGCACCTGGCATGATACTCTCAGGCCTCTCCTTCTGGGATGACAAATCATATGTTTGTCCTGTAATTTATAACAGGCCAATTACTTCTCATCCTGCCAGTACCATTAGCTAAGTGTGTGACACACTGCTGCACACATTGTACGTTGACCATCAGCTTTCTGGCATAAGGGGACTGGGAAGCATGCTGAGCAAATAAAGCTGATTTTGTGACTGTCGACCTTTAATCCATGGCCTATGTTCTATCCCCTTTTCAGTAAATATTCAGCGTTTTTCATGAGAAAGTCTGTTTCCGTACTCTTGACTAAGGCCAGAGACGACTATCCTTGTCTCCTTATTCTGTTCACTGTGATGGACAAGATAGAAACAATCTGTACTGAGTGTTTCTCCCTCCCCGACCCCAGTCTTTGTTGGTGGAAGAGTTGTAACTACCTGCGCCGACTTCAAAGGAGTTAAGGTATTCTTCCTTCAGCAATTAGCGGACCCTTTCATTTATGTCCAACCACGTCGTTTCAACTCTGACAATCTCTTGCTTTTGCATGGATGTTTGAGTTGAGACACTCAAGGATAATTTATGTTCCAACTGTGTTTTTTAATAGACCTTGGTCTACTTATAAACTGTATGAATGTGGAAAAAGTATTTAGTCATATCTAACTCTCAATTTCTTCATCAATAAACTGATAATACTGGGGAATAAAAATTTTAAAATGTAGCTATAAACCCAATCTTAAATGAGAACTTTATGTATGATAGAGGAAACATTAGCAATTAGAAGGGAAAGAAGGGATTGTTAAATAAATTGAATGGACATAATTGGCATTTGATAAGAAAAAGACAATAATAATTAGGATAATAATAATGTAGATTTTTTGAAGCTGAGTAAACATTCAGTAAACATTTGAAGTTTGCTGTCATGATTTTTATACATAAAAAATGAATAGTAATTTGGCATTAACAATTATCTGGGGAATTACCATGAAGGAAAAATAAGACAGCAGATAGACTGATGTAGCATTAAGATTACTTCTATTTCTTCATATTGTTGATGGCTAGCTGTGAGAAAATTAATTGTATTTTCATTGAAGTGAAATAGAACTTGAGCAAAAAAAAAAGTATTTTGTTATGAAACATTCTTACTTTTAGAGTTTTTACATATATTCTGAATCCATATGAATGTGTTCCTTGGAAAGAAATACTAAGATATATAGTCTACTAGCATCTCAAGAAAGAAAAGGAAATTCTCATAGTGCAATAAATACTACACAGATCAATATATTTAAACACTGGTATTTTACATTTATTGAAAGTGAAAGGTTTTGGCTCAAATAAAAATGAAGAATTTATTGCAAAAGTAGAATGTGTGTCATATTTTAAAAATCCATGGATCAAGGTGCAGTATTTAAAAGATTAAAACCCTAATATATAGTCAGATAGCTCCAAAGACTAATTTATTAACTTAATAATAGCCTGAACTAGATTATATTCATCCAACTCTATTTTGAATGAAATATGACCTGGCCTAAAATGCTGGCATCCGTGAACTATTGATGGACAACAAAGCAGATAGCTGACATTTCATTTCCACCATGAAGCTAACAACCTTCCCCATCCTGTATCATATCCATCTTTCATAAGACCAAAACCAAATCCATTGCTGCAAATGAATACTGTCATTATGACATTATGTGTCAAGAATTATTCAAGCTTGACTAAAACCCATACTCCCTATT
The DNA here is from genome assembly GCF_002288905.1 of Enhydra lutris kenyoni. Classification (NCBI taxonomy): domain Eukaryota; kingdom Metazoa; phylum Chordata; class Mammalia; order Carnivora; family Mustelidae; genus Enhydra; species Enhydra lutris. Next base: position 14,095,370 of record NW_019154117.1, on the reverse strand, counting down.
AAATTTGTTGAACACTGTTTATCCATTTTAAGTTTGTTCTAATTCAAGTAACTCTTTACTAGAGAAAAAAATATTGTAAAATAATTATAAGATATAAAACAAATTTCTAGCATGTATCATTAGAAAATTTATAGTAGATGTAACTGCAATTTCTAAAGTAGCCCAAATTCTGTATCTAATGATGTTTGTTTCAAAATATCAGCCTTGGGGTGCCTGGGTGGTGCAGTAGGTTAAGTGAGGGACAGTTGGTTTCAGCTCAGGTGGTGATCTAAGGGACAGAGCCCTGACTCTGGTTCCACACTCAGCACAGAGTCTGCTTAAGACTGCTTAAGACTCTCTCCCTCTGGGGTGGAAAGCAATTTACCATGCTAATGGACATCAGAAGAAAGCAGGAGTGGCAATCCTTATATCAGATCAATTAGATTTTAAGCCAAAGACTATAATAAGAGATGAGGAAGGACACTATATCATTCTCAAAGGATCTGTCCAATAAGAAGATCTAACAATTTTAAATATCTACGCCCCTAACATGGGAGCAGCCAACTATATAAACCAATTAATACAAAATCAAAGAAACACATCGACAATAATACAATAATAGTAGGGGACTTTAACACTCCCCTCACTGAAATGGACAGATCATCCAAGCAAAAGATCAACAAGGAAATAAAGGCCTTAAATGACACACTGGACCAGATGGACATCACAGATATATTCAGAACATTTCATCCCAAAAAACAGAATACACATTCTTCTCTAGTGCACATGGAATATTCTCCAGAATAGATCACATCCTCGGTCCTAAATCAGGTCTCAACCGGTATCAAAAGATTGGGATCATTCCCTGCATATTTTCAGACCACAATGCTCTGAAGCTAGAACTCAATCACAAGAGGAAATTTGGAAAGAACCCAAATACATGGAGACTAAACAGCATCCTTCTAAAGAATGAATGGGTCAACCAGGAAATTAAAGAAGAGTTGAAAAAATTCATGGAAACAAATGATAATGAAAACACAACGGTTCAAAATCTGTGGGACACAACAAAGGCAGTCCTGAGAGGAAAATATATAGCGGTACAAGCCTTTCTCAAGAAACAAGAAAGGTCTCAGGTACACAACCTAACCCTACACCTAAAAGAGCTAGAGAAAGAACAAGAAAGAAACCCTAAACCCAGCAGGAGAAGAGAAATCATAAAGATCAGAGCAGAAATCAATGAAATAGAAACCAAAAAAACAATAGAACAAATCAACGAAACTAGGAGCTGGTTCTTTGAAAGAATTAATAAGATCGATAAACCCCTGGCCAGACTTATCAAAAAGAAAAGAGAAAGGACCCAAATAAATAAAATCATGAATGAAAGAGGAGAGATCACAACGAACACCAAAGAAATACAGACAATTATAAGAACATACTATGAGCAACTCTACGCCAACAAATTTGACAATCTGGAAGAAATGGATGCATTCCTAGAGACATATAAACTACCACAACTGAACCAGGAAGAAATAGAAAGCCTGAACAGACCCATAACCAGTAAGGAGATTGAAACAGTCATCAAAAATCTCCAAACAAACAATAGCCCAGGGCCAGACGGCTTCCCGGGGGAATTCTACCAAACATTTAAAGAAGAACTAATTCCTATTCTCCTGAAACTGTTCCAAAAAATAGAAATGGAAGGAAAACTTCCAAACTCATTTTATGAGGCCAGCATCACCTTGATCCCAAAACCAGACAAGGATCCCATCAAAAAAGAGAACTACAGGGACGCCTGGGTGGCTCAGTGGATTAAGCCTCTGCCTTCAGCTCAGATCATGATCTCAGGGTCCTGGGATCGAGTCCCGCATCGGGCTCTCTGCTTGGCAGGGAGCCTGCTTCCTCCTCTCTGTCTCTCTGCCTGCCTCTCTGCCTGCTTGTGATCTCTGTCTGTCAAATAAATAAATAAAAAAAAAATCTAAAAAAAAAAAGAGAACTACAGACCAATATCCTTGATGAACACAGATGCGAAAATTCTCACCAAAATACTAGCCAATAGGATTCAACAGTACATTAAAAGGATTATTCACCATGACCAAATGGGATTTATTCCAGGGCTGCAAGGTTGGTTCAACATCCGCAAATCAATCAATGTGATACAACACATTAATAAAAGAAAGAACAAGAACCATATGATACTCTCAATAGATGCTGAAAAAGCATTTGACAAAGTACAGCATCCCTTCCTGATCAAAACTCTTCAAAGTGTAGGCATAGAGGGCACATACCTCAATATTATCAAAGCCATCCATGAAAAACCCACCGCAAATATCATTCTCAATGGAGAAAAACTGAAAGCTTTTCCGCTAAGGTCAGGAACACGGCAGGGATGTCCATTATCACCACTGCTATTCAACATAGTACTAGAAGTTTTAGCCTCAGCAATCAGACAACAAAAGGAAATTAAAGGCATCCAAATCAGCAAAGAAGAAGTCAAACTATCACTCTTCACAGATGATATGATACTACATGTGGAAAACCCAAAAGACTCCACTCCAAAACTGCTAGAACTTGTACAGGAATTCAGTAAAGTGTCAGGATATAAAATCAATGCACAGAAATCATTTGCATTTCTCTACACCAACAACAAGACAGAAGAAAGAGAAATTAAGGAGTCAATCCCATTTACAATTGCACCCAAAACTATAAGATACCTAAGAATAAACCTAACCAAAGAGGCTAAGAATCTATACTCAGAAAACTATAAAGTACTCATGAAAGAAATTGAGGAAGACACAAAGAAATGGAAAAATGTTCCATGCTCCTGGATTAGAATTATTAGAATAAATACTGTGAAAATGTCTATGCTACCTAAAGCAATCTACACATTTAATGCAATTCCTATCAAAATACCATCCATTTTTTCCCAAGAAATGGAACAAATAATCCTAAAATTTATATGGAACCAGAAAAGACCTCGAATAGCCAAAGGAATATTGAGAAAGAAAGCCAAAGTTGGTGGCATCACAATTCCGGACTTCAAGCTCTATTACAAAGCTGTCATCATCAAGACAGCATGGTACTGGCACAAAAACAGACACATAGATCAATGGAACAGAATAGAGAGCCCAGAAATAGACCCTCAACTCTATGGTCAACTCATCTTTGACAAAGCAGGAAAGAATGTCCAATGGAAAAAAGACAGCCTCTTCAATAAATGGTGTTGGGAAAATTAGACAGCCACATGCAGAAAAATGAAATTGGACCATTTCCTTATACCACACACGAAAATAGACTCAAAATGGATGAAGGACCTGAATGTGAGAAAGAAATCCATCAAAATCCTTGAGGAGAACACAGGCAGCAACCTCTTTGACCTCAGCCGCAGCAACATCTTCCTAGGAACATCGCCAAAGGCAAGGGAAGCAAGGGCAAAAATGAACTATTGGGATTTCATCAAGATCAAAAGCTTTTGCACAGCAAAGGAAACAGTTAACAAAACCAAAAGACAACTGACAGAATGGGAGAAGATATTTGCAAATGACATATCAGATAAAGGGCTAGTGTCCAAAATCTATAAAGAACTTAGCAAACTCAACACCCAAAGAACAAATAATCCAATCAAGAAATGGGCTGAGGACATGAACAGACATTTCTGCAAAGAAGACATCCAGATGGCCAACAGACACATGAAAAAGTGCTTCATATCACTCGGCATCAGGGAAATACAAATCAAAACCACAATGAGATATCACCTCACACCAGTCAGAATGGCTAAAATTAACAAGTCAGGAAATGCCAGATGCTGGTGAGGATGCGGAGAAAGGGGAACCCTCCTACACTGTTGGTGGGAATGCAGGCTGGTGCAACCACTCTGGAAAACAGCATGGAGGTTCCTCAGAATGTTGAAAATAGAACTACCCTATGACCCATTGCACTACTGGGTATTTACCCTAAAGATACAAACGTAGTGATCTGAAGGGGCACGTGCACCTGAATGTTTATAGCAGGAATGTCTACAATAGCCAAACTATGGAAAGAACCTAGATGTCCATCAACAGATGAATGGATAAAGAAGATGTGGTATATATACACAATGGAATACCATGCAGCCATCAAAAGAAATGAAATCGTGCCATTTGCGATGACGTGGATGGAACTAGAGGGTATCATGCTTAGCGAAATAAGCCAATCAGAGAAAGACAACTGTCATAAGATCTCCCTGATATGAGGAAGTGGAGATGCAACATGGGGGGTCAAGGGGGGTAGGAGAAGAATAAAGGAAACCAGATGGGATTGGAAGGGAGACAAACCATAAATGACTCTTAATCTCACAAAACAAACTGAGGGTTGCTGGGGGGAGGGGGGTTGGGAGGAGGGGGATGGGGTTATCGACATTGGGGAGGGTATGTGCTATGGTGAGTGCTGTGAAGTGTGTAACCCTGGCAATTCACAGACCTGTACCCCTGGGGATAAAAATATATGTTTATAAAAAAATTTTTAAAAATAATTTAAAAAAAAGACTCTCTCCCTCTGTCTCCATCCCTCACACCTGCTCTCTCTCTCCCAAATAAATAAATAAATCTCTGAAAAATACAAAAACAGATTACCGGATTTATGAGTCAGTGGTTTTCCTTATTTATTTTGGTGCACTTTCAGACAAGCATATTTTACTATGTCTCACAAACACATCAAACTGAAAAACAATCTATAAATCATCTATAGCAATCAGAATAGTTTAGGTAATGCTGTTGTAACAAATTGCAAAAGAACCTCAATGTTCTGACTTAACGAAGTCGAAGTTCATCATACAAGTAAAGCCTAGATAATTCCCCAGCACACTGCCCACCTGAGGCAGTTCAGCATTGCAGGTACGGTCAATCTTGTGGCACTGGACCCTCAATCTGTACTTCCACATCCCTGTAGGAGGGAAGAATAGAGTGGGCCAAAATTGATACATTGTCTCTTTATCTCTTGTATCATTACTCAGAGAGTTCCTAAGGTCATCTTGACTTCAAGGGAGACATGATTGTATTTCAGAGTGGGGCCAAAGGCAGAAATATTTGCCAGCACTGGGACTGTTTACCACATCATCTAATTCGTCCCTGTAATTTTCTGGCTAAATAACCTGAGACCAAGACTAACGTCGCAAGACTCTCAACAGCAGAAATGGAATCGTAACATTGTTCACTACTAATTTCATCAAATTAGAGAATCACGAAAATTGTGGCTCTTAAGCTGGTTTGATAATGACAGAGAACATTTTACTTTTTTTCTGGTTTTATTAAGGAATAATTGACAAACATCCCTGTATAAGTCTAAGGCATACAGCCAAATATTTTTATTTACATATATTGTGAAGGGATTACCACAGTTGATTCAGCTAGGGTCCATCTTCCAGCAGAGATTAAAAAAAAAAAAAAAAAATTAAAGAAATAAAAAAGGAAAAACTATTTTTCTCCTTGTGGTGAGAACTCTGAAAACTCACTCTCTTAACAGCATTCCTGTGTAATACAGAGCAGTGTTAGAGGTAGTCATCATGGCATACATTATATCTCTAGTACTTATTTATCTTATAACTGGAGGTTTGCACCTTTTAACATCCTTCCTCCCTCCCCACTCCCTGCGTCTGGTAACAAGTCCAATCTTTTCTATGAGGTCTGTTTATTTTTTTTTTTAATACTAATGTTTTCTTCTAGGGGTTTTAAGGTTTCAGGTCTTATATTTAGGACTTTAAACCATTTGAGTTAATTTTTGTGGGTGTTGTAAGATGTGGGGCCAATTTCATTCTTTTCCATGGGAATATCCAATTATCCCAATCACCATCTATTGAAGGCGCCTTTTTCTATAGAGTATTCTTGAATCTTTTCTCAAATAGTAGTTGACCATATATGCTTGGGTTAATCTCTGGGCTCTTGATTCTGTTTTGTTGGTCTATTTATCTGTTTTTATGACAGTACCTTACTGTTTCGACGACTATGGCTTTACAGTATAGCTGAAACCAGGAAGTATCACACCTTCTGCTCTGTTCTTCTTTCTCAGTATTTCTTTGGCTACTTGGGGATGTTTGGTGTTCCACATATATTTTAGGGGTGTTTTTGTTTGTTTTTTACTTCTGCTTAAAAGGCCCTTGGAACCTTGATAGTGATTGCATTGAATTTTTAGATGGCTTTCAGTAATATTGACATTTTAACAATATTAAGTCTTTCAGTACATGAACGCAGAATAGTTTTTCATTTCTTTGTGTCTTCTTTATTTCATTGACATCTTGTAGTTTTCAGCATAGAGATCGCTTACCTCCTTAGTTAAATTTATTCCTGTATATTTTATTGTTTTTGCTGTAAATGGGATCAATTTTTTTCCAGAAACTTTGTTATTTTAGACAAATGCTATTGATTTTTGTATGTCAATTTGTATCCTGCAACTTTGAATTCATTGATGAACTCTGACAGTTTTTTGGCTGAGTCTTTAGAATTTTTTCTATATAAAATCATGGCATTTGCAAATAAAGACGATTTTACTTCTTCCTTTGCAATTCTGATACCTTCTCTCTCTCTTTTTTTCTTCATTCTTGCCGATTACTCTAGCTAGGATTTTCAGTACTATATTTCATAGGAGTGGTGAGAGTGGGCACTCTTGTCTTAGTCCTGATGTTGAAGGAAAAACTTTCACCCTCTCACCATTGAGTATGACATTAGTTAGCTGTGGGCTTGTCATATATAGCCTTTATTATATTGAGATATGTTCTTTCTGTGGCTAATTTGGTAAGTTTGTCATCAATGAATATTGAATTTGGTTGAATGCTTTTTCTCCATCTGTGGAGATGATCATATGATTCTTTTCTTTCTATTAATGCGATGTGTCACAATGATTGATTTGCCCATGTTAAACCATCTGCACTGCAGAGATGAATCCTGTTTGATTACAGTGAATGCTCGTATTTTATTAATATCAGGGATATTGGCCTATACTTTTCTAGTTGTGTCCTTTTCTGGTTTTGGCACCGTATTCTTGCTAACCTGGTAGAATGAGTTTGTCACCCCTCTTCAGTTTTTTTGGAAGAAATTAAGAAGGAGAATTGGTGTTAGTAGTTCTTTAAGCATTTGATAAGATGCATCAGTGAAGCTGTCTGGTCCTGGGCTTTTCTTTTTGGGAGGTTTTTGATTACAATTCAATGCCCTTACTAGTCATTGGTCTCTTCAGACTTTCCATTTCTTCTTGATTCAGTCTCAGTAAGATGATTGTTTCTAAGAATTTTCCATTTCTTCTAGGTTGTCCAGTTGTTGGTCCACAGTTGTTCATAGTAGCCTCTTGTGATTCTTTGAATTCCTGTGGCATCAGTTGTACTGTCTCCTTTTTCTTTTGTAAATTTATTGATTTGGGTCCTCTCTATCTTTTTTGCTTGGGTAGGCTAGCTAAGGATTTGTCACTTTTGTGTATCTTTTCAAAGTACCAACTCTTAGTTTGGTTAATCTGTTATACTGATTTTCTGTTCTCTCTTTCATTTATTTCTGCTCTGATCTTTGTTATTTTCTCTCATCTGCTAACTTTGGGTGCAGCTCATTCTTTTTTTCTACTTCCTTAAGGTGTAGCATTGGGTTGTTTGTTTGGGAAATTCCTTGTTTCCTAATGTAGGCATTTATTGCTAAGAAATTCTCTCTTAGAACTGCTTTTGCTGTGGGACACCTGGGTGGCTCAGATGGTTGAGCGTCTGCCTTCGGCTCAGGTAAAGTATCTCCAGGTCCTGGGATAGAGCCCCATGTTGGGAATCCCCAATCAGCAAGGATTCTGCTTCTCCCCTTCTCCCTGTCCCTCTGCCTCTCCCCTTGCTCGTGCTCTCTGTCTCTGTCTCTCTCTCAAATGAATGGGCGTCCCATAAGTTCTGGTATACTGTGTTTCCATTTTCATTTGTCTCAAGAAACCTCTGTTATTTCCCTGGGAGCTACCTTTAGCCTTGGCTATGAATCAATTCCCCTCTCTGTATTTAGCATGGGAATGCTCCATGCCTGACATTAGCTTTGATCTGGAGGCTGTTGGCTCTGCCTTCCTGCCTCTCAGCTCCAGTGTGCTGGTTTGCACAGCTTCTAGGAAATGTCGCCAGCCCTTCTGGTCAAATGGGGCTGGACAGCACTCTCCACAGTCGGTGGGGCTATGACTCAGCACCTTGCCTGGGCATGGGCAAACCCAGATTTAAAGCTGGCAAAGCTTTTGATTTGAGGATCCGTATCAGGCAGATCTGTGCCCCACAGAGTTTCCTAGTCAGAGTATGCCCCCAGGTTGGTTCTGTAGATGAGCAAAACTACTGGTTAAGATTACTACTTGGGCACTGCAGGTCTGATCTCTGTCTGCCAAGATGTGTGTGGAAGTTGTTGCAAGCCCCTCCCCACTTCATCATTGTCAGATTCCCTGCAATCCCCTTGAGTGAGATCAGAGTAGGGACCTCCATAAAGTGACCCACAATGCTGGAGGAGTCTGGTCATCCTCCCTGGTTCTCCTATCACAGTGGAGGAATCAGAAGCTCAGGGAAGACCTCTCCTTGTGGTGCTGCACTGTCCTGGGGGAGGGGCAATGCTGGCAACACTTCTTTTACCCTCCTAATGAAATCTGTCTTGGTTTTTCAGGTGAAAGGAAATGTTTCAGCATCACCACAGCCTTCTAAGATAGTCTCAGTGGTGTCTTTCTCTTGAATAGATATTAGTTCTTATAAGGGGAACAGAGTCAGCAATGGGATAGACCTATGTTGCTATCTTGATGATGTCTACTTTTTTTTTTTTTTTTAATCTTTTTTTGACTGAAGTACTAAAATAGGAATCCAAAATGAAATTTTGGGGGAGTGAAGATCATCCAAAATGATTATATCCTCTAGATAACTAGAATGGCCACCACAAACATAGATAATAGCAAATACATTAAAATAAATTAATAAATCTCTAGTGGGTTATATAAAGACTGTGCCCCTATTTTAATTATCAAATATCTTCTCTATATCCTAGCACTAGTCAGGGTCCCAGATGACTCACTGAGTACCACTTAGCCCAACATTCTTAATATTTACCATATAGTCTTCTGAGAATAGTAGATAAATACTACAATTTCCAGACATCATGCAGGCTTTTAGGTCTTTAGAAGATTATAGATGTTTTGTTCAATCTAGAAGCAAAAGCAGATGGTTATGGTAGTGTTTCCATTTCCTTTGCATAAGCATCACAAAACTATTTAGATATAAACTTAGTTTAAGTAGGACAAGTTAACCATGCCTAAACTAGATACACCTCACAGACAATCAAATATTGCCATCAGGGACCTTAACTAAAATTAGGCACTTAAATTCTTGTCTCTCATAACATGGACAGTTAGGTAAAGAACTAAGAGGTCCTATTAAGAAATTAAGTCCATTATTTAAATGAAACTGCTATCATAATGTTCTTAGTCTGTAGAAACAAAGAAAACCATGAAAACCCCATCCATCTATTTATATTTTGTTTGGTCTACTATATCAGCATTCATTAATTTTCAAAATGCAAAAAAAATAAAATAAAATAAAATCCCAGATAATGAATTCCAGAAAGATACTTGATTTTTGGAAGTAAAACCTCTAATTCTCTAAAGTCAGTTTTGGAATCTCAGAGTCCTTATAGCATAGTGACAATAGTTATACTTATAATGGCAAGTCTATAATAATACACGAGTTTAGAGACATTTGGAAAACTACTGTGGCTAACAGATGTTACAGGAATGTTTTCAGTGAAATACTGTTTTCCTTTTATAGTCCCAGGCCGTGATATTTCATATAAGTCTGATGGGCCTAAAATCATGTAATAGGCATTATGGTGCGTAGAAAAATAAACAAGCTATAACACCAAGCCTTAAATAAAATCCAGAAACATTATTTCATAACTCATGATTAAAATGCAAACAGCTAACTACCTCTTTCATTCTTATCCAACTATTTGTCATTTTATTTTAACTAGAATAAAACAAAACAAAACAAGATGATTCACAGACCTGTACCCCTGGGGCAAATAATACATTATATGTTAACAAAACAAAAACAAAACAAAACAAAAAAAAAACCCCTTTTCTCCAAGACATGTTGAGGACTGCCATTACCTAAAAATTTAATCCAGGAATTACAAATAATTACATTCTGCCGAAAGTGCATTTAGTTCTTTGTGTAGCAAAGAGAGTTGCTTTGATTCCAGAATGTGTCCCTTTCTTGTTCTCCGCCAACCATAGAGGCACAAAGTCCCTGAGACAGAAAAAAAAAGTAAGAAAATTAACAGTGTTCTGCATGATAATGCTAAGATCTGGCTTCATTGTGAAAGTGGCAGGCTTCTAAATTATGGAGGCAATTAGGAATATATTTCTCCTCCTCCTGTGGGCTTAGAATGTACTGTCTGTGCAATAGGAAAATGTGTTTGGGTGTAAGATTTAGCAGTTACTTTGCACATACTTGATGAATAAATAAGCATGTTTGAAACTCATACTAGTGGTAAAACTCCAAGAGGAGTTGACTTGGGAGTGTCCATACCTATCCTGAACTGTTTCATGACATTTACTTATGTCCCCAGACTGTCCCTAGAGTTCCATAGGACTATGGACCAAATATTCTAACTTGGAAAAAATACTGTATTCTGATGGTGTGGGAAGGGAACTCATTTTTTTTTTTAACTAAAGGAAGTTATTCCTTGAGAACAGAGGGTGAAATTTCCCAAAAGGAAGATAGTAACACCAACCATAAAGCTCAGGGAAATGTGGAAGAAAGGGAGGTTTTGTTTGTTGTTGTCATTTTTTTAAATGCATACCTGAATATAGAGAATAAATTTATAAAGTGAGGTATGCCTATTAGCGGACATTTATACAGGATTATGAAGATGTCTTTCTCTTCTATAATTGAGAATGTCCTATTTAGGATGAGTTCATTGGTTTCTTCTTTTTATTATTGTGTTTCTTTTGTTTGTTGAAGTTTCCATTTTATTTGAGCTCATATTGGTTTAGTTGTGCTTTTGTAAAGATAAAATATATGGGGAAGTATACAAGGAAAATTGAACTGGACTAGTTAAACTGGCAAGAAAGAGTATTCACGACTATTGCAGTAGGGGAGAAAGACTATTATAATAGGAGAGAGAGATTGAACTCAATTCCTTTGAAATAAAAGCAGAAGAATTTTGAAGCACAGGGGTAAACTAGCAGGAAAATGATGGAGGACATTGGCTGGGAGGTGGGGTCAATGTGATTAGGCCATCAGTGTTTGCTAATCGATGCTTACTGAAGTTAGACTCCTACCCTCTCACAGAGACCGGCAGACAGGGGCACTATCTTTCTTCATGACTACATTTCAAAGGAATGGCTCCCAGGTCCTTGAGCAAAACATTCCTGGGTGGTAGATTTTCATCTCAAAGGAGCAGAGAAAGAATTGACAATTGCAAGCCTTCTAAAATAAATGCTCTAAGAAAGGAGAGATCAGGTACCTAGACTCAGGAAGAAATTCTTCTGAAGTTTAGTCAAGCTGAAGGGAACCTTCAGATAAATTTTGGTCAGGAATAAAGGGAGGTGTGACACACCTTGAAATAAGTCTTCTTTTCCAAAGCAATTGAATCCAGGAATTGCAGACAGTAACTAACAGCAAGCTGAACTTGTCATAGTGAGGCCAAAGCAGCAAGGAAGCACCAAAAAATTATGAAGTAATATTTCATATGTACCCATAGAAGAACTATAAAATAAATTATCTTCTCTCTGAATACAGTTGACCCTTGAACAACATAGGTTGGAACTGGAGATGTCCACTCGTATGTGGATTTTTTTCAATAAATACAGTATAGTAAATGTATTTTCTCTTCCTTATGACTTTCTCAACATTTTTTCTTTAGCTCACTTTGTTGTAAAACACAGCATTGAATGCAGACAAAATATGTTATTCAACTCTTTATGCTATTGGTAAAGCTTCTGGTCAACAGTAGACTATTTGTAGTTAAGCTTTTGGGGAGCTGAAAGTTAGATGTAGTTTTTCAACTGCATGGGGTCAGCACCTCTAGCCGCACATTGTTCATTGTCAACTGTAGTTTGAAAGAAAATGACTCTTGGAAAGAATAGCACAGAAAGTTAAAAATCAGGCTATAACCAAATGCATATCTTCTTCTGATTATAAAAATAATAGTTATGCACCATAGAGGAGTCTGTCCCAATAAAGAGGAGTGTTTTATCATGACTTCATTTACTGGTGTATGATGATAATAAAGCATAGGAAGACTTTTGGTTGGTTTTGTTATTGTGTCTAAATTATCTACAGATATGTATGTATACTTTACTGCCTACCAACTACTCCATTCAGTTCCTCACTGAAAAATAATACAGGGTTTCACTCAAGAAATAGTTATTCAGAGTCTAATAGCTGTTGATCCCTGTGTTGAATACAGGGAATGAAAGAATGACCATGAGGAACTCTCCTCAGTTAGCTAACTGTATGAAGGAGATTACAGAGGAGTTAAAGGGTGGTAACTGTATGGAAAATGCTGAGATGAGTGCTCTAGAAGTACACAAGAAGACAGAGAAGGCATCCTGAAAGAAACAATATTTATTTTCAGATACAAAAGATGAGTAGGAAGCAGGCAGTTAGAAGAAATGGCCCACATTCTCCAAAAACCATACATATCAAAAAAAGAAAGTAAATAAAACCACCCACAGTCAATGTCTATAACATAAATAGGAGACAGGAAATATTACAAATGCTATTTACATATAAGTGGGAGACTATGTATAAAGCAAACAGAGCCAGATTTGAATCCTATATCTGAGCAGAGAGACAGAGACATCCCAGGCAACAGGAGAGAACATCAGGATGCAAGCAGAGGTAGAACACAGAATAGAACTCCCCACTCCCAGTATAGAAACACTGAACTGAGAACAGATGTAATTCTGGGCAGTAGGGAGAAAGGGCTTGAACATGTGCATAATCAGACATGGCTATTTGAGGAAAGACATCTTTTCTAGAAGAGAAAGAAGTAACTTGCAAAGGGGCGGCGGGATATTCTTAAGAAATTTACTGGTGACAAGGAGGAAGCAAGATCTGAAAATTAAGAGTAATATATAAGCAAAGGAGCATGCTAGGATTCAAAGACATAGCAATACCCCCATCCTTCACCAAATAATTAAGCTTCTTCTATCCAAGACACTGCACTCACAGCAAAAGTACCAGCAGCAGATGCCCCTGAGCTAAGTTGGCTAACAAAATTGACACCTCCCCAGATATCTGTTATTGATGGTCAAGAAATGTTTCAAGCATTTTAAATGAGCAGAAAAATTAGGAAATGCTATTTGTCCTCTTGTTATCTAAGATACTGCAGCCCTTTCTTAATTCTGTCTAAAGATACACAGAGGATTCATGGAATCAATGCCCTGCATACCAGCGCTTACTCTGGTATGTCTACTAGATATTCTTTTCAGTATGTGCACTCTATCAATAAATATGACAATATTTATAATATGTTGATAAAAATTATAGAGTTGATAGCTCATTATAAAGCTCTTCAAGTATTAAAAGAATTTTCAGAAAATGAAATCTCCAAGCCCAGTTGGTTTCACTAGAGAGTTCTACCAAAATTTTAAAAATTAACACCAATTCTATACAATTCCTCCTAGGAAACAGAAAGAGAAAGAAGACTTCTCTATTATTTTAATAAAGACAGTATTACTCTGCTTTCAAAACCAAAGACAGTACAAAAATGGAACTGCAGAGGCATAGCCTGCAAGAATGTAAATATAAAAATTCTTAGCAAAACATTAGCAAGTAGAATTGAAACATACATAAAGTGAATCATACATCATAACCAAATGGGGTTTATTCTAAGCATGCAAGGATAGTTCAGTATTCCAAAATCAGTCATTGTTATTCATCATCTTAACAGGCTTAAGAAGAAAATCACATAATTATATAAATCGGTGCAGGAAAAGCACTAGACAAAATTCAGTATCATGTATGATAAAATCTCAGAGAAAATACAAAGAGAAGGGAATTTCTCAACTTGGTAAAGAGCAACGTACCAAAAAACCTACAGGTAGCATTATATTTAGTGATGAGAAACTTCCTGAGTTAGAAACAAGGTAAAAATGTCTATTTTCTGGAGTGTGGGTGGCTCAGTGGAATAAACCTCTGTCTTCAGCTCAGGTTGTGATTTCAGGGTCCTGAGTTGGAGCCCTACATAAGGATCTCTGCTTGACAGGGAGCCTGCTTCCCCCGCTCTCTCTCTGCCTGCCTCTCTGCCTACTTGTGATCTCTGTCAAATAAATAAATAAAATCTTAAGGAAAAAAGTCTACTCTCACCAACTTATTAAACAGAGCTAGAAGCCCTAGACAATAAAATAAGGTAACAAAATCAAATAAAAGATATACAGATCTAAAAGGAATAATTAGAATAATTAAACTATTCCTACTGGCAGATGGCATGATTGTCCATAAGGATGACAGACACACTCCAAACATTGAAAAGTGTATTATTCAACAATGTTATAAGATATGAGGTAAATATATAAAAATCAGTTATATTTACATATGGTGGCAATGAACATATGGACACTAAAATTAAAAATACAATATTATTTACAATATTCAGAAAAATAAAAGAAATGGAAGTTTAACAAAACATGAGGAGGACTTCTATGCTGAAAACTACACAAGGCTGATGAACAATCTAAAGAAAATCATATAAATGGACAAACATACGCTCATGGCTTAGAAGACTCAACATAGTAAAGATGTTGGTTCTTTCCAAATTAATATATAGATTTAATATCATTCCTTCCAGAATTTCATGAAGATTTTTCTGTACATAAAAGCAGTACAGGGGCGCCTGGGTGGCTCAGTCTGTTAAGCAACTGCCTTCAGCTCGGGTCATGATCCCAGGATCCCGGGATCAAGCCCCGCATCGGACTCCCTGCTCAGTGGGGAGTCTGCTTCTCCCTCTGCCTACTGCTCTGCCTACTTGTACTCCCTATCTGTCAAATAAATAAATAAAATCTTAAAAAAAAAAAGCAGTACAGTTCTAAAATTTATACAGAATTTGAAAGGAGCTGGAATACCTAAAACAATTCTGAAAAGAACAAAATGGAAGGAATCAGTCTTCCCATTTTAACACTTTTATATGACTACACTATGTGTGATAGTGGTGGACGGATGAACACAGAAAAATAAGACAGGATAGACAACAAAAAGAAATAAAAGGCATCCAGGTTGGTAAGGAAGAAGTAAAACTTTCTATTTACAGATGACATGATACTCTGTATAGAAAACCTGAAAGACTCCACCAAAACTGATAGATGAATTCAGTAAAGTCACAAGATAAAAAATCAATATGCAGAAACTTGTAGCATTTCTATGTCCTAATAATGAAGCAACATAAAGAAAATTTAAGAAAAAAAAACTCATTTGCAATTGGACCAAAAATCATAGTATCTAGGAATTAACCTCCCCAAAGAGGTGAAAGACCTGTACTCTGAAAACTATAAAATATTGATGAAAGAAATTGAAGATGACACAAAGAAATGGAAAGACATTCTGTGCTAATGGATTAGAAGAATAAATATTGTTAAAATGTTTGTACTACCCAAAGCAATCTACAGATTTAATGCAATCTCTATCAAAATATCAACAGCATTTTTCACAGAACTAGAACAATCCTTAAATTTATATGGAACCACAAAAGACCCCAAATAGCCAAAGCAATTCTGAAAAAGAAAAGCAAAGCTGGAGGCATCACAATTCTGGACTTCAAGTTTTATATTTCAAAGCTGTAGTGATCAAAACAGTATGGTACTGACACAAAAATAGACTTAATGGAACAGAATAGAGAACCCAGAAATAAACCCACGCTTATATGGTCGATTAATCTTTTTAAAAGCAAGAAAGAATATCCAATGGAAAAGACAGACTCTTCAACAAATGGCGTTAGGAAGACTGGTCAGCTATGTGGAAAAAAATGAAATTGGACCATGTTCTTAAACACAGAAGTAAACTTAAAATGGTAAAGACCTAAATGTGAAACCTGAAATGAAAGTCCTAGAAGAGAGCACAAACAATAATGTCTCTGACATTGGCCATTGCAACATTTTTCTAGATATGTCTCCTGAGGTAAGGGAAATAAAAGCAAAAATAAACTATCAGGACTATATCAAAATAAAAAACTTATGCAGAGAAAAGTAAATAATCAACAAAACTAAAAGGCAACCTGCTGAATGGCAGAAGGTATTTATAAATGACATACCCAGTAAAGCATTAGTATCCAAAAAACATAAAGAACTTCTATAGCTCCACCCAAAAACCAAGTAATCCAATTTAAAAATGGGCAGAAAACATGAACAGACATATTTCCAGATTAAACATCCAAATGACCAATATGATGCTCAACATCACTCATCATCAGAGAAATATAGCAATGATCCAGCAATCACACTATTCCTGGTTATTTACCCCAAAGATAAAAAAAACACTAATTCAAAGAGATACATCCACCTCTGTTTATAACAATATTGGTTGCAATAGCTAAAATATGGAAGCATCTCAAATGTCTGTTGATGGATAAATGGATAAACACATGTGATACACACACACACACACACACACACACACACACACAAAGGAATAGTGTACAGCCATAAAAAAAGAATGAAATCTTGTTCTTTGCAACAACATTGGTGGAGCTACAGAATATAATGCTAAGTGAAATAAGTCACTCAGAGAAAGATAAATATCATCTAATTTCACTCATATGTGAAATTAAGGAAGGGAGCCTGGATGGCTCAGTCAATTAAGCATCTGCCTTTGGCTCAGGTCATGACCCCAGAGTCCTGGGATCAAGTCCCGCATCAGGCTCTGTGCTCAGTGGGGAGTCTGCTGCTCTCTCTCCCTCTGCCTGCTGCTCCCGCTGCTTGTGCTTGCTCTCTCCCTCTCTCTCTGTCAAATAAATAAATAAAGTCTTTAAAAAAAACTTAAGGAGGGTGCGTGGGTGGCTCAGTGGGTTAAGCTGCTGCCTTCGGCTCAGGTCATGATCCCAGGTCCTGGGTTCAAGCCCCACATCGGGCTTTCTGCTCAGCAGCGAGCCTGCTTCCTCCTCTCTCTTTGCCTGCCTCTCTGCCTACTTGTGATTTCTCTCTATCAAATAAATAAATAAAATCTTTAAAAAAAAAAAATAAAAATAAATAAAAAATAAAAAAAAATAAAAAAAACTTAAGGAAACAAAACAAATGAGCGGAGAGGAAAAAAGAGAGAGACAAACCAAGAAACAGACTTTTAACTGTAGAGAACAAATTGATGTTACCAGAGGGGAGGTGGGTGGAGGGATGGGAGGAGTAGATAGATGAAGGGGACCAAGGAGTGAACTCATCATGATGAACACAGGGTAATGTGTGGAAGTCTTGAATCACTATATTGTACATCTGAAACTAATATAACAGTATATGTTAATGAAACTGGAATGAAAGTTTTAAAAATGGTAAAAAAAGAAAAATGAAACAATAGAAAATCATAAATAAATCCACACAAATATGCTCAGGTGATTTTTTTGGCAAATGTGCACCAATGGCCCTGGAGTAATTAAATATCCATTGACAAAAAATAAATAAAAATTAAAAGTGAACAATGACTAGAGCCTCATATCTTATACAAAAATCAACTCATAATGAATGGATGATAGACTTAAGTATAAAATGCAAATTATAATGCTTTAGAAAAATATGAGAAATGTTTAACTGTATCTTGATAAAAGTATACCTAAGTTGTCATTTTTTTAAAAAGTTTTATGTTTTCCCCTGTATAAAAATATATATTAAAAAATATAAAATGAAAATAGGGGTTTTACTTGCAAGAAAGGTTCAATTATATTTGGTTTCTATATGATAGTAAACCACAATGGAGAATGGATTAGGTCCCCCTACCATGCATATCAAAATCTAGTTACATAAATGAACACAAAAAAAATTGCATACAGAAATGATGTATGTTTTGAATAATACTTCAGTCAAGAAGCAAATGCATTCCTGTTGGTTTTATGTTTACTGACTCACTGGTTTGTTTTAGGAACAGACAAAAATAGACTAATTCCTCAAAAAGCACAAACTACCAAAAATCACCCAAAATGAAATAGATAATTTGACTATTAAGGGAGTTGAATTCCTAAATGTAACCTTCTCAAAAGAACTCCTAACTTGCTTTTTACTTACTGCTTTAATATGTTCTTCAATCTGCTATCCCTGTCTTACCACCCAGTTCACTTTCCTCATAACACATATCATAATTTGCAATTACACTTTTATTTAAGCTATTAAAGTCCCCCTTCCATGGAAGTACAAAAACAATAAGGAAAGGGACAAGACGATATTTTTAAAATTCAAAACTACATAAACAGCACCTAAAACAACATAAAACGAAGGGCAGATGAGAAACAGTGATGAAGTCAGAATTTATAATGCAAATTTTCAGTTTTTTCTGCCATATTAGTCTTGGAACCTGCAAATTATCCATTGAGACATCTCCTTTTTATTATTTATGCTTAAGTTCTCACTTGTCAAACAGATTCTTTTCCATCTTCCCTCATTCACTTCACTCTGAGGGGGCTGTGGAGAAGGAATAGAGGAGTAGGCATTGGTGGTCTGCTGGAGCCCACTCCCACTTTTTGCAAGAAGGGATGGTGTGCATCTCTTCCCAACCCCTCCCTTCCTGGCGTCACATGAGCAGTTTCTAATTGGCTATGGTGGGAAGATTTATACCTCATAAATTAATATATTAACACTACAATTCAGGACTTTCTTTCTTCCTGAAGAACCAGTTGTTAAACATTTACAGCACACCACTAAAACTTCTGGCCTGTAGCTAAGAAATTAAATAAAAATTATTACAGAAAACATACCTGAAATGGAAAAAGGAATGGGTTGGGGAAGAGTAGTGGAAAATAACAATTATTGAGCACTCCGTATGTTTTCCAATTTAAACCTCCCAATAATTCTGAAAAATAGGTATGATGATGATGGTGGTGATGATTATCCCTAAATAGGGATTAGGAATCTAAAACCATAACATGGTAAGTTATGGATTTAAGATTTAAAGTTACAGCTTTCTTTCCCCAATGCCTTTGATATTTTCATCTATTTGCTTCCTGAAGAAGAACTCTTGCTATTTGTAAATACTTTTGGGAGACAAGTCTCTGGATTTTTTTTTTTTAAATCAGGTTCAGAAATGTTGAGGGAATCCCTTTAATATTGACAAATTTACACCACAGATGGATGCTTTCCATTTGTTATTCATTATTATAACTGAAAGAAAACAAAGAAATCTCTAAGTCTAATTTGGAAGTTTTAGATGCTCTAAATCTGTTTTCTTTTTTCTTTTCTTTTTTTCCTCTCCTTCATTATAGTAGCACAATAGTCCAGCAAAAGAAACTTGATTTGAGGTTTGAGGATATATAAGTGATATTGAAATATGACTCAAAAGTTTCACAATTCAGAGAAATGCAGCCTTGACAGACATAAATATGAATACAAAAGTAGAAGAGTAATAACAAACCACAGAATCCTACCAAAAAAAACAAAAGCTAGATAAAGACTAAATTGAAACCACTGACCACACTAATGAGATTTTGATATCTCAATCCTAAAATACATGATTAAAACTAATCAATCATAAAATACATGAAAAATTATGATAGAGTCAGAGAGAAAGCTATCTGGTAAGAACGTATAAAATATCAATAACTTGATAGTCACATATGAAGGAAGATATTTCGTGGTGTTTAGTTGACCTGCCACCAAGTTGGAACTTCCGAGTTTTATTTATGGGGCAAAAAAAAGTTCGATATGTTCTAAACATCGTGATGGCTGTCAGTAGATAGCAGAAATAGAAACCTATTATTCCAACCCACTTATTTTCTTTAAAATGCGGCAATATTTGGAGTGCTCGGCTGGCTCAGTCAGTAGACCATGTGACTCTTGATCTTCAGGTTGTGAGTTCGAGCCCCACTTTGGATGTAGAGATTACTTAAAAATAAAATCTTTAAAATGTGGTAATAGTAAACTAAGTGAAAAAATTATAATGCAAGTTCTAAAATTTTTCTTTGGGGGACAAGCCTAACATGGATAACCACCCTGAAGAAAAAAAAAATCTCAAAGGAGAAAGGCTGAACTGTTACATAAATGAATGGAGCTACTTAAATGATAAGCGGTTTTTGAAAAGTGTAGTCCACAGCAATAGGAAAGAAAGGCAGACCATTCACAAGCTGAAAGAACTCTTTTTTTTTTTAATTTTTATTTTTTATTAACATATAATGTATTATTAGCCCCAGGGGTACAGGTCTGTGAATCATCAGGCTTACACACTTCCTAGCACTCACCATATCACATACCCTCCCCAATGTCCATAACCCAACCACCCTCTACCTCCACCCTCCCCCATGAAAGAACACTCTTAACAGTGTCAGAACGAGCCAGGCAGCAAGAGAATGTCTCCTTAATGGGGACTCTCAACTAAGTAATATGAGCTATTGATCAGATGGTAAACTGATCTGAAAGAAAATCATTTCCATATATCTTACGTCTCAGATAAATTCAGTGTTGAAGAATGTCAGAGCAACTAAGCTTACTGGCCTGTGTAAGTGGCAAAAGAATAAAATAACCTAAGCCAGTACTCCAGTTTTGGGCATGCTCCACTTAACAGCCGTCCTTCAACTCTTCGGTACCTGATCCCTGTACCAAAAAAATGCATAATAATTCTGTGTAGCCAAAGGATGATGCTGATGATCCAAAGATCTTTAAGCTCTTCTCTGGGGATACCCTTATAAATTTCCCCTTCTGTTTCCTGAAATATTTAATACTCAAACAAGCCCAGTTTCACCAGGCAAAACTTGGACTAGCCAAATATTTCAAAATATTTAAGAAACACACACACACTCAGCATATGGAAAATGAATTTGAGAGCTATGGTGACAGTTGCTGTGTTTGTAGATTTATCAGCAGCACAGAGCACAATAAACCATCCAAACCTCTGTGCCAAATTCTCTGATATGATAAATGACAATCATTTAGTAGGGTTAACCTGAAGACTCTTTTAAACCAAAAGTAGGGCAATAACTTGCACCATTGGTGAAGAAAAAAGATTGTAGGGATCTAGTCTTCCCACTTCCCTTATATTACCCTCTTTCTTTCTCTCGCTCTGTCCTCTTTCTTTTTCTTTCTTTTTTCTTTCTGTCTTTCTGTCTCTTTCTTTTTCTTCTCTCTGTCTCATTTCTTTACTACTCAATTCTGAAATAGCAGCATGGTAACAGCAGAATTTACACTTTCATTTACATAGATTTGCATCATTGGGCAAAAATTTTGCTATCAAATCAACAAATTAATGCAACATTCTTCCAATATTATTTGCTAGAATAACAATCTATATTACACGATTGTTTAAAAAAGATGCCAGTAAGGGTCATTGAATTGAGTCACAACAAATCAGTTACAGACTTAACCTCTATTAGGTCCAAATGTGAATCCTATAATATCCTGTTTCCTCAAGTATAACAGGTTGTTTAAAGTTTTAATCCAATGTGAAATAGTTTAACAAGAGAGAATTCTTAAGGCAGAGGGAAAATCCAGTATTAGGGAATTTTTGACATTCTTTTGTGGGCTTCTGTGGTTAGAGAGCATACTGGCAGTGTATGAAAACAAATTACATATACAAGGAGAATGTCTGTGTTTTACAGGCTCTGAAATGGTCTTTGCTTTACTCATCAGGATAATTCTAAATGACACCTCTACACCGTATTAGTCCATTAACTATAAACACGTTCTCTCATAGTAGTGAGAAGTTTGCAGAAATCAAAATGAAGATTTACTGCAATTCAGTTCATTTGTTAGCCCAAATGACAGACTAAAAACAATGTGCAGTGACTTGTCAGGACAATTATTAGATAGCTCTGGATTTTAAATTTTAATACCAATTTTGAAATGCAGTTAATGAGTTTTCCTTCATATCATACAGCTAACCCTGTTTGATTAGCCTCATAACTTTCCTAAAGGAATAGGACAGAGAGAAGAGAGGGAAGGGAATGAAAATATTGCCTGAATGTACAAATGGACTTCCAGGAACACTCTGTGACTCCAGAAAGTAAGAACTGTGGATTCAAGAAGTGTTCTGCACCAGGAATGCAAGTAGGACTTGCTTGGAAGAAGTGAAGTATTTGCAATGCAGAAGGTAAAATAGAGTTTCTCATTGTCCAACTACTTGGGTTTGTGGGTGATAAATGGTTGGCACTCCCCAAATATCCATGTGCCTCTCTAAATTTCTCACCATCCCAGTCCCATCTTACAGTCCGTTTGAGACCATAGGACTAGTGTGAGATAAGGATAGGTGAATGGAAATAATGTCTGTCTTCTGGACCAATGCGCTTTTGCATCCACCTGTTTCTTTCAGCAATAAGGAGAGGAGGAAGCTCACATTTTTTCATGTTTCCAGTGGTATGATTTCCAAATGGAGAAGGGCTGCACAGCCATGTCACATTCTCAACAGCAGGAAAAATACATTTATTATGTTAAATCACTGAAATTTCTGGATTTACCACTTGCTACCTCCTACACTAGCCTCGCCTAACTAATTCAGCCTGGATACCCTGAAACAGCTGACATGTATCAAGTCTACAGGTTCAAGTTTATAAGAAATAATAGCTTTGTTTTCTATCATTTTATTTATTTATTCAATAATTTTATTTTCTATAATTAAATTAATGTTCAGGCTCCTGGCCATTATGCTAGGACAAAACTTGGATGTGCACAACTTGAATATCGGTTTTTCTTGACTGTCATCTCCTTCCCCACTTACCACCACCCCTTCCATTGCCTCTATTAAAGTTATTTGGACTTGTAGGGGTAGAAGGAACTTGAGTCCCCCCATGCTATGTCACGGTGTCCAACCTGAAAGCCAGCGTAATGTTTCAGATCCCGATGCCCCCTCCTTGTTTATTATTTGTTTGTTTTATGGCCTCATGTGTTGCTGTTTCAGATCCCGATGCCCCCTCCTTGTTTATTATTTGTTTGTTTTATGGCCTCATGTGTTGCTCCTGGTTAGGTTGTCCCTGATTCTCTCTTCCAGGAACCCTCTGCTCCTGGATGTCTTCTTTGAAAATATGGCATGTTCTAGAAACAACTATCAGTCATGTGCGCATACCTTCTCATCCTCTCTCTCCTCCCTCCCACTCAGCTTGGGAGGAACTTATTCTTTGTCCAGGAAGAGTTATTGTCCTTTCATGACTAAATAAGACACATTATCCATTCTCCAAATTATCTCCCTGCTCCATCCTAGGACTTAACAATTTTGAAAACAAAAACAGAGCCAACTGTTGAAAGTGAGCAATGGAAAAGGGTAGAAATAGCAGCTGGGAAAAGAAAATAAACAAACATAGATTAGGATTTCTAAAAATGTCATGTTGCTACACAGTTCATAAATGACTTCATTTTTTTTTTTATTTCCTAGAAGATATTGTATATTAAATGCATATGTGACATACGTTTTGGGTTTAGTATATGTTTTGAGTCTTTGTTCTCACTCATGCCTTTCTGAAAATACAGCCGAAATAATCATCCCATTTTATATAAATGCCCTCTGAAAATCACCTGCCAGCTTTGCTCATGTTGCCTCCCTATCCAAATGTATCTGTATTCCAAGGCCCATCTCAAAGGCTATTAACTCCTACAGGCCTTCCCGAATATTCTCTGTTAATACAAATAGCCCCCTTTTCGAGCAGAGCACTTTGTGTTTTGAGAGCGTGCCAACTGAGTGATACTGAGCAGATTACTTCCCAGGCTCTCATTTATAAAAGGTGGATAATAGATGTCTACTCCATAGTATTGTTGACAGGATTAAATAAATAGGGTCTTATTGTTTGGACAGTCCTCGGACTATGATAAGTATTTGGAAAATGTCAATCATCAATAGAATAATACTAACAATACTAAATAGTGTGAATAATGTGTTTTATGGCATTTATCTCAACTTTCTATTTACAGTAAGTTTTCACCATATGAGCTTTTTCTTAAGACACCCGCACTGTTTAGGGGTATATAGTCCCATTCTTCACATGGCAATCCATAAGTGGTTATTTATTGAATAAAGTGAATCAATGATTGTCTAAATCAAAAGGATGATTCAGTGATGGGACTTAGCTCTGTGTGGTATGTGTGACTCAAAATAACAGGACTTAGGTTTCTATCCAGACCATTGCTCCTGTGAAGTTGCCCCTTTCTGAAAGCATGGTTAGCCACCAAAATAATTCAGTCTCCAATTGCTGCATAATCCCAGTTGCCACAAAACCTACAATGTTGTGTGAAATCAGCTGCCACCCTAAAGTCTTCAATCTCTGTCCCCTCTGTTCTATAGGACTAGTGATCAGCAAGATTCCAAACCTTGTAGACCCCCCTCACCTGTTCTATGCATCTCCTCATGTGATCTCATCATCCATTTGTTCTCTAGCTGTGTTTTGAAATTGTCAAGGTCTTTCCAGTAAGCTCTTACCAATAACTTGTTCTCCAAATAGTTCTTCACCTTCAGGTTCTAACAGAAATGTGACTGTCCACTGAAGAAGGCGACTTTACACACCCTTTAAGAGAAGGTGTTGTTTCTTCTTCAATCTTAATCCCACATACTTCAGGGAGACAAGAGGGATGTCTTACTGACATGACCATTTAAAACTAGGATACTTTTCAAAGTAAAAAAAGGATGCTAAAAATTGTACTAAGGCAGCAAGGCATAACCTAGGACTGTCTCGGGCAATTATTCATCCTCGCCACATCCAAATTATATCTCTCCTTCAGCCTTCAGTAATTTTATTTTCTTTGATGTGTACATCATTATATTTTGACAGCCCTTCGCCTGTCTAGTTTTTCTCTTTTTTGAAACTACTGGTTTCCTCTTCTTTGGAGCATCATTCACCAGTGACTTCAGCACCTCTCCCACTGCCATCCTCTTGTCCATGACTCCTGTCATAATTACAACACCCTCAATTCCAAATTGCTTGACATCTTTGTCTCCACTTACTCTTTTTCTCAGTTCAGCCTTAGCCTCCCACTCACATGATCAGACACTAGATGTATAGTACACCAATAACACACAGCCATTACAAATACATATTTCAAACGTGACATTACCCTACTATTCTTTCGTATTTAGTGAAAGTATTCCTACTTCAAAATTTATCTAACTTTGGGGCGCCTGGGTGGCTCAGTGGGTTAAAGCCTCTGCCTTCGGCTCAGGTCATGATCTCAGGGTCCTGAGATCGAGCCCCGCATCGGGAATCTCTGCTCAGCAGGGAGCCTGCTTCCTCCTCTCTCTCTCTGCCTGCCTCTCTGCCTCCTTGTGATCTCTCTCTCTCTCTGTCAAATAAATAAAAATAAAATCTTTAAAAAAAAAAATTTATCTAACTTTGTGAGAACTGGAATCCACTGACCACTCTTCCACGAACCACCACCCTATTCATGTTCGTGCGTCTCTTTTAAGTACACTGGTTCCATGGTATAGCATCACATTTACTCCTCTGTAAGTGTGCTTAACCAGCTCACCCTCCTTTGCCTCCACTGCACGTACCTGAGAAATTTTCCACTTGGAATAACTTATAAAAATCTATTTATTCTTCTGTACTCAAGATCCTGAGTATGGACCTAGAAAATCGAAAAGATTCTGCTGATAGGTCTTCCTTCAAGTTTATGACCAAAGATCTCAAACTGACACTACATCTTGGCAATTCAGACCCTTTGTCATGACTGTCTCGCACTTTCTCCTCTTGTGTCCCATAATTTCATAATTCACTCTTGGGCAATGAACGACTAGCCATAAACTTCATAGAGAAAAATCTATCCAGTACCTCCCTTTATTTTTCTTTATACCTTGATAATTACTACCTGATATTTTCACATATCCCTCCTTCTGTTAAAATGAAAAAAATCTTGCTGATATTTTCTAATACCATTCTTTTTTATTGTAACCCTTTCTTTCTATGGCAGCTTGTCAGTTTTTCGTCCTGCCTTCCTGAACACGCCCCAGTTTCCATTTCTGGATCCTTGCTTTCTGCACCAGCTTTAAGACACTGAAACACCCATGGGCTCTTTTTCTGCCCTCTTCTTGATCTATACTCTCCTCCTAAGGGATCTCATTCAGTCTCATGGTTTCAGATACTACAAATACACTGAAGTCTTTGAAGATGTTATATATAAAATCACTTCTCCAGGTTCAGATCCATCTCCAAACATCTGATGTTGCTTATTGCTTACTTTGCAGTATAAATTTGTAATATAAATCTTCATTGGGCATTAATAGCATCACAGACTTAAGTAGCCAAACAGAACCATTGATTCTTCTTATCCACTTGTGCACAGTTGTATGCCCCACACACTCGAGCCTTCTTCATTGTTACTAAATCACCCTCAGCCACAAACCTAGATACATCTTTGATTGCTTTCCTCATGTCTTACTTATATCAAACCCACCAATAATTCTGGCTAGCTTATCTCCACAATATGACTTCTGTCTGACTGCATGTCATTATTTCCACCATTAATCCTTGCCGGAAGTATTAAAATAGCCTTCTAAATGGTAGCCATCCTGGTGGCAAGTTTGAAACCTTTTATCCAACCCAATGGCAGGCAGAGTGATTGTTCCAAGTGTAAATCAGACCTTTTCACTCACTTACACAGAGCCACAGAAAGCCTTTCAACTGTAATTAAAACAAACAAACAAAAAAACACCACATTCCTTTCTCATCTACCTTGCTACTTCTATTTCTCTGCTGCACCATCTGGGAAACTGTGCCCCCATTTTAAATGGCAATATGTCTGTCAGCGCAGAAGCCAAGTTCTCTTCCTTCCCTCACTGCTCCTCCTCGCACTGTTCCCCACAAGATCCTTTCAGAGCTGGGTGTTTTTCACCATTCAAGTCTCATCTCAGTTCAACAGAGGAGTCCTCCCTGACCATCAGCTTCCTCTCATCCCACTACCACATTGCCCTCTTTGGTTTTCCTCATTGAACTTACTAAGCACATTTGTTATATTTATTTATTTTGATTTTTGATTTTTGATTTGTTTACTTATTTATTGACTATCTCCTCTGCTCCAGTAGAGGCAAGGGCCCTGTTCTACTTGTTCACTTTTTTATCTCCTGTACCTAAAAGGAAGTGTTATATAGGCAGGGCTTCAGAGATTGGTTTTGATGTTATAATTGTGTTAAGCAACCGGGAGTGATGGTTTTAATATTAATATAAGTGCTCTAACCAATATAACAACCATAATAAAAACAATCTCAATATTCAGACAAGAGAACACATGGGGAAACGTTTGAACTGTCAAATTATTATTTTCCCCATTTGGAGACAAATGTATAAACAGTGGGATATTTTTTTAAATTGATATTTAGGGGTACCTGGGTGGATCAGTCAGTTAAACGGCTGCCTTTGGCTTGGGTCGTGATCCCAGGGTCATGGGATTGAGCCCTGCATCGGGATGGAGCCCCACATCAGGCTCCGTGCTTGGCAGGGAGCCTGCTTCTCCTTCTCCGTCTGCCTGCCTCTCTGCCTACTTGTGATATCTCTCTGTCAAATAAATAAATAAAATCTTTAAAAAAAATTGATATCTAGGGGCACCTGGGTGGCTCAGTCGGTTAAGTGTTTGCCTTCAGTTCAGGTCGTGATCCCGGGTTCCTGGGATCCAGCCCCATGTCAAGCTCCCTGCTCAGCAGGGACTCTGCTTCTCTCTCTGCCTCTGCCCTCCCTTCCTGTTCTCTCTCTCTATTTAATGAATAAATAAAATCTTTCAAAAAATTATATCTAGAAGGCTTATGAATCTTACAGGGAAAGAGATCATGGGTAAGTAACTCAACTTCTCTGGTTTTCAACGTTCTCACCTTTCAAATCTGTAACACACAGTATTGACTTATCTACTCTACCTAGGTTGCTGGAGCCTCAGTGGTAGATGAGACAGACGCAAACCCCGTTTCATGGAACTTACACTCTACTTCTGATTATCGTCCCTCTAACTTACCTGAGTGTAAGCTCCGAGAGAGCAGGACCTTATCTGTGTCGTGCACAGCTGTACCCCAGCAACTGGCACAGAGTAAGTGCTCAGTAAAATTCATTAAAGGATAAATGCACAGTAGTTGTACCAATAAAGTAAAGCAGATAGACTGCGGAACCCAGTGCCTGCCTATCTTGTGAATTTAGTTTCTATTTTGATTAAGCCGAGTAATGATAAAACTCTCTCTACCTTCTCTTGCCTCCTCAGCAACTAGACTCAAGGTGCTGCCTGGTCGTTTTGAGAGATGCTATGTCTTTTGTCCCCAAATGATATCAGCGTCACTAACGTAAATAAACCTCTGCATCATAAACATGTTCAAAAGTTTTCCACAGCTTGTTGTCTAAAAGTATCGTCAACTCATTCTACCCACACTTTGCCCAAATGACTCAGCACGCCACGTTTAATTCCTGCCTGGGGTTAAATGTCAGTCGCATAAACTCACTAAGCTGTTATTTAAAACAGTTGGGACCAGGGGAACAAACGAAGCGCAGCCGATAGCAGCCCATCAGAAAGGTACCTAACCTTCCTCCCCATGATGGGTTGGTGCCGTTCATTGCCTCTGTAAACTCAGCGCACTGGGTGACAAATAGAACAGACGGCTTGGAGTTGGGTAACTCATCGGCTTTATAGCAGTAAGCACCGCAGCGCACTTAAAAGACAGAACTTTTCCCAGGCATGACCTACAGAAGAACTCTCTCCCAGTTCTTCTCCAGAAAGCGAGAAAGAAACAGCACAAAAGATTAACCTAGTTGCAGAAAGAGTGGTAAAAACTCTGGCCAGGCAGCTTGCTCTGGCAGGTTGACATCCCCGTGAACAGAAGGTTGGCTTTACCTCTCCCTTAGGGGCGTCGCTCACATCGGGTCCACACGCTGTGAGTCCAAGAACTATTTCTCTGGCTATATTTGGCTGACTGGTTATTTCACTTTCTTTTTGCTCTACTCATCTTATTCTATAACCCCCTGTGAGGTGAAAACAATCCAGATAGAACTAGACCATCTTACAGGACTCGTTAGTTAATTTTCCCTTTCTGAATAATTCATAAAGAAAATCTTATCAGCTTGCTTTTCCTGTGAGGTTGCCGCACATCTAGGTTTCCCACACACAGTGTCTTCCTTCTGGAAACAAGACAGCTCTGGATTCCCACTCACCTCTTGACTCATCGGGGATGGATCCCACGTTTGAGTGTTTATTACCAGAAGCCCCCACATCATTCAGGCTGGTCTACTCACAGCCTGCAATCATGCTGCACACATTCCTCTCTCTGCACCTTTGCTCTGCCTCACTTCTCACCTGGACCGTTTGTCTTCTCCTACCCCACTTATCTGCACCCCCCCCAACTCAATCCTACCAACTGCTGGAGTCTACCTAGGTGCTTTCTGGTCCTCATAATTCTTCCAGTGATCTGTCTGCCCCACTTATTTGTCTGACTCTCATATTACCATATTACACTTACATCCTTGTTATTGGTTTTTAACTCTGCCTTAAGTATGCGCATAGGTATGTGTCCCATATTTCTAATAACCTAGTGTATTAGGTTCTCCAGAGAACACAACCAACAGGACGAGTATGTGTGTGTGTATGTATGCACGTATCTATCTATCTGTCTGTCTGTCTATCTATTTATTGAGAGGGATTTATTTTAAGGAATTGGTTCATGCAATTGTAGAGCCTTGGCAAATCAAAATCAGCAGGGTAAGCCAGCAGGCTGGAGGCCCAGGGAAGTTGTTTGTATTTGAGTTCAGAGGCTGTCTACCGGCAGAATTCCTTCTTCCTTGGGGGAGGCCAGTGTTAAGGCCTTGTTCAAAATGATTGGATGAGCCCCCACACACATTACAGAAGGTAATCTGCTTTACTCAAAGCCTACTGATTTAAGTGTTAATCTTCTCCAGAAAGCACCTTCACAGAAATATCCAGGATAATGTTTGGTCAAATATTTGGGCACCAGAGCCCAGCCGAGTTGGCTATAAAATGAACTATCACACCTAGCAATGTCATTTGTATAAAATAAGAAGTCAGTGCGTTGACTGTATATGTGAGTGGCCATTTGAGATGTATAAACCAAATTTCCACTGGTTGGACACATAGCCATCCTTCCAGCCTCCTTGTCCATCCGTCATCCTTTCTGTCACTTTGTGCTCTTCAGTTCCTGTGTGTGCCTTGCTTTTTCCCGAAAGGGGACATTTGAATATACTGTATCCTTGTTCAGATGCTCTCTACATATATTTTCTCTTCCTAGGCATCCCTCAAACAATTATAACTTTCCCAAAGAAATTTTAGACCCTCCAGACTGCTGTAGTTTCCTCTACCCTATATTCTCATACTTCAGAATGCAGTATCTTTTGTAGCTCTTAGTAAAGTAGTATTTTTCACATTTATTTATTTTGCCTTATTCGACTAATGCCCGTCTTCTATATTTGACTGTAAATTTCCTGATAACAGAGACTATGTCCATCTTTACATTCATTTCCATCCCCAGATTCTACCAGTGTCTGATATATAGAATGTAATTGATAAATTTGTGTTAGTTTTGTTAAAATTTTATCAAAATGAATTAAGAGCCAATGAGATTAATATTCCTTCTCTTATAAAATTCTTCTAAAAAGGCAGATGGCAGCTACACACTGCTTAAACAACCAAACCAAAACAGGAGCAAAGTCAAGCTGTAATTCACTTTTTTAAGATTTATTTATATTAGAAAGAGAGAGCGTGGGGTAGGGGTGTTCAGAGGGAGAGAATTCTCAAGCAGAATCCCTATTGAGTATAGAGCCCCAGGACCCCTGAGATCATGACCCAAGCCGAAATCAAGAGTCAGACACTTGGGGTGCCTGGGTGGCTCAATGGGTTAAAGACTCTGCCTTCGGCTCAGGTCGTGATCCCAGGGTTCTGGGATCAAGTCCCGCATCGGGCTCTCTGCGCGGCGGGGAGCCTGCTTCCCTTCCTCCCTCTCTGCCTGCCTCTCTGCCTACTTGTGATCTCTGTCTGTCAAATAAATAAATAAAAATCTTAAAAAAAAAAAAAAAGAGTCAGACACTTAGCCAACTGAGCCACCCAAGTCCCCCTAGCTGTAACTAATTCTTATGCACAAGGTTAAATCATCTGTCCTCTGCCTGAGCTCCCTGCTTACATTGTTCGGGCAAGGTCTCAGCATTAGAAGAATAAGTTTACTGGCCTTCCAATGGCAGACAAACACAACTCTTCTGTTAATTAACACATGGGGACATTATGCTCTTTGAAGTGAGAGAGACACAAATAGGGAGACAGAAGGAGGGAGATCAACCTTAAATTTAAAGTTGATGACCACATGGGGTACCTGGGTGGCTCGGTGGGTTGGGCGTCTGCCTTCGGCTCAGGCCCTGGTCTCAGGGTCCTGGGATCAAGCCCCACATCGGGCTCTCTGCTCAGCAGCGAGCCTGCTTCCCCTCACTCTCTGCCTACTTGTGATCTCTCTCTGTCAAATAAATAAATAAAATCTTTAAAAAAGTAAATAAAGTTGTTGACCACAGAGTTTCTAGGCATCTGTTGCTCGATGATACATAATTAATTGGTAACGTGTGAACCAGTAAGTAGTTTGGAGGCAAAATGTTTATCACTTTAAGGTTGGATGTTCTGATCTGAATCCCATTCAAAAAAATGTCTTCAATTCTTTGAATGTTTCAAACTGTTGCATAAGTTGTCCCTAGAAACTTTTAGTCTAGATAAAAATTTTACATGAGATTCAACATGGCCTCTTACCAAGATTGCTGCCTTTTTGTATCCCTCACCTGCATAAGAGTTAAAAATGCATATTCGCCTGCTTTACACCCACCAAGTTCTGACACTTTCATGTACAAGGGAAAGTGGAATAAATACAACACCTCAATGTTCCACTCGATTATTTTGATAATTCCTCTTTTCTTGAGGCTTTATTCCCTTTCTCCAGTTTTATTTTAATGAGCTATGTCATACCTATGGCTTAACTAGTCACTTGACCGCTGTGTGATTTTATATCTTCATTTGTAAAGCAGGAACAATAAGAACTATAACCCAGAGTCTATTCTGATGATCTTATAAAACTGTATACCTAAAAATCCCTTGTTAACTTTTTTTAAAATTATTTTATTTTTTATAAACATATAGTGTATTTTTATCCCAGGGGTACAGGTCTGTGAATCGCCAGGTTTACACACTTCACAGCACTCACCATAGCACATACCCTCCCCAATGTCCATAACCCCACCCCCCCCTCCCAACCCCCCTCCCCCCAGCAACCCTCAGTTTGTTTTGTGAGATTAAGAGTCACATGGTTTGTCTCCCTCCCAATCCCATCTTGTTTCCTTTATTCTTCTCCTACCCCCTGAACCCCACCCCCACGTTGCATCTCCACTTCCTCATATCAGGGAGATCATATGATAGTTGTCTTTCTCTGATTGGCTTATTTCGCTAAGCATGATACCCTCTAGTTCCATCCACGTCATCGCAAATGGCACGATTTCATTTCTTTTGATGGCTGCATGGTATTCCATTGTGTATATATACCACATCTTCTTTATCCATTCATTTGTTGATGGACATCTAGGTTCTTTCCATAGTTTGGCTATTGTGGACATTGCTGCTATAAACATTCGGGTGCATGTGCCCCTTCGGATCACTACATTTGTATCTTTAGGGTAAATACCCAGTAGTGCAATTGCTGGGTCATAGGGTAGTTCTATTTTCAACATTTTGAGGAACCTCCATGCTGTTTTCCAGAGTGGTTGCACCAGCCTGCATTCCCACCAACAGTGTAGGAGGGTTCCCCTTTCTCCGCATCCTCGCCAGCATCTTGTCATTTCTTGACTTGTTAATTTTAGCCATTCTGACTGGTGTGAGGTGATATCTCATTGTGGTTTTGATTTGTATTTCCCTGATGCCGAGTGATATGGAGCACTTTTTCATGTGTCTGTTGGTCATCTGGATGTCTTCTTTGCAGAAATGTCTGTTCATGTCCTCAGCCCATTTCTTGATTGGATTATTTGTTCTTTGGGTGTTGAATTTGCTAAGAACAAATAATCTTAAAATTTATATGGAACCAGAAAAGACCTCGAATAGCCAAAGGAATATTGAAAAAGAAAGCCAAAGTTGGAGGCATCACAATTCCGGACTTCAAGCTCTATTACAAAGCTGTCATCATCAAGACAGCACGGTACTGGCACAAAAACAGACACAGATCAATGGAACAGAATAGAGAGCCCAGAAATAGACCCTCAACTCTATGGTCAACTAATCTTTGACAAAGCAGGAAAGAATGTCCAATGGAAAAAAGACAGCCTCTTCAATAAATGGTGTTGGGAAAATTAGACAGCCACATGCAGAAAAATGAAATTGGACCATTTCCTTACACCACACACGAAAATAGACTCAAAATGGATGAAGGACCTCAATGTGAGAAAGGAATCCATCAAAATCCTTGAGGAGAACACAGGCAGCAACCTCTTCGACCTCAGCCACAGCAACATCTTCCTAGGAACATCGCCAAAGGCAAGGGAAGCAAGGGCAAAAATGAACTATTGGGATTTCATCAAGATCAAAAGCTTTTGCACAGCAAAGGAAACAGTTAACAAAATCAAAAGACAACTGACAGAATGGGAGAAGATATTTGCAAACGACATACTTTGTTAACTTTTTAAATTGAGACAGAATTTAGGTATAACTTTATATTGGCTTCAGGTATAACATAAGGATTCGATATTTGTATATATTGTGAAATGATCACCACAATCAATCTAGTTAACATCTATCACCACATATAGTTATAAATTGTGTTTCTTGTGATGAGAAACACAAGAAAGCTGTACTTTCTAAATAGCAGTGCAATTACTATAAATCAAACGAAATATTTTAAATGATCCATTTGGGATGTAATTATCCAATCAAATCACAGTGGACATGCCTGTATAGCAACCACATTCAAAAACGCTATGCTTAATTCATCAGACTGTTTATCACTACATAACCTCTGTCCTCTACACTGTTCTTCATTTAAATACTGCCTGTTCTGTTCCAGTGAGTATTTCTTTAAAACACATTAATGTATAGCGGATCGATAATAGGGGAATAAAGTCAGTATGGCACACAAGTTGTCTTGATTCGGGGCGCCTGGATGGCTCAGTGGGTTAAGCCTCTGCCTTCAGCTCAGGTCATGATATCAGGGTCCTGGGATCGAGCCCTGCATTGGGCTCTCTGCTCAGTGGGGAGCCTGCTTCCCCACCTCTTTGCCTACTTGTGATCTCTGTCTTTCAAATGAATAAATGAATAAATCTTAAAAAAAAAAAAAGTTGACTTGATTCATATCCAGCCTTCACGAGCACATTAATATGTTGCTCCAATAATAATAACTGTAGCTGAAGGCAAAGATTACTAATGTGCTTGAAAATAGGGAGCCAGGCTAGAGGATTACCATATAGTGTAAATAAATGCCCTATAACTAATCAGTTTAGCAAACATATAGTAAAGACTTAAGTGGGTTTTGACTGTTGCATAGATATTGCTAACTAGAGAATTCCTTCATAGATTCCCCAAATCCTAACTCACCTCTGTCCCACCTAGGTTCAGTAATACTTTTTAACTTCCATTCTACTCAAATTAACCAATCCCTTCAGCAAATCCTGCTACCAGTTTTGCAACCTTGGTGATAATGGCCCTGCAGTTTAGTAGGAACCGCACAGGTTTTGGAAGCAGACAGATTGGAGAGCGAATTCTGATCCCCACCAGCTGATCCGTCTTGGGTGAATCCCTAATTTCTGGAAGCAGCTATTTTTTTCATCTACACAATAGGGTTAATAATAGTACCTGCCCCTGGTTCACTGTGGGGATTAAATGACATAGTCCCTGTAAAATTACTATGCACCGTAACTCCTGCATTTATTTATTTTATTTTATTTTTTTAAAAGATTTTATTTATTTATTTGACAGAGAGAAATCACAAGTAGGCAGAGAGGCAGGCAGAGAGAGAGAGAGGAGGAAGCAGGCTCCCTGTTGAGCAGAAAGCCCGATGTGGGGCTTGAACCCAGGACCTGGGATCATGACCTGAGCCGAAGGCAGCGGCTTAACCCACTGAGCCACCCAGGCGCCCCTAACTCCTGCATTTAAATGATTGTTGAGATAGTAAATATTACCAATATGTGTAGTTGTTTCTCTGCTCATCCGTTGATTTCCAGTTTCTAATTCTTTAGCTTTCTCATTATAACAAAAAGTATTTGTGCATTTTAAGCTGTGAAAATGAATGCCGCACCCGTGTGTCAGCAATATTCCGTACATTGATTTTTCGTTCTGTTTCACTGTGTTAAATAAAAAGTTTGATCTCCATTATCTGCAGGTTATCTGCGTATTTGAAAGGAAGTATTGCCTGATAAGGGTTGCCATTCCAGATAATTATCTCAGCTCCTTACTTCACATTTGTGTCTAGCCTTAACATCTCAACCTCCCTGGCCATCCTCTGTCCTTAATTGTGACTGTGTTCCACAATTTTTTTTTTTTTGTGTTCCACAATTTATTACTGATATTAAAAGTGCCAAAGCGCAGATATCATTACCTTCAAGGAGATTCCAAAGCATGTCCCAAACCTGATGCTGAGATCTAAACCACTCAGCATGTTTAGCAAAATACTCGCTATATAGCTATCTGTTTTTGGAGTAAGCGCCCCCTCTCCATTCTAGTTAATTGAAAACAACTCTAAATTGCCCTCCTGAGCATAAAGAACCAGGGATTAAGATATAGTAGCGGAAAAGTATCAGGGTTTTAAAGACTTATATAAACAACACAGTTGTTTGAGCGGGTGACAAATAAATTCACGCTCCCCAGGACACACTTGTTTAGGATTTTCCCAATTAGGCATTTTATTTGATCTTCGGGTCTGGGTGAGCCACAATTCTCTAGAATTGAAGAGGAGATTAATGGACCAGAGACAATGGCTAATTCATCTCCAGGGCTTTGTTTATTGCTTGTCTTTGCTAATTTAATACTGTTATTTCCAAACTTAAATAAATCAAAATGAGAATTGGGCTAGGGCAGCACATCTCGATGAGCTACGCAATTGCAGGGTGATTCTTCAACATTCCCACCTTTATATTAAGTATATTCACTTGAAAATAATGCTCCCTTTTGGGAGAGGTGTAAATAGCAGAGGGATAACACTTTGCATATTATCTCCATTAACTCTGCTCATTGGTGGCAGGGAGAATAACTTAGCATATTTACAAAGAGATTGAAGACACAGACTTTTCAAAAGAGCTTCAGTTTAGGGACCTGATTGCTCATAATAGCTTAGGGGAAAATGAATACAATATGGGGGCACAGATAAAAGAAAGCAGATTTTTCTTAATGATGGCTCTAGAATCAGAAATAAAGCACAGCAAGTCGGGAAATCCTACAGAAAAAAAAAAAAAAATTAAGATATTGCGTATCTGTGGCCAAACAAACTTGGTTTTCTATTCTTGCATGCCCTCATCTTTGAATTTGGGGAATTCATTTTTGTAAGTGCAGTTTCAGGAAATAGCAATGATGCTTTGTCTATCTTGTTGAAAAAGAACTTAAAATCACTTTTTTTTATTCCTACCCCAAATCAAAAGACACTTGCTAATTTCTTTGAACATCAACAAATCAATAAGCAAATACGAAGAAAACACATACTTAAAGAAAACAGTGAAAACATAAAAGGGTTTTTTTGTTGTTTTGTTTTTCCACTTTTACTGGGAAATAATTGACATACATCATTGTGTAAGTTTAAACCATACTACGTGAGAGTTTGATTTACATATATTGGTACACATGAAAGCTTTAACTCCTAGTTCTTTACCTTGCTTGCCCAGAGTACGAATTCTCGGCTAAGATGTTGCCAGCTGAGTAGCTGAACATTTAGTCATCTCGAGGTATCACACTTTTAGATCCATTTATATTAGTTAAAAAAAAAAAAAATTCTCTCAAGCTCACCAAAATCCTTGAAAAACTTCTTAGCCACAAAGCACTGCTGTCTTCAGAGCAACATGGAAATGTGCGGCTAAGTCCTTATAATTCTAACTCATAAACACTGTCCTTTGTCATGCACAAATAGCAGAATCAAAGCTAATTGTTTTTAACATCTAACAAATGCCTCTATTTGCCTGTTCATGAAGCGTAATGGTTATGCAATAATTGAAAATAATTTAAAAGCAGTCCATCCCCAATGAGAAAAAACATAATGATGATAATTAAAGTTTATTAGGTTTATAAAGAACTCAACAGATTATCTTGTTTAAAAGCACTTTAATTTTTTTTTTTTTTTAAGTTTTCTCTGACATATGGGGAAGGGAGAAACAGCTCCCCCAGGGCCACATAGAGTCCAGTTTTCTTTTTATTACTCTATGCAAAGATTCTCAGATGGTCTTAGTTGTAAAATGTGTACTCTTTTCTTTTTCCTTTCCTTTTATTTAACCACAGGGAGAACAGCCCGGGAAGTGAATGTTCTTTTGCATGCTGTCTTGAGTGCTAGTTCCTACAAGGTAGGTCACCTCAGAATGACACTTAAAGAACTGTGGTTTGATTAATTTTCTCAGTCTTATTTCCCTTTTACAATCTTAACTTTCTGTTAAGTTCTCATTTTCAAAATTGCCGTTCTCAGGCAACATTCACACTTCATGAAAATAGTCCTGCTTTCCAAGGGCTAATCGAAACTCTACAGCTGGTATTATATCATTCAGCAAAATGATAAAATTTATTTTATTTTAGAAACAAATAATGGAGAATTTCAAAGTCATCAATTTTCCCAGGTACATAAAGTTTACAAATGCTCCTTAAAAATGCATCTCTTTTATGCGCAAATATTTACTGCACCCCTGATAAAGTAAGAATTATTGTGGTAATAGATGCATACTGCGTGGAAGATACGAACAGAATATGAAACCTTCCGTTTTTGAATCTTGTACCGATGATATGGTCTTTACGAAAACAACTTAAATAGAAAGCAGAAATATCCACGCATTTTGAAAGCTACAGAAAATACTATGGGACTTCAGGATAAATAATATTTAATATCTTTGGAGAACTTACTAACTGCCAGGCAATATTCCACAGGCTTTACTTACATTAAGTTCTTCAGTCCTCACAGCAGCCATAAGAGTATTTTTGTTGTCATCCACTTTTTTACTGATGAGAAAACCAAGAACCGGAAACAAATGGTAGGCTCTGGGTTTTACCTGAGGCACAGCAAAACTATGGAAGGAACTAACATGATACACTGTCTTCCTTAGAGTCAGGAAATATTATAGCTGTTCTCCTTAGAAATGAAACCAAAGAAAGCTGTGTGTACTCTCTCCACACTTTTTTACACATTGTTTTCAGATCGACTGTAAAATCACCAAAAAAGTCATTTCCTGTCTGGGAGCACCTGGGAAACAAAATACAGTTGCTGTCCTTATCTATATTCAACGCTAGGTTCTCTTCTAATATAATGATGCTCTCTAGCATTGAACACACATGAAACACTGTAGGGATTTACCAGAGTAATGAGGATATATAAGGGGGAAAAATATCTATTATAGTTTGTGGGAAATTCAAATAATGGCAAATACCTACTGGCTGCAGCACCAAAAATGCATGTGTATCTGGAGAAAACTCAGCATCCAAGTAATGTTTAAAATTAGTAAACAGAATAGGATAAGAACTGTATTCAGAGGAGAAGCATATGAAGAAACATAAAACTAGAAAGGGACATTTCAAACTCATTCTGCCAAGTTTCTGTTTCCTGTGGACATGAAGTCATTCTTTAGGAGCTCTACTTGGCTTATAGATGGAAAAAGTTGAAAAGTACACTCATTAGGACCAAAACAGAACACTACACCTAACATACTACACGCCACAAACAAGAGAACTGGTGTTCAAACCTACCCTTTTATTCATTTCTTTTTTTATTTATTTGCACATTCTTTCCAAGATATCCCTTAATGAAATTCCAGATGGAAATGTTGTCAGCTGTTAGTTACATTACTAGCAATGGATCAGATATAAGCAATATAGTAAGTTCCACCTTTCAAAGAATATTTAAAGAATAATTCAGAAAGAGGGGCACCTGGGTGGCTCAGTGGGCTAAGCCTCTGCCTTCAGCTCAGGTCATGATCTCAGGGTCCTGGGATCGAGCCCCACATCGGGCTCTCTGCTCAGCGGGGGGCCTGCTTCCCACCCCACCCCACCCCCACCGCCACCTGTCTCTGCCTACTTGTGATCTCTCTCTATCTCTCTCTCTCTATCTCTGCCAAATAAATAAATAAAATCTTTAAAAAAAATAATTCAGAAAGAGTGTGTCTTCTCTCTCTTGGGCCACACAACTAGGATATGGTCTAGGAACTAACACTTACTTACATTGAAAGGAACCATTGCCTCAAGTAAGGACTTTAAGATTCTGTCACTGTTCTCAGGATCTCGATAGTAACTACCGCTCCAGTGTCTACTTTTGATTCCTGCTGTCTCTGAAACAGTGGTAGTAAAGCAAAAATCATGGTTTGTAAGATAGAATTTTGGATAAAAATTAATTAATTTGCTCTTTCAGCAAAAGTCTAGGACTTGTGCTGGGCACTGAGGAAACAAATATGAATTCAGGAAATAGTACTTTACAACAGGGCCAAAGAAAAGGAACTGATTAAAAAACAAAGAATGATTTAGTGCCCCATAGCTAGTAACTGTGGGGTGCTCTTTCCAGCCATAGCCCTAAAGACCAGAATCTAGAGATCCCTGGATGGAATGGGCCATCTTTCCGGAGTGAGGGAATCAATCCCAAACTCACTGTGCCCTCACCTGTGATCTCCTGCTGGTCCTTCCCACTAGGCGAACCCACGCAGAAACCTCCTAGAGCCCAGAACAGAATGGAAAAGATAGAAATTGGGCCCGAAGAAAGTAAAGGAAGATATCCAGTACAAACACAGCACAGCACCTTTCTTCGAGTAGCTCATTAGCTAATGGGAGCACACAGGTATATAAACTAATTGAGATAGTAAAGTATCCTTTGTTCTGTGACAGTATTATTATACCCGCAGGCTTGATACTACAGTCTTTGCATTGCCTCCCATCAGCCTATGTAACAGATAACCCTATGAACAAAGATATTGAAGGTTTGGGAAGGAGCTTGTGGGGAGGAATGAAAGAAAAGCAATATTAAGGAAGAAAGCTAAGAACACAGGAAAATGCAAAGTTTGGTTTCCATATGGAAAAACCAACAGGTAATAAAAGACTCCCTTCAAATTCAGAGCTAATAATATTTAGTTATTGACAAGTCAGTCTCGAGCTAAATATCCATATCTAGCTGCAAAGAAATCATCACTGGTCAATAGAATCATTAACATTCAGACTGTTGGAAGAAACCTTAAGGAAAGGTCTTTCTTTTTTTTCTTCCTCTCATCCTCTCTTTCATATGAATTTCGAACATTTATTATATAGTGTGCTTTTCATAAGGCACTGTGAATGAAACATCAAGCAAAGTTGACAAGCTCCGTGACATCACATTTCCACTGAGTGTAGTTGACCTACACCAACTAAACATAAATCCAAAATACAATGTGGTTAATCTTATAATGGAAAAGTAAGGTGCAGCCTGAGAGAGTCTAAGAGAAAATAACCAAGCTAATCTGGGGACAGGGAGAAACATCAGGGAAAACTTCCCTGAGAGAGCAGTGCTGGAGCTGAGAGTTAATGAGGTGAAGTGGTGAGAAAGCAGAAATGAAAACAAAATCTACATTTAATCCTAAAGAACTAAAAAATCTGAACATTTCTTTGAAATAACAGAGAACATTGATCAGAAAGACATTTAGGTTAGCTATATCTACATCAGTATCTATATCTATATACATGGGAACATACTTACCCCTGCATATAATTTTTCTGTGGGGAAAACTAGAAACAGTCAATTTATAGGAATAAAAAGGTTGGAATACAAGGGTGAGAGGCACAGTGAGAAATACTTCCACGATATTTGTAATATTTTCTAGAGATAGCCAACCCACAATACTAAAACAAGTAGAAGATTTTTATTTCAGTCAGAAATTGAAGCAATTAGTAAAAGTGTGAAATCCATAATCATTTGTTGAGCTGCTTTTAAAAGTGTTTATCATCACATTTAGTAAATTTCACTATCATAATTGACCATATTCTTCTCTCACACATGACAGGAAGAAGCACACATGCTCCTTATTGATACCACTAGAATCCACATGCACTAAACCCCAGGAGCAAAATTTAACTTTAATGCATATATAGGAAAATCACTTTACTCATAACTATGCACAAGTATAATTACTGAACAAGGATGAAATGGCATGCAATTAAGTGGAATACCCAGGGGTCACCCAGGGCATAGTTACAGAATAGAGGAGACCAAGGAAGAGCTGTTCAGGGAATAGCAAAATCATCTAAGAACAATGTTCTTTTTCCCTCTCCTGTTGATTTCTCAGAGGAGGCTGGAAATGTGTCCTCTTGGAATCAGATGAACTAATACCCTTCCAAGCAATTCTTCGTCCTCTCTTCCTGGGTATATCCAGATTCTCTCCAATCAGAGATTCTCTCAGATTCTCTGGATTTTAAGGGACCTCCCCTCTGCACCCCCCACAAAAAATTCATCGTAACAAAAATATGGGCTGGATTTGTTATGGCATGTCTGGTTCCCGAAAGTTTTATCTTGGTCATCACAATAATAGGACATTAGGTCTGGTGTCACCAAGACCTTGAAAAATGACACACTGACATTATGTGTGACTTGATTGCACAGCTATGCTCTAAGAATGCTGATTCTATGTCCCAGTTTTCCGAAAACAGTCTCAGTTTATGCCTGTTGCCTTCGTGTAACTATTAATAGTACCCACTTTCATTTCTAAAGGTATACTGATTTAAGTGATAAATTGGACAGCTGCTCAATTGGTAAGAGTAGTGTAAGGATAGCATGCTAGGGAAGTGTGTTATTAGAGTGAATCAGGTTTTCAAGGGAAAAAAATTAAATTCAAATCAGTGCATCTCTATTTTGTCTATGCACTGCTTGGCAGTGAATATGAATAACACAAGGAGAGATATTGAACTAAAAATCTGATACAATCTATTATAAATTATACATAATGAATACAGTTCCACTCTTTGGGACTGACAAAGTTTTCTTCAGCAGCTTACATGATATGACATTTCCTAATTTTTTTCAAGATTTTAACTTGTATTAGATCAATTGGGATCATTGTGCAATTATATAATTACATGGATTTTTATATGCATTGACTTAATTTCTCTCCAGAGGCAATTATATTCTCATAGAACATGCTAATATATGACCTATCCAATGCAATAGAGCATGCCCCAAACTTTACTCCAGGACACCTATGTGGACCTACTAGAATTCAAGGGTGTTTTAAGCATATAATGACGGAAGAGGAATACATTATAGCCCACCCCCCTATCTAACTTTCTGTATGGATTGTACTTGATTTTTATCTCCGTGCACTTCTTTGAACTTTGGAAATTCTGCATTGAAATTTTTGTGAAGATATTGTGTTACTCATGTAAGATTTCCTTGAGAGCTGAGGCCATACTACAATTCTTTGTATAAAGAAGAAGGAAAACAGTTTGAACAAACAGGTCCATCCATTCTGTGTCTTGAAAACTATCATGCCTGTTCTTCTCTACCAAAAATTGAGAAGAGAATCTGAGGGAACTGAAAATATTTAATAAAGGAGGATATCTGAAATGCTTTCTACCAAAGGCTTAAGAAATAGTAGTTGAGTCCAACACAGCATTGATGTGTTGGATCAATTCAACACAGAGATCTAACAGAAAAAAATAACGAAAACAAAAACATGTGGTTTATTTCAACAGTATAGTGTAAAAATCTGCTTTATTTCATCCAGAGAAATCAACAGATCACATGCAAATGGAAAGAGTGAACTAAGTTTCTAGTGAAACAAGCCAAGAAAAGAGTCAGACAAATAAAAGTGTAGCTAAAAACTCTCATCATGGGGGGGTAACATTTATTTCTAGATAAATACGCCATGCTCCTTGGATTTGACTCCAATACCTATTTATGTAGATGGAAAAAGAGAACCAACCAAAAGTCCCCCTTCGCCACTTCAAAAAGTAACTGCTGGGAAGAAGCAATTACAGTCAAATTGCTTACACCTTAAACCCCAGGTGCTCTAGACGGATGGACAACCCCTACAGAGTGAGTCTGTAGCTCTGAGACTCAGGGGAGTGAAGGAGGCAAAGCCATGACAG
The DNA here is from genome assembly GCF_002288905.1 of Enhydra lutris kenyoni. Taxonomy (NCBI): domain Eukaryota; kingdom Metazoa; phylum Chordata; class Mammalia; order Carnivora; family Mustelidae; genus Enhydra; species Enhydra lutris. The sequence continues at coordinate 14,052,092 of NW_019154117.1, read as the reverse complement.
GTGTGTTTTGTAGGAGAGAAAGCAGAAAGACCTTCAAAGTTATAAGACTAAAGGCCTGTGGGAGAGGGTGAGAGCCCTGTTTCAACAACAAAAGTGCATTTTAAGAAGACCAAACATGCATTTGTCAGGGCAAAATGGAAATACAAAAGAAAGAATAGATGTGGGAGAGGAGGGATATTATATAAATCAAAAGGATGAGTCATTGTATGTTCAGGTTTCCAGGCTGGACCATGGTTTATATATTAAAAAAAATTTTTTTTGAGAAACTATTAATGTACAAAGCTCTGTGAAGAACCAAAGATGAATCAGATACATAAGGATCCTGCCCCAAGAGGGAGCTTTTAGAAGAAAGAGGTTAGCCAACCTGTAGACAAAAACACAGGAGTATCAGTAACATTTGTTGAACAACTAGCCAATGAACAAATCGTCTTCGAGGGAACACGCAGGAGTTTGAGAACTTGGACATCACGCTTGCTGAGTTTGGATTCCTGGTTCCACCACTAAGTAGTTGGGTGGCTATGGGCAGGTATTTAAAACTAAAATGAAAATCATGAGTTTAATCTTCACATGATTACAATGAAGATTAGATAGTGCATATAAAGTATCTAGTGCCCTATTTGGCATGAACATTTAAGTGGAAGTAGTGAGATTATTTGTCCCAACTGGTTCCCAGGGAAGCCTGCTATCTCCTCAAGAGTGTTGATTTTATTATTTGGAAAGATGAAGTAATACCAACGCATCTTACAGCACTCTAGAATAGGGTGGGAAAAGGATTTTTTTCCCCCTCTTACCTTCTGGGTTCTTGGCTGAGACACCCTATAAAAGACAAACTAACAGGAGAAAAACAAGTTTAATAACATGTATACCTCCTACATACATGGGTGGGATCCCAGAAGAAGAAATAACTCCCCAACATGGTCCAGGCCACCACCTCAGATGTCATCTGCAGCTGAAGACAAAAGAAGGTGGGGTGAGGGGTGGAGTCAGTTATGGAAGGCGGGGTGGTGGGGGAGCGTAGGGAAGAGGGTGAACAGCAGTAAGGTTGTTAATGCAGGTTTAGGTCTTCACCTTCTCCACCGTAAGAGTTTCTAAAGATTTCGTCAGTCTTCTCTAGCTGGTAAAGAGAGGAGGACACCCTTAGAAATGGAGATTTTCCTTATAAATATGTGTCTTCTTACAAAAGAATAACTTCTACTCAGTTTTCAGAGCGTTTCTTATGTCTGCAGTTTCTTAAAAATAACCAGCTCAAGGTAATTCTTTTGCCAGAGATGCAAATTCTGCTTCCCTTCCCTAGGAAGATAATAAGCAACGTATTACATATGATCTTTATGTTGCACACCTTCAAATGAGTTAGGTTCTTAATATGGAAAAACAGAGGTCCACACTGGATGAGGTTTTTTTGGTGATCAACAATTTCCCAATTATTAGTCACTTTCTTTTGGATAGAGGTTTTTCTCCACCAAGACCTACCCCATCTTTGGATTTTTACAATAGGTTTTAGTTGTTTGCAAGGTTTCTATGCAAATCTCTACTGAGGAAATCCCAAACCGACTATGAGCTGGTGTACCTTGCCCTTTAATTGATTTCCAGATGGAGAGCACTGCCCAGGGAGTCATGCAACACACACTCCTGTTGAGCCATTCTCCTTTATCTAGATTACCCTTGATGTGTTATCAGGAAACCCTGCAGTGCTCTCTCTCTTCAGGGGATCGTTCTTTCCTTTGGGTGGAGATGCTGGGTTTTACGGATAACACAGTTGGGGGTTTTCATGGCCATCCCTCTCACAGGCACAAACCGAGAAGCAAAACCTCTCTTGCAGCTAATATAACTCAGCCTCTTAAATTCTAGCAATATCCTATTCAGCACAATATACTCTTTTAAATAAAGCACTTTAAAAAAAAACACAACTTATTTTGTTTGTCAACACACTGTTTGATGATTTACTCAAGAGCAAACACTATCAGATACCTGTGGTTTCTCTGTACTTACTCAGGGAGGGGGGCTTCAAAACCCACCACCTCAGATCTCAGCACTTCAAAGAGTTTCCCCTGAAACCATGTTTACAGCATAAACTAAAAAAAAAAAGGAGGTCCTGCTTGCCTTCACACCTTTTCACCACATTAAAATCTATGCTGCACCAAAATAACAACTCTCTCTACATCAGTTGGTGGTGGATTTCGGGGGTGGCTGCCCTGCGTTCTAACTTCTTAACAATCACAAATCACAAGCCAAGTGAAAAATGATCTAAGTGGACTTTTGCCAGATCTTAGAGCCAATGCTGTTCTCTCCATAGGATATAGCTCCACCTTATGGCAGGAAATTATTTAAAGTGAAGACAGGACAGGGATGGCATAATGGTGGCATGCATGGTTTTTTGGTTTTTGGTTTTTGCTTCTTCCTCTAGAATCATACCTTCCCGTTCCCTTGAACTGCAGTTCCAGTTATACGTGCAGAAGAAGCAGGAAGGCAGTTCTTCCATTCATCCTCCTTGGGATGTAATGCCTGTAAATGCCAGACGCTGAACCTCGTTAACTACTGCTTTGAGCTTGAGGAGGACTCAGGAGACGAAGGATGGGTTTATAAAGCTGGGGGGTGGGGAATGGTGTGCTTTGATATTCTGGTTAATAGTGCTATGTTAAATTTCTCTCTGAAAACTCATCACCCTATCTCTCCCTTCACCTGATTTTTTGTGTGTGTCTTACCCATGTTCCCTCTTTTCTTGGTTCCAGTGTCTGCACGCTGACTCCTGGAAACCAAGAATCACCTACTGCTGGCCCAAAACAGTGAGTCAAGTTTTCTTTTAGACTCTTTACAACTTTCCCATAGATACTTGGTATTCATACCCCATTCCTTTACAGCTGTATACTCAGGTGACAGCTGGCTACTATGACTTGTTTTCAAACTTTGTCATTGAGTATACGGACTATGTTAGAAATACGTTAAAATCATGTAGGGGAACTTCTGAAATGTCCTGACATTTATTCAAAGAGTTGTAAATATGTGGGGAATGAAAAGGGGATTAAGTTTTGTTGCTATCCTTTCCATGTGCTTATAACTCTGTTAGGTGTTTTATCAGATTTAAATCCACAGCTGTCCTCCAAAATACCCACAATTGCCATTTACCTGCAACATTTAAGTGCTTTGCCAAAGGTCAGGCAACTAATAAATCTGCTACACCACCTTTTTCTACCCTACCGTTTGGCTGGACCTTTGAGAAAAGAGTTTCATGGCAGATCAACATTTAGTATCTTTTGAATCCCACGGAAAAGATAGCTAGCTACTTTGCCTATAACCTTTCCCAGAACAAAAATGTAGGAGGAAATTTGAACAGAATCTTATATATCTACCCTATCCATATAGTAAGTCTTTATTGGGTACCTGATACAGGTAAGAAACTGCATTGGGAATTTTAAGAACATAGCAACAACAGATTATCAATCTCCTTCCTCAGTGGTACTAGTGAATTAACTCATTTAACATTGATTAACAGTATTCATGTTACTAACAATGGGAGAAAAGCTGAAAGTATACCTGCAGGAGAGGGTAGATGTGTAAATGACTTATATTAAACTCACTTATAACCATGGAATTCACAAGAGAAAGGATTTGATACTCTTCTAGGTGAGAGAGAGGGAAACAGGAGCTTTGAAAATGGTTCTTTCAGGAAGTCTCCCTGGAGCTGGGTCTTTAGGGTGAATCTCTCAGATTTCCTATTTCACATTACTCGGTAATAAAACAGTTTGATTCTAAACATGACATTAAATGGGATTATATATGTGTGTGTGTGATCCATTTCTTTTCTGTGGTCAGTATATAGCACAAATTTTTATCTTATAAATTGAGGGTCCAATAGCTTCTCTATGATTCCTCTAAATTGTCAGACTACTTACTACCGTCTCCTGGTCAGCTTTGAATCTAAGTTCCTGCTTCCACTTGTGTAGTTCATGTCGGGGACTGTCTCACGTTACCCTGGGCTTGCTGCTCCTCCAACCTGTAGTCCAGTCTTTTCCCTTATTTCTATTTACGTAAATTACTCCCACAAGGAATTTGTGAGTATGTAATGCATTTTGGTGAATGGAACATGGGTTTGGGGAAATTAAAGAGAAGGCGATGATGACATAGGTAATGATGATGGTGATAGATGATAGATCATATAAATCTCATGAAAATGCAAAAACTCTGTAAATTGCATACTAGATATTTTGTAATTAAAACTTTTCTGGGCCATTTCCAAAACTCACTTCCTGCCAAATTGTTCAGACTTTTTTCTTTCTTCCCACATCATTCCTCATCACCCACCAGAATTCCAAATTCTTCTTTGCCTTTTTGCAGGAAAAAGTGGCAATTACACCAAAGTCAGCACAGTCTGTCAATTCATTCTTGTCAAAGATAGATTCTCAGGAGAACAAAAGAGCCCTCATTTTTACATAGGCCCTCAGGCTTATAAACCAGACATGGTTTTATATCACAATATTTATCTTCCTTGATTATATTTAAAGAGGTCTGTTAAAGGTAAGACAACAGGTCCAATTGGTGAATCTGAGACTGAAGTTAATTACAGCTTGGGCTCCCTAGAAATGGAATCTTAAACCAGTCAGTCAGGAACTACCTTACCAACACTAGTTAGGTAATCTGCTGGTAAATCTCTGCCATCCTCTCTCAATAATCAATCCACTTTCCTCTTTAAAGCAAATTCCTTACTCATGCTCCCTTTTGCCTATAAAAGTCTTTCATTTTGTACAGCTTCTCAGAGCTTTTTTCTGTCTGCTAGATTGGATACTGCCCAATTCATGAATCACCAAATCAAGTCAGTAAGATCTTCAAAATTTACTCAGTTGAATTTTGTTTTTCAGCAGGCACAACAGTGTGTAACACAAAGCAACCCCTTTGTAAGTGGTAGATATTAATAAATTGGTAATAGAACACAATTACATAAGAATAATCATAATAATCGTTAAGACTAATCAAATGAAAAAAATTGTGTTATACATTTATGTCAAACACCTGCAGTTTTAATTTCTTTCATCCAGAAGGACTAATTTATTTGGCTTAAATTGTATTTTTAATACTTAACACAGTACTAGATATAACACTTTGAATTATGCAGCTGAACATCTCAGCTCCAGGAGTGGTATATAAACTGATAGTGATTACTTGCTAGACACAATATAATAATACCCCTTCAAAATTATCGACAGGATAAATATTTTCATTTTGACAAACTGATGCAATTACTAAAATGATTATCTACCAGTTATCTCTATCAGTCTGCCTGTCTGTCTATCTACATCTAGAGGAGAGCAAAGAAAATGAGAAGGTTGTTGTCTTATTTTAAAAACAAAGTACTAACATTACACTGTATGTTCACTAACTGGAATTTAAATAAAAACACAAAAACCACAGTGAAATACTATCCTGTGCTACTCAGAATTGTCCCATATACTTTAATTCTTTGGTTGCTACCAGTATGTAAACGCCAAGAGAGTATTTTACGTCTTTTACATCTACCTCCATAATATCTTATTGTTTAGCCTTGTGATTGATATCTAAACAGTTCTAAGTGCACACGTGTTTGATGTATTTGATAGATTTTTTTTTTTAATCTTATGGTATAGCTTTTGAAAACACCAGTGTAGAGAATAGAAGACTTTTTTCTCAATAATATCTCCTATAGTATTTTGAGAAAGCATATTTTAAAAACACAAGACTGGCGTGCAATACATTCTAATACCTGTTTCTTGATTGTGAATTTATATGTAGAGTTCTGTCCTACCAGCCAGATATTCCATGATGATCTGTGGAAGTTATTCTGTGTGTTCCAGTGATATAACACTCTAGATAAAACCTTGCATATTAGAGTTGCCATTCTAATTTCAAACCATGAAAGCAACATAGGGAAACAAACCAACCAACAAATAAATATATAAAAAATGATTTACAAATTATAATGAAAACTTTTTATAATTGAATAAGTTAAATAAGTTCCATATTATGCTATTTTCTTAAGTTAGGAAAATATTTATTCTTCAGTGTTTCAGTTAATTAAGTGGTTAATAGAGGCAAAAATAATTGGTTTATTTTAGTCTGTAGCTTAAACCTAGGGAAATCCTTAGTCAATAAGGATTTCCCTAGGTTTAAGTCAATAATAAGTCAATAATCTATTAGGTACTGCATGCTATTTAGAATGTGATAAACAATTATTCACATTAATGGAAAGAAAGAAAAGCAGATCTGTAAAATCAGTTTAATTTGACTTCGAATACATTTTGATTCATGTACGTCAGCATTTCTCAAACTTGGCACTATTGACATTTTGGACTGAAAAATTTTCTGTTGTGGGGTCTGTTGTGTATTGTTAGGATATTATCAGTCTCTCTGACCTATACCCAGTAGAGGACACCAAAATGCCCTTCAGTGGTCTCCAAAAAATGTCTCCAAACATTGCCCAGTATTCCTTGGAAGGGTGGGGAGCAAACCGTCTCTGGTTAAGAGCCACTGATACATATACTGTTGTTTTGTTTTATGAATGAAAGATTCACAACATTTCATTTTAAATGACAAATCAATCTAAGGATCTGACACAACCTAACTGATGTTCATATCCTACCAGTGTAACTCAAATAAAACTGGACTGCTTCTGCGCTAGGCTTAGCTGGAGGCCTCTACATAATAGATAAGATCAATCCATTGATTAACAGACAGACAGATACCACTTCCCACAAACCTTGCAACAAAAGGTTGTTTTAAGCAAACTTAAAGTTTGCTTAAAGGCTTTTAGAATTAAAAATAATGGTAGATGGTAGATTCCAAGATGAGTCTCTTACTTGGCAGAGTTCTATTTAGGATTTTTGAGGAACCATGTTGCTCTCATAACATATGGAAAGTTATTTTCTCCCAGCTTCAAGGTCCTAAGACAACTGCATAATGTAAGTATAATTTCAAGTAGTTATGGGTCCTAACTATGGAGAGAACTAAAATGGTTAGCCAATGCAAGCTCAATTAAAGTAGATTTATTTAAAATTTGTTCTTAAGAGAAGATCTTGTTCTACATCAAGTCTTTTACTTCCATAAATTCCTCAGTTATAATTCCATCTGAAGGTATTCAATATGCAGTTTTCCACACCTAAGAAAGTATAACCTGCCACTCTTTAAAAAAATAAAGGCCCAGTTGTTAATTTAATATGCCTTCAAACTTTGATATCTTTCTACTTGAGCACCTGAAGTTCTATGCTCTTCTAATTCTTTATGTGAGAAGCAAGGAGCTTTTAGAATTAGCTCTTGAAGCTAATTATTGAACTCTTTTTAATCTCAATGAAAAAAACTCTGCTAAAAATAGCAGGACTTTTCAGACCTTTGATTAACTTTACATCTGCCTTTGGTTCTATGGATATATGTCTTTTAAGTTCTGTGAGTTTAAGATAAGCCTCCAGTTATTAATATGCTTGCAAAATCTATATCTATCGTATCATTGCCAGAATCAGGCAAGACAGCAATTTAAATGTATAAGAGAAAAATGAGTCTTGGACTTTCTTTTTACTTTCCAGCTAGATATTTTTATATTCTTTTTCAAGGAATTGGATCATTGCCCACTTGCAAGAGTGAAGAGGAAAATAATTACCCTTCTTTATAATAAGGTCATGGTTTTATTATCATGAATCATGACAGACCTTAGAAGAATTATGAACTTGATAGTTATCTATCAAGAAGAAGAGATTAACACTAATTATGATGACACAGGTATTTATTATTTCAATAGTGCTAAATAATTCTCCAGTATTTAAGTAGTTAATATTAACTAATTCTATTCAGCAGAGCACTATGCTCTGTTTGTGTCGGTAATATTTTGAATTATGTCAATGCTACACTTAGAAACATATCAAGAGGCCACCATTTTAATAATGATATGACCTATGAGAATATTATAGAGGGTTTTTTAAATTTTGATGACTGCTTTAGAAAATTGGTATCATTTTCTCTGATGCATTTCAGTAATAGGATAAGTCTTATCATTTGTTTATTTTGTTTCCAAAAAGTAGGTTGCTTTTGATCAGCAGTATAGAATACTATTACTATTAGCAATAACAACAATTAATATTTACTGAGGAATTACTATGTGCCAGGCATCTTTCAGTATATTATTTATTTTTGAGGCAATCTTTTGAGATAAGTATTATCTTTTGAGAAAGAGATTATCACTCCCACAGATGAGCAAACTCAGACAAGAGAGTTTAATTAAGTAACTTGCCCAAGATCATATAGTTGGTAAGTGGCAGAGCTGTGATGCAAATCCAGAGAACTGACTATAAGCCACTGCAATCAGTGCTACATTATGTTGCCTGAGCTCCAAGATCCCACCAACAAATATCAAACTGAATCATCTAATATCCATCTCCTATCAAAAACCATACTTACGAAAATAATAAAAGAATAAACAGAAATGCTACCTATCTACTCCCTTCTGCCTAGACTAGGCTATATCTTTGAGTCAAATCAGAACACTGGGAGACTTTTTGATGATGATGGTGATGAAGAAGAAAGAATATCTCAAGAACGCATGATTGGATTCATCATAATCCTTGTTCATCATGCACCCTCATTATTCATCTAGGCATGGCTCACATTTTTTAGTTAGTAATTTAATTGCTTTTTGTAATATGGTAAGTACCCAAAACAAGTACCAAATAGAACCTTGATAAAAAACCTACATAAAACTTTTTTTAAAGTAAAAAGAACTGTAATAAGAACTGTGCTTCCTTCAGCAGCACATATACTACAATTAGAATGATGCAGTGATTAACATGGCCCTGTGCAAGAATGACATGTAGATTCATGAAGCATTGCATTTTTCCCCCACGATTCTTTAGTCTTTGAGTTTTTATTTTTTTCTCTTTCCTTTTCAACCAGTTTCTAATTTTATCAACTCTTTTTTTTAAAATCTTCTTTTGATTTTCATTTTTACAGTTACATTCTATCCTTTCATTGGATTTAATTTTATTTGCGTGTGTGTGTATGTGCACATGTACATACATGTACATGTATATGTATATATGTGTGTATATATTTTTTTTCTTTCTTTATAGTTTGGGAGGAGTTTCTTCTAACAGACCAAAATACACCCAGAATCTAGTGTATGGGTCTGATCATATTCTCTTTTTTGTTTATTATTTTTCTTCTTCTTTTCATTTTGTTTTGTTTTCTTAAAGTCTTTTTTAATTTTCATCTTTAGTTATATTCTATCTTTTCAATATATTTAATTTTATTTTTGTATAGATCTAAATTTTTCTTTCTCTACAATTTTGAGATATAGTTTCTTCTAACAAACCAACCAAAATACACCCAGGATATAGTGTATTGCTCTGTTCTGTTCACCTGTCTGTTTACATTCCTTCTTTTTTTTTCTCTCTTTTTTTGTTGTCTTTTAAATTTTGTTTTTATGGTTACATTCTATCTTTCATTGTATTTAATTTTATTCTTGTACATATATAAGATTTTCTTCAAATTTTGGGATCCAATTTTCTAAGAAAAGGATCAAAATACATACAGGATCCAGTGTATTGCTCTAATCTGTTCACCTGATTATATTCTCTCTCTCTCTTTTTTTTTTTTTTAATTTTTTTTTTTTTTCGGTTTTGGGTCTCTTCTGATTTTTTTAGTATGCATTTCTTTGGGGTTGTTGTTGCCATTTTAGTATTTTGTTCTCTCATTCATCCTTTCTTCCCTGAACAGAATGACATGATGGAAAAAATCACCTCAAAACAAGAGTAGGGGGCAGTACTGACTGCCAGTGACCTAATCAGTAGGGACAAAAGTAAGATGTCTGAACTAGAGTTCAGAATAACGATTATAATGATCCCAGCTGGGCTTAAAAAAAGCATAGGAGACACTAGAGAATCCCTTTCTGGAGAAATAAAAGAAATAAAATATAATCAAGTCAAAATCAAAAAGGCTATTAATGAGGTGCAATAAAAATGGAGGCTCTAACTGATAGGAAAAAATGAGGCAGAAGAATCAGTAAAGTAGAATACCAAATGATGGAGAATAAAGAAGCTGAGAAAAATAGAGGTAAACAACTATGGATTACTAGGGGAGAATTCAAGAGATAAGTGATACCATAAAGTGAAACAATATAAAGTAATTGGGATCCCAGAAGTAGAGGAGAGAGAGAAGGGCAGAGGTATATTGGAAGAAATTATAATAGAGAACCTCCCTAAACTAGGGAAGGAAACAGGCATCCAAGTCCAGAAGCCACACAGAACCTCCCTCAAAATCAATAAAAATGGATCAACACCCCAACATATAGCAGTGAAACTTGCAAATCTCAGAGACAGAGAAAATCCTGAAAGCAGCAGCACAAGAGGTCTATAACCTACAAAAGTAGAAACATTATCCTGGCAGCTGACCTATCCACAGAGACCTGGCAAGCCAGAAAGGCATGATAATCCAAGGTGCTAAATGAGAATAATATGCAGCCAAGAATATTTTATCCAACTAGGATCTCATTCATAATAGAAGGAGAGGTAAAAACCTTTCAGAACAAACAGAAACTAAAAGAATTTGTAATCACAAAACCAGGCCTACAAGAAATATTGAAAGGAATCCTTTAAGCAAAGATAGGGGACAAAAGTAACATAACCAGAAAGGAACAGAAACAATATATGGAAATAGTAACTTTACGGGTAAAACAAAGGCACTAAATTCCCATCTTTCAGTAGTTACTCTGGATGTAAATGGGCTAAATGCCCCCAATCAAAAGACACAGGGTATCAGACTGGATAAAAAAGCAAGACCCATCAGTATGTTCTCTGCAAGAGACTCATTTAGACCCAAAGTCACCTCTGGTTTTAAAGTGAAGGGGTGATCTTTAAATAAATAAATAAATTACATATATATATAAAATAGATATAATATATTATATTATACTATTATTACATAATATTATTATTGATGTGTTCTTTAATTTTGTTATTAATTGACTTATATAATTGGCTGCTCCCATATTAGAGACATAAATATTTACAATTGTTAGATCTTGTTTGATAGACTCTTTAATATATATAATATATATCATATATTAAATAATATATATTATTAATTATTATTAATTATTAATTATTAATTAAATAATATATATTATTTAATATATGATATATATAATATATATAATATAATATAATAATAGTAGGGGACTTTAACACCCCACTCACTGCATGGATGTATCATCTAAGCAGAAGGTCAAAAAGGCAACGAGGGCTTTGAATGACACCCTGGACCACATGGACTTCATAGATATATTCAGAACATTCCATGCTAAAGCAGCAGAATACACATTCTTCTTGAATGCACATGGAGTATTCTCCAGAAGAGATCACATACTGGTTCACAAAACAAGTCTCAAACAATACCAAAACACTGGGGTCATTCCCTGAATATTTTCAGACCACAATACTTTGAAACTGGAATTCAATCACAAGAGGAAATTTGGAAAGATCTCAAATACATGGAGGCTAAAGAGTATCCTACTGGGGCACCTGGGTGCCTCAGTGGGTTAAGCCTCTGCCTTAGGCTCAGGTCTTGATCTCGGGTCCTGGGATTAAGCCCTGCATTGAGCTCTCTGCTCAGCAGGTAGCCTGCTTTTCCCTCTCTCTGCCTGCCTCTCTGCTTACTTGTAATCTGTGCCTGTCAAATAAATAAATAAATAAAATCTTTTAAAAAAGAGTTCACCATCTTAAATAGGAAAAAAAAAAAGAGCAGCCTACTAAAGAAATGGGTCAACCAGGAAATTAAAGAACAGTTTTAAAAATTCATGGAAACAAATGAAAATGAAAACACAACTGTTCAAAATCTTTGGGATGGAGCAAAGACAGTCCTAAGAGGGAAGCATATAGATACGAGTCTTTCTCAAGAAAGAAGAAAGGTCTCAAATACACAGACTAACCTGACACCTAAAGGAGCTGAAGAAAGAGCAGTAAATAAAGCCTAAACCCAGTAGGAGAAGAGAATTAATAAAGATTAGAACAGAAATCAATGAAATAGAAACCAAAAGAGCAGTAGAACAGATAAGGAAACTAGGAGCTGGTTCTTTGAGGGAATAGTAAGATTGATAAACCCCTGGCCAGACTTATCAAAAAGAAAAAAGAAATGACCCAAATAACTAAAATCATGAATGGAAGATGAGAGATCACAACCAACACTAAAGAAATACAATTGTAAGAACATATTATGAGCAACTATATGCCAACAAATTAGGCAATCTGGAAGAAATGGATGTATTCCTAGAAATGTATAAACTACCAAAACTGTACCAGGAAGAGATAGAAAACCTGAACAGACTCATAACCAGCCAGGAAATTAAAGCAGTAATCAAAAATGTCCCAAAAAACAAGAGTCCAGGGCCAGATGGCTTCCCAGGGGAATTCTACCAAACATTTAAAGAAAAAATAACACCTATTCTTCTGAACCTGTTTCAAAAAATAGAAATGGAAGGGAAATTTCCAAAGCCTATGAGGCCAGCATTATCTTGATCCCCAAACTAGGAAAAGACCCCACCAAAAAGGAGAATTACAGACCAATATCCTTGATGAACATAGATGCAAAAATTCTCACCAAAATACTAGTCAATAGGATCAAACAGTACATTAAAAGGATTATTCACCACAATCGAGTGGGATTTATCTCTGGGCTGCAAGGGTGGTTCAACATCCACAAATCAGTCCATGTGATACACTGCATAAGTAAAGGAAAAGACAAGAGCCATATGATTCTCTCAATAGACACAGAAAAAAATTTTTTTTGACAAAGTTAGCATCCTTTCTTAATTAAAACTCTTCACAGTGTAGGAATAGAGGGTACATACCTCAATATCATAAAAACCACCTATGAAAAGCCCACAGGGAATATTATTTTCATTGGAGGAAAACAGAGAGCTTTTCCCCTAGGGTGAGGAACATGGCAGGGATGTCCACTGTCATCACTGCTGTTCAACATAGTACCTGAGGGTCCTAGCCTCAGCAGTCAGACAATAAAAAGAAATAAAAGGCATCCAAAATGGCAAAGAAGTCAAACACTCATTCTTTGCAGATGACATGATACTGTATGTGGAAAACCCAAAAGACTCCACCCCAAAATTTCTAGAACTCATACAAGAATTCAGCAAAGTCACAGGATATAAAATCAATGCACAGAAATCAGTTGCATTTCTATACACTACCAATGAGACAGAAGAGAGAGAGAAGTTAAGGAGTCAGTCCCATTAACAATTGCACCATAGTTTATTCACTCTCTTATAAATAGATTTTGAGTTATTTCCAATTTTTAGCTATTATTTACAAACTGCAATAAATATTCTTGTGTAAGTCTTCTGTGAACAAAAATTTTGTCTTGCATAATTACCTAGGTGTGTAATTGCTAACTCATGGGATAGATCATTTATTTCTTGTTGAGGTTTAATTGACATATAACATTGTGTTAGTTTTAGGTGTACAAATAATGATTTGATATATGCATATATTATGAAATAATTACCACAATAATTCAAAATCTGTCACTATACATAGTTACAATTTTTTGTCTTGTGATGAGAACCTTTAAGATTTGCTGTCTTAGCAACTTTCAAATACAATATGGTACTGTTACCAGTAGCCACCATGCTGTATATTGCACCCCCAGGACTTACTTATCTTATAACTGGAAGTTCATATCCTTTGACCACCTTCATCCATTTTGCCCATCTGCCGCCCCCAACTCTGGCAACCACCAATCTGTTCTCTGCATTTATGAGTTTGTTGTTGTTGTTATTGTTGTTGTTTTAAGATTCCACCTGTAAGTGAGATCATGCAGTATTCATTTTTGTCTGACGTACTTCACTTAGCCTAATACCCTCAAGGTCCATCGCTGTTGTTGAAAATGGCAGGATGTTTTTCTCTTTCTCATGGCTGATTAATATTCCATTGTGTGTATTTGTGTCTGTGGGGGGGATCATGAGTGGGTGGGAGTGGATAGGACATTTTCTTTCTTTATTCATCTGTCAGTGGACACTTAGTTTGTTTCCATGTCTTGGCTATTGCAGATGTTTCGGCGAATGTGGAAGGGCAGAAATCTTTTGGAGATAGTGATTTTGTTTCCTTCGGATAAATACTCAGAAGTAGAATTGTTAGATTATATAGTAATTTTATTTTTAAATTTTTAAGGAAGCTGTTTGCTGTTTTTCCCAATGGCTGCACCAATTTACATTCTGACCAACAATGCATGAGGGTTCCTTTTTCTTCACATCCTTGCCAACACTTGCTATTTCTTGTATTTTTGATACTAGCCATTGTAACAAGTGTGAGGTGATATTTCATTGGGATTTTGATTCACATTTCCCTGATAATTAGTGTTGTTGAGTACCTCTTTATATACTTCTTTACCATCTGTACGTCTTCTTTGAAAAGTGTCTATTCAGATTCTTTGTCCATTTTTTTAATTGGACTTTTTTCTATTGAGTTATATGAGTTATTTGTTTAAAATTTACATCCTGGATGTCAGAGGAGAGGTGGGAAGGATGGGTTAAATAGATGATGGGGATTAAGGACAATAATTGAGATGAGCACCGAGCATTGTATATAAGTGTTGAATCACTAAATTGTACGCCTGAAACTGATACTATATTGTATGTTAACTAATTGCAATTTACATTAAATTAAATTAAATTAATAAATTTAATTAATAAATTTAATTTAAAAATAAAATAAAATATATCCCTTCCACATTTAAGTGTACAGTCCATTAGTCTTAAGTATATTCACATTGTTGTAAAACAGATCTCCAGCATTTTTTCATCTTAAAAAAAGTCTTTAAATACTTCCTTTCTTCCCCTTCCCTCCAGTCTTTGGGAACCACCATTCTACTTTTTTGTTTACATGAATATGATTACTTTAGACACCTCATGAAAATAGTATCATACAGTATTTGTCTTTTTATAAGTGGCATATTTTACTAAGCATAATGTCTTCAAGGTTCATCCACATTGAGGCATATGACAGGGTTTTGTTTGGGGTTTTTTTTTTTCACTTTATAAAGCTAAGTAATATTCTGTGTGTGTGTGTGTGTGTAGTGAAAGTATATATATCTCACTATCCGTTGATAGATATTGATGCTGCTTCCACCTCTTTGCTTATTGTGCATAGTGCTACTATGAACATGGGTTTGCAAATATCTCCTCAGGATCTTGATTTTGGTTTTTTAGGTTATATACTTAGTAGTGGAATTGCTGAAATTATACAGTAGTTTTATTTTTCATTTTTGAGAAACTGTCATACTGTTTTCCACAGTGATTATATCATTTTATGATCCCATCAACAGTGCATAAGGGTTCTAATTTATCCACATCCTCGCTGACATGGTATTTTCTGGTTTTTGGTTGGTTTTTTCCATTGGTCATCCTACTGGGTGTAAGGTGAGAAATTTGTCAATTTTATTGATCTTTTCAAAGAACCAGAACCAGTTCTTTACTTATTTTTCAATTTTATTGATTTCTCTCTTACCTCTATTGTTTTCTTTATTCTGCTTGTTTTAGGATTATTTTGCTCCTCTTCTCTAGGTTCCCGAGGTAAGAACATAGGTTTTCTTTATCTGAAACTTTTCATTTTCTCTACTGTATTCATTTAGTGCTGTAAATTTGCCTTTTAGTACTACTTTACCTGTGTCTAAGGAATTTTGATGTGTTGTGTTTTCATTTTTATTCAGTTTTATTCTTTTTTTTCCCCCTTTAGGACTTTCTGTTTGACTCATGTATTCTTTAGAAGTGTGTTGTTTAGTTTCTAGCTGTTTGGAGATCTTTCTGTTACTTTTTATTATTGATTTCTACTTTGATTCTATTGTATCAGAGGATATACTATGTATGAATGCAGTGCTTTTAAACTTGTTGAGGTTTGTTTTACGGAATATGGTCTGTCTTGGTATAGATATGACACTTGAAAATAATGTGTAGTCTTTGTTGTTTGGTGGTGTGTTCTATAACTGAAATATATTATGTGATTTATCTTCTTTAATGTGTTAATGTGTGAATTACATGGATTGATTTCCATATATTAAACTAATTTTTTATTGCTGGGATAAAACCCACTTGGTTATGATAATTTAATGTCTTTATATCTTGCTGGATTCAATTTGATAATATTTGCTTGGACTTTATGTCTATGCTCACAATAGGTATTTGTAATTTCCTTCGTATATAATGCCCTTAGCTAGATGTGGCATTAGAGTTATGTTGGTCTCATGAAATAACTTGAGAAGTGTTTCTAGCCTATAATTATATGAAAAAGTATGTAGAACATTAAAAATGCTATTTTATTAAATATTTGATAAAATTCCTTATGAGGTGCTTTGGATCTGAATTTTTCATTGTGGGAATTGCTCTAATTACAAATTCAAATTAGTAAATAGATATGGAGGGGACCTTGGATGGTTCAGTCAGTTAAGCATCTGCCTTTGGCTCCGGTCATGAATCCCAGTGTCCTGGGATCTAGCCCCAGAGTCCTGGAATCTTCTCCCTCTCTCTCTGCCTCTTCCCTTTGCTCCTGCTATCTTTCTCTCTCTCAAATAAATAAGTAAAATTTTTTAAAAAATAGGTAGAGAGTTTTTAGATTTTCTGTTTATTACTCTACCCAATTCTTTCCCATTTATCTTATCAAATTACAATTGATAATTGTGTTATCAATTGACATTCAGTAGAATTAATAATTTTAAGCATACATTCTAGGGGTTTTGACAAACATATCATAGTCACCAAAATCAAAATACAGAGCAGGAATCATCCTTTACGATCTCTGGGCCAAATCTGGTCCATGGTTCACTTATGTTTGGCCCTTCAGGTAAGAATCTTTTTTATATTAATAAAGAGTTGTAAAAAAAAAAATCTATGACAGAGACAACACATGATTCCAAAATATTTACTGCTTGACCCTTTATAGAAGAAAGTTTGCCAAGCCCTCATATAAAGCAATTCCATAACCCCTCAAAATTCTGTGCTCCTTTGTCATCAGCTATCCACCTTAAGTGCAGCCCTAAACACCCCTGAACTATTTTCTACCTCTGTTAGATTGGTGCCTGCAAGAATACCATCTAAATGCAATTGCTAAATTATGTAACCTACAGAGTCTGGCTTGTTTTACTTAGTACAGAGCATTTGAGAGTTATATGTGTTATTGCATATATGCATAATTCCTACTCCTAAAGGATGGACTCCTGGTTTCTCAACTCCTACCTGGAGCATTTAGTCAGATCTCTTTGGTCAGAAATCCAACATCCCCCAGCACTGGGCAACTGCCAGAATCTCTGGTTTGCAGCACAGCATTTGGCCAGAGACTCGAAAGTTATTATAAATTGCTGGGCTTGCAAGTTGGTGCAGCCTCTTTGGAGAACAGTGTGGAGATTCCTCAAAAAATTAAAAATAGAACTTCCCTATGACCCTGCAATTGCACTACTGGGTATTTACCCCAAAGATACAGATGTAGTGAAAAGAAGGGCCATCTGTACCCCAATGTTTATAGCAGCAATGGCCACGGTTGCCAAACTGTGGAAAGAACCAAGATGCCCTTCAACGGACGAATGGATAAGGAAGATGTGGTCCATATACACTATGGAGTATTATGCCTCCATCAGAAAGGATGAATACCCAACTTTTGTAGCAACGTGGATGGGACTGGAAGAGATTATGCTGAGTGAAATAAGTCAAACAGAGAGAGTCAATTATCATATGGTTTCACTTATTTGTGGAACATAACAAATAGCATAGAGGACATGGGGAGTTAGGAGAAGGGAGTTGGGGGAAATTGGAAGGGGAGGTGAACAATGAGAGACTATGGACTCTGAAAAACAATCTGAAGGGTTTGAAGAGGTGGGGGGGGTGGGAGGTTGGGGGAACCAGGTGGTGGGTATTAGAGAGGGCACGGATTGCATGGAGCACTGGGTGTGGTACAAAAACAATGGATACTGTTATGCTGAAAATAAATAAAAAAAAAAGATAAATAAAAAAAAAGAAAACATGAATAAAATAGGAACCTCCAAAATGACACATAAAAAAATAAATAAATAAATAAATTGCTGGGCTTTCTTCTCTGCATGGGGCCCTCCTTTCTGTTACTATACCTTGCAAATTCCAGCTGACTCAGCACACCCAAATGGTGCTCCATAAGAACACTGGGCCTCACTCTCCTGTGCTGCAGTTAAGAACGTTCAGGAAACTGAATGCTGAGTTCACTGCATCATTTCCCTTCTCTCAAAGACCATAGCCCTGCATTTGTCCAACACCAAAAAGCAGTCCCTTTGTATGTTTTGCCCATTTCTTACTTTTTTTAATGGGGTTAGGGGAGAGCAGATCCAATACTCATTCCTTCATGGCTAGAACTAGAAATCACTTTGTTTTGAAATACTTAAAAAACTAATAAATTATCTGTAAGCATTTAAACAATACTGAGATCAACCCAGACAATGTCAGTTTGGCATTCTATTTTAGGTAAACTACACTTATACAAATATCTCTATAAATATAACTTCATAAGGGTGATGCACATTTATTAAATTATAATAAAATATAATGCACATTTATTGAATTGTTTAGAGAAGGCAACTTTGATTTTACAAAACTTTGTATAAAATTCACCTGGATGTGCTGCCTTTGAATTGTGTTTATTATCTGTAGCTATCTTGCTACACTTGCTATTGTATGCAATTAATACAACTAAAAATACTGAGGCCCAACATGGTGCAATAGTTTCCCCTTATCAGTGAGGTATATGTTTCAGGACCCCCAGTGGGTGTCTGAAGCCATGGATAGTACAGAACCGTGTAACTCCTAGGTCTTTTCCTATATGAACATACCTATGATAGTTTAATTTATAAATTAGACACAGTAAGAGATTAATGACAATAACTAAGAATCAAATAGAATGATTATAACAATATATTCTAATAAAAGTGACCTCTGTCCCAAAATATCATATTGTGCTGCACTCCCTTCTTCTTGTAGTGATGTGAGATGAGAAAGTGACTACCTACTGAGTTGCAGTGAGGTGAAGTTGGCTTTGCGACATAGTGTTAGGCTACCATTGATCTTCTGACAATGCATCAGAAGGATTGTCTGCTTCTAGACCACAGTTGACCACAGGTAACTGAAACCACAGAAAGCAAAACCACGCATAAGGGAGGGACCACTGTATGTATTGCATTTAATCCATTGAAAGTCACATCTTTAGAGTATTACATTTCTCTGTTAAGAGAAAAAGATAAATAATGAAGGGCTGGCCATTTTGAATTTTTAGCCTTACCATTGCTTTGATGCTCCAGATATGAATTAGAAAATGTTGCATTATGTACCATAGTTTACAAGTCAAGATTTATTTGTTCTATACTTTTCCTGCAAAACCCTGGGGTCTTGTGAGGAATGAGCAAAAGTAACTGTCTTTTGGGCTTAGAAAGTATCTCCCAGCAAATCAGGGAGGTGGAATGGAGTGAGACTATGGTTTGGAGTCAGCCTAATAGAGACTTAAATCTTTTATTGAGTATATTGCTTTAGACAAACTTTCTTATTTCCCTGTGCCTTATCTTCCATTTTAATCATAATGGAGGCAGAATTTCCAACCTAAATGGATCGTTTTGAGATTTAGATGATATAGTATATACAAAGAAACCCCCCACCCCAATCCTGGGGCATAGTAGAAACCCATTGGTTAGGTGCATCTATTCTCACCTATTCTACTGCCAGCACTTACTAAAAAAGTTTTCATATATATATTTTAACTTTATATGTGTGTATAATATATATAATGTATAATACAGACATATTTGTAGAAGAAAGAGTTAGCAGTTTTAAATCACATCTCTATCTTGTGAAATTGGAAATTCACCACCTTTGTGCCTCAATTTTCTAATCTGCACAAGAAGTGTTATGTTCAGCTGCTTGGGAATTTTTTGAGGATGCATTAGCTTTCTGTAGAAAAGTAGAGGTTTTGGAAACTCAGAGAAAGGAAAAATGAAATTCTAGGAAAGAATTTATTCATCAAGATCTTACAGAGCAAAGACAAGGTTTTGGTACTACCTTTAACTCCCATTTTCATTTCTCTCAGTCTTAGGTTTGGGTTTCTCTAACAACCATAAGCCAGAGTGTATTTTTGTTCTAAAAACAAAACAAGTGAAAATCTTGAGTTGTACAGAACTGGTTCCCACAGCCAGCATCACCATTCTGGAGGCTACAGCCCCTTTGATTCACTGTTACAGCCCAAAACGTAGTGTCTTTCAGGTGAATGCTCTTTGGAAGCATCTGAGTCCAGACAGACATCAGTGTGAATATTGTCATCAGGATCGGCAAGATCTTCTGACCTAATGTTTGGAGGTGACATGTAGTCACTGTGCCATTCAGCAGGAATGTCCTGTAGATCAGTAACAACCAAGTACCCAAAATCTGATGACGACAAATCTGAGTATGTTCTCTCCATTTCAAAGTCCCAGAGTCTCCTTTTAGTCAGAAGGAAAGAAATACCTTTAAATAAATGGGAGAAATAGTGAAGTTAAATTCTTGCTTAAAGTGTTTTGATCATCAGACTGCATGATAGAAATGAATGTGTTCACTCCAACAAACATATAGCATTACACAAAAGGCCTAAGGAAAAAAGAAATGAGTATGCTTGAGAGAAAAGGAGAGACAGAAAAGAAAAAATCTGCAAAAGCCATTAGGGTATGTGTGGGATGGGGGGTGGAGGATGAGCAAAAGGCAAGAATATCACACTTGCATTTGTTTTTTAGTAACTTTTTTAAAAAAAGTTATCTGTGCATCCAATATGGAGCTCAAGCTCAGGACCCCAAATTAAGAGTCACATGCTCTACCGACTGTGTCAGCCAGGCACCCACATACTTGCATTTAAACAGAACCCAGAGGTTGAAATTCACACTCACTCTGAGTTGCCATTTTGCTATCTTCAGGGCCTAGGTGGCAAGATCGTTCTAAGGATTAGCAAGGGACAGTGGAAAGAAGGTTTGGAGTCCAAGAGACCTGAGATCAGCAACCCTAGCCAAGTTACTTTAAGCCTTCTGATCCTCCATTCCGACTTCCTGAAAAGGGGTGTATAACAATAATTGTATTTTACATGGGTGTGATGAAGAGCTCATGAAGCATGATAATGGTCACACAGTGATAATATAAACTTTTTAACAATGCAAAGTTTACTAACTCTTATTTGTAAGTATGCAGTATTAGCCCTGCTTTGATTCAGCACACAGTAAATTCCACAACAAGGCAAATTATATTAATTTCCAGTTCACAGATCATTTTTAAATCAAATATTTTAGGGTTTTTAAAGTATTGTTATAATATTTCACAATAAAGAGACTGTTTTACATAATTTATTGCCAAAGGTCTACCAATAACCATTTTAGCATATTCTTCTATCACTGACCCTCTAACTCCCAGAGTTGGATATATCTTATAGGATTACTTTGTCTCACAAAAATACTGAAGACCTCAGACATGTACCCCTGAAACAAATAATACACTATATGTTAATAATAAAATAAAAATAAAAAATTTTAAAAAATGAAAAAAATTGAAGACCTCTATAATAAGGGTTTTTTTAATATTTTAACTTAAAATTTAGTGGGTAAAGTTTTAAAAGAATCAGCTTCATGAATTTTGTTACGGGCTTCAAGGTACAAATTAATAACCAGTATTGATCAACAGAATGATATTTCTTTCTCTGACACGTATCCTTCCTCTCCCTTCTCGCCATCCCCAAATGCCTTACTTCTAAGTTTTTTTTTCCTGTTGAGTCTGTGGCAAAATTAACATGGAGTTCAGCAATTTATTAAGTAAAGTTTCAGAAAATGTCTTTTGATCTGACATATCAAAGAAAAGAATCTGGGATCCCAAAGTCACCCAGCAAAAGGCAGCATTGTCTTTTCATCCTACAGCTGTGTCGAGGTGTATTTGATAAAGCCGTTTGGTTATACAGAACAGAACTGCACAGGACTATCCTTCTGGGGGTTAACTCCATAACCTCACCAGTTCCTCTAGGGTTCTCAAGCAAGAAAGACTCTGTCCATACTGCTTCTGCACCATGCACCTAATCTTTGAGGACACAGAGTGACATTTTACCAATCTCAATAACACCTGGTAAGTGCCTCCTGTTGATAGCAGTGCTGTGTTTTAATGAACGAATAAATGGCTTATCTACCCTTCTTGGCAAGAAACCCCAGCTATTGCGGCGAAGCACCAGCTCTCCCTATGTTACTTGGGCTAATTGACTCTTTGGATGAAGTTAAATCACACTTATCCCCAGTGGGATGTATGTTTGCCTGTAATCAATAGCTCAACAAGATCCACATGGCAGGTAATTAAGTGGAAAGTAATTAATACCCATCAAAGGTTTTATTAACTGTTTTCCATTCCTTCACTCAAAAGTCCCACTGTACTGTAAATAAGGGAGGAAGAGGCAAGAGGAGGGGAGGCGGGGGCTAGTTTTATTTTGTAGGAAGCCAAAGATGGCGGTTTTCTTCCTGGGTTCGTCCCATTTTGAGGCTGGAAACTGCTCTTCAAGTTATTGTTTCATTGGATGTGTTCTCTTTGTTTCATTTTTGCACATACTCAAAAACAGGATCTTAAATAAATGCACTATTGTAGAAAAACTGTTTTATTCTGATATGAAGAAAAGAACATAGACACAGTATTAGTGTGTTGAAGAAATTGAGTGCTGATAGGCTAAATTTGGGGGAATCAATTCTACCTAAGAGGAGGAAACTCTTTTCTTGGTGAATGGAATGCTCTAGATGTCTTCAGTTATTTTTTGTTACTCTCTTATGTTCTTTAGTTTAAATTAATCATTAAAAATATTTTTATTTTCACTTTTAGTGAGAATAAATTCTGCCTATAAAACCTCACTTACATCAAGAAAGATTTTATGTTGTGGACTCTCCTCTTTTTTTTTTTTTTTTTTAAATCTGCCTTTTGTGCCAATACTCTTTGGAGGATACGTTCAGAGGACAAGAGTCTTTTCTTTATTCTTTTACCTCCTTGCTCATCTTTTGATCTGGGAAAGAAATTGAGTCAGTTTCCAAAGAAATCCTGACTGTAGGTGGGACTCAAAAAAGGTAGGAAAATGACATCAGAATGATGCCTAAATTAAGAGAACACAGAACAGGTTAAATCACCGGGAGCCATACTTCATTTACTTAGAAATGTCTCACCTATCGACATGGTAAGACTTAGGGTTTTGACGTCTGGATCATTTACTTTCAAAGTCCTTCAGTTAGAGATTTAAGAATACAGCAGCATATTTTAATGATAGGGCCATGGGGAAGAGATTGTTCTCAAATAAGATCTTTGTTACCAGACCTCTATGATATCATACTAGCATCCCTTTCTTATAATTACTGAGACTCCAAAACAATTTTCTTTGGAAGTAGAGGCACACATGTTCAGGATGACAAAGGCTACCAAACGTATGAATACTTGCCCCAGTGTCATGGGCATATTTCATCCTGTTAAAATGATCCCATACTTACAGAATCGTTATAGTGCCAAACCAAAAAAAAAAAAAAAAATCTTTTAAATATAACACTATTTTATTCATGAAAATGAGTGTTTTAACTGTAAGTCTGAGGACATAATTGAGCAATGAGCATGTATGTCTCTGTAAACTTGCTCTGGAAAGGGAGCTAAAACTACAGATGCATTGAGTATTGTCTAACTTTTCTATGAATTACTTTTATGCTCAGAAAAATACATATTGTTTAGCTTGCTATTATTTATATTAGTCAAACATTCTTATAAGTATTCATACGTGGATTACATCTGAATAATATAAATGAGTGAACCATGTGATCACATTATAAATGTTTTTTTCTTTACAACAAATGTTCTTCCCCCTCCTTTGCTTGACCTCCCCACTCAAACCTCCAGAGTACTCACTTACCTTATTGTATGTATGTGTATAATACAATCACATGTATAAACACACACATATACATACGTAAACTCACATACATATATTAAAAATGTTGAATTTTCTCTAAGTCCTTTGCCCCTGAAATGCCACAGGGGTTGGAAAATTCATCCTTCCCCCCACTCTTTTGTAACCTCAAAGAACCACCCTGCCCCCTGTATTAGGAGATAAAACCCATTTGATTCTTCCTTAGAATTCAGTCTTCCTGTTCACCTTTCCTCATGACTCCCTTGTTCATTTGTCTTTGCAAAAATCTATAACCCCTTCCTCTTTAGTCCTTTTTTGTTTGACATGTCCCTTATTAGTGAATGTTCTCTTCTATTACAATTGCCTGAGTAATAAAATTATCTCATTAATTGTCCACTGCATTTTGCCTTCCATCATACCCCCCCACATGTACACAGTCACTGTTTTTTGTTTTTTCTTCTATAAGATGAAATTGTATGATCCTATCCATCTCAATAGGACCTCATGCAAATTCTCCCAATAAAACTAGTGTTGCTTGAATTCCCTATATTTATTTCCCTATATGTGTAATATTCTTCGGTTTGAATGCACTATAATGTATTCCCCTATTGATGAACATTCTCTTTGCTTTCAATTTTTGCTACTGTAAACTTTATTTTTATATTTAAAAGAGGATACCATATAACTTAAAAAAAAAATAACATTTCACATTTCCAAAACTTAAGAGTACCTTTATTAGCATCCCTGCCAATAATTTTGCCAGTCTGATTGGTATCATATTAGTGTGACTTTTCTACTCCACTGTCTTTGTCAACATAGCTTTGTTGTTCTGGGGGATTCTTACTCAGAAAGATGAGAGTTGGAAACAACTTTATTTTTAATTCCAAGAACTGCCTGAAAAATTCCTCAACTCTTCAACAGAAAGTGTCAAATGACAGTTTACATCCAAGACTCTAGGCATCTTGCCTCAATATACCTGGCTCTATCCAGTAATCCTAAATCTTATTTCACGTTTCTTCCCCAGTCCTCAACAGCTCCCTGCACTGACAGACCTAGTTTAAACCAGACTTCAAAAACTCTTGAATATCCTCACTTGGACTGCCTCTCTCTGAAATACTAGTAGGCTCTCTAGAGGTGGTACAAAAAAGCAAAATAATTCATCTCCATCTTATCTACAGGTTGTTTTGGTGTTATTTTGCAAAGCCTGTATTTACAGGAGGAATTTCAAAATTTCTTTCCATGGGAAGTTGAGGTCATCCATTTTGCAGAGAAAGGGACAGACAAAAATTTTTTAAAAGATTTTTCTTAAAGATTTTATTTATTTGACAGAGTACAAGCAGGCAGAGCAGCAGGCAGAGGGAGAGGGAGAAGCAGGCTCCCTGCTTAGCGGAGAGCCTGATGGGGAACTCATCCCAGGACTTTGGGATCATGACCTGAGCTGAAGCCAAATGTTTAACTGACTGAGCCACCCAGGGTGCCCCAAGATTTTTTTAATTTATTCATTTGAGAGAGAGAGTGCACAAGCATGAACAGGGGAGGGGCAGAGGTAGAGGCAGAAGCGGACTCCCCACTGAGCAGGAAGCCTGGACTCAGGGCTGGATTCCAGGACCCTGAGATCATGATCTGATCTGAATATAGCTGCTTAACCCACTGAGCCACCCAGGCACCCCAGCAACAGGGATAGAATATGACTTGCCCGTATCAGTCAAAGAATGCATGACCTAAGTGACTGAAGGGAAAGGTCCTAAAATTTTGTCTTTTGCTACTCTGTTTCCAAAAACTTGTCAATATACAAGGACAAGCATTGAATTCTAAGGAGAGAAATGGTTCTTTCTTCTGGAATCTTAAATTATTCTGATACTATGAGAGAGCAGGAATGTTTTTAATTTGACACATACCTCATAGCTTCTCACATGTAGCCTGTACTCTGTCACAGGGGAAGACAAGTTTAGAGGACTTTCTTATAGTTGCAATACTCAAAAACATACTCAGGGAAAAAAAAAAATAGGTATTCTGCTGGCTTCTTTGTATGTATTTTCTCATTTACTTCTCATCCAAAAAGTACCTACGAAGTAACTATGACAACAGTCTTTGCATAAATGAAAAAAAAAAAATGGCAGCTACAAAAAAAAAATCTGAAGTAACTAGTCACCACTCACACAGGTAAGGAGTGATAAACTGGACCTGAGATCCACACATATCTGCTCTTCTCGGGCTTGTCATTGTCCCCTAAACTCTGCACATTCCAGAGGAGAAACTAGATATCTCTGTTAGAACCATAAAACGCTGTTAAATGGGGACTTTGATAGTATGTTAACACTGTTGATGGCTCAAAAAAACTCCCTGACTTTATTCCTGAGCCAGAATTTCTGTGAGACATAGGAGAAAAAAATATAGCAGTCCGAGGCCCCGCAGCACTGTTTTTTCTGTCTGCATATCCACAGAGGAAGACTATGAGCAGGTCGGTTGTTGAATGGCCAAGATTCTCGAGCTGTGCTGGAGCTGTATCCAGATTTGCTTTTTAGCAAAAGCGTAGAACTCGGGCAACTTGACATGTGCCTAGGAAACCCAACGACAGAGAAAGGAAATCCAGCTGAGTGGACAGGGTTTCAAGAACATGAAAGAAGATGAACTCAGACAAGAGGATTTTTAAATGTCTTTAAGAAAATGAAACACTTACTTGCTGATTTCTAGTAATATTGTAGGAAACACATCAGCAGAAGGTTAAGTCAGCAGCGAGAAGGCAACAAAAAATAGAGTCTGGATGATTGCTTCCTGTGCCGTAACAATCATGATAACATCATTTCAGCTACCGTTTTTCACATACTTCGTCCTCTGCATCCAGAATTTTTTTTTTTTTAATAAATCTTCAAAGGGTTGCTATTCTCAACCCCACTTTTCAACTAAAAACAATCAAAAAAACACCCTGAGGCTTAAGAAAGACATTTCCCAATGTTCGTAGACCCGGTAAGAGGCAGAGCTTATACTCAAAGTCAGGCCTTTGACCATTAGGCCAAAGTCTAAAGAGAGGCAAATCCTAATATATGGATTTCTACAATTAAATGATTTCAAGGATTTAAAATAAATTCAATGCCAAATATTCCAGTATCAGTCTTCTGATAGGTAGAAAGGAAAAGATCCTGCTACCTGGGTCTAATTGGAAGCAATTACCAGTACAAAGAGAATATTCTGCTGAACTACTGATGCCGCATGCTACATAGTTTTAAAGAGGAGTTGGCTCCTAATACACCCAGCACGGGTGCCACTCTATAATTACACTGCTAGCAGCCTTGTAACGAGGACTTTCTTTTTCCCCTCCAATCAATATAAATGCCTATCAATGTAAAATAGCCACATAGTTTTCTACAATCAGAAAGTGAAAAAGCAACCCTGGGCTAACATAGTATCTCTAATATATCTAAATGTGGTGGTCTTTTTTCCAATATGCATTACTGGTATTATTTAACATGCATTGAAGATGGCCAGCATGCAGGAATAATTAGAACAATGGACACCTCAAAGGGAACACATAGATGCCCTGCTGTACTGATAATGAAAGGTGCTATCGGAGGCAAATCACACCCAATTAAGACATAAAAAGGAGACATTATTAATGCTTAATTCTGACTGTGTCAAGAATCTCTATTTGCCTTCCTTTATTGCTGATAAAATCATTGCCTGGGCCTTACCACAAAATTAGTGGCTGGCATTACATTGTGCTGTAGTCACTGTAACCTACTAGAAATTTTTGTGTTTGTGTGTATATTTGTGGGTTTTGTGATTTGTGTCTTTATCATCATACCACTTAGCATTAACCTTGTTCATAATTCTTCCAAAAAATGCAAAACCTCAGAGCAAAAGCAGGAAATAAAGCAACAACTCTTTTCACAGCATTCAGAACAATTCAAGATGAGCTTGATTTATGAGCTATATGGACTTGTGAGCTGGGTCTTTATTTGGTTCCTTATTTTTTAAACTCTGTACACTTTGCTGTGACTATATGAAGACAATACATTAGGAGGTATACAGTAAGGAGTTTTGGGGGGGTTGTGGGGGTGGTTAAAATGATTGTACCTCACCTCACTAGGAATTGATGGTAATCCTTGAGCAGTGTGGCTAGATGACCTTGGTCTTGAACTCCCCTGGTAGCTGTTCTGCGGCTTTCTGCTCCTGTCCCTCACCATATCTCTGTTGTGTTAGATATGTGGTTCCTGCTGCAGGACCCTTTGCTCAGTCTTGGTCCTTTCTTGACAAGTTCTTGAAGGGGCAGTCTTTCAGTTTTGATCCTGTCTTTGTGAAAGTTGGGAATATCTATGTAATGATGGAGAACCTATATTCTCTTTAATGACTTGGGTTGTTTTTGTTTTACTTTGGTATATAAGAGGGGTCATAAAGATCTTTGGAGGCAACACAACTCTTCCCATTTGAAATCCAAAATAAGAAGTGGTCTTCCATGATAGTAGTGTCATGAAACTTTCAGAGTAACACCATTCACCTTCTCCAGACAATAGGAGCTCAGTGTCCTGCGTAATACGGCATACTTTCATACGTGTGAAAGTATACAGGATGAGGTCAATTCAATTCAGCAGTTATATGTTGAGTGTTTAGTAGAAGTCAAGCTTATGTAAGCTGGTTTCTCAACATCAAAATAATTCATAAGCTGGTCCACTAAGGACTCGTGTCCATGATGACTCATGCTATAGGGAAATTCTGAAAGTGGTACTGATGCAACATAAGAGTGCACAAGGATCCTCCCACACATGTTCTAAGAGAAGAGAGAGAGAAGCACATTGCTCTTCTGGTAATAATTTTACCTCTTCAAATGTTACACTTTTCATAGTCAGGGTATGAGAACAAATACAATCTAATCAACATTTTGTATCTCTACTGTGTCATCTTTACTCTTGAGTAGCATGATATTTCACTGCTCTCTACCAAAAGGGACTATGTAAATATTGTCAGCTGGTGATAAAAGAAGGGAGAGTTATGAGTGGCCAGTAAAGGGACTAACGGCTGAGTCTTTTATGGGAGCACAATGAAGGGAAGAAATCGTGCCTTTTGCTTTGCTTCAGTGTTCCCTCCAACTCCTAAGTAAACACTGTTCACTGATGGCATCAAAACGAGGACTAGAGATGGCAACAAAGGGCCAGGCCGCAGCAAGGCCAGTCTGCATCTCTGGGACTGGTGACCTAACACTGGGAGATGGAATCTGAGCAGGCCCTGGTTCCCTTTATTCCCCAACAGAAGAGTTTAGTGTCCAATCTAAATACTCGAGAAAATAGGAGTTAAATATGCTTGAAAGTGTCCAACTCTATGACTGATGAATTTCTAAATTCACAGAGACAATGGAATTGTTACATTTTAATATACCTTCACTTTGAACGTTGTCTACGATCGTCTTTGCTGGTCCTCTATCATACATTGTTTCTTCAAAATCAGTCATTTTTAATATGTAAGATTATGCACATGGATGTTAATTAAATTTTTTGTTTTTAAGTTCTGCTTCTAGTCTGGAGCTTTTTCCTTCATATTTCCCCAAATCAGCATGGCGGGTACTTCACATGTATGCTCTGATGATTGGCCTTCTCCGGCCATGGCAGGTCTTACCAACTGATTTTCATGTGCATTCCCGTTGAGTCTCAGAATCTGTCTCAACACAGCTCTACTCCAACACCGTGATCAATTAGAGTTGCGCTAGGAAATTCAAAAAATGACCGTTGACGTAGATAGCTGCAGAAACTGTAATTCAGAGCTCATCCCTTCTATTCTTCTCTGTGTTGTATACTCACTGGCTTGTGACTGGATCTGTGTGAAACAGTTTTTTCTTTAATGATGCTTTTCTGACGCTGACTTTATATCTTTTGTTAATTTTTTATATATTTTCTTGTATTCCAACTTTAACCAGAATATGAATCAGTTATACCACAGTATTTGTAGCTGCCCATTGCTGTACCCTCACGCATTTCAGAATGTCTTTACCTCTGCCATTATGATCCCAAGAATTAGTTACTTCAATTTTCAGTGGATAGAGTGAGCTCTAGAGCCAGACAGCCTGTTTTATATGGCCTTCCATTGGTTTCTTTATCTGAAAATGGGGATACTTAAGAGTTTCTGCCTCCTACAGCGGCTATGAAGATTAAATGGGTTAATACATGCCAAGCACTTAGAATAGTACCTGTCACATGGTACGTGTCCGGGACGCGTTAGCTGTTGGCCCTTCTGGTATCACTGGCTATTGCTGTTGAAAGTGTTCTCAAGTGGTCCTAGGAATCTTCAAAGACTATCTTTCCAGGGTTCCATGCTATAACTGTCCTGTCCCCCTGCCTTCTGATCTCCCACTTAGCGTCACAGTCTTTGTTGTTACTCTACTCAGCCCTGCAGTCAAATTCTATTGCTGTCCAATCCATCTTTCTGTGATTATGGGAATGCTTTATGTTTACCCTCTTCAGCATAGGAGCCTCTCGCTGCAAGTGGCTATCGAGCACTGATGTGGCTGGAATGACTAAGGACCTGCATTTTTTACCTTGTGCACTTTTAATTATTCGAAATGTAAACAGCCACCATATCAGTAATGGCCATGGAATTGGACAGCAATTGAACCTGCAGCCAGAGTTATGCCATGTTCCGCGTGGATAGGAGGAAGGCATCCATGTTCCTATATTGTGATCACTTAGTCTCTTGGATGCTTAAAACAATCCTGTGTGTGCCCTGTGCCTCACAGAGCCCTCTTTGAGAAGATCTTCAGTTTCTCTCTGCGCCCATTCTCCAGGTCACAGGTACTAGCCAGGCTGGAGAGGGACACAAAGGAGACATTTAAATTACGTTTCTCAGTCCCCCGTCTACCTTCCCATCTCCATCACAGAGCCCTCTTTCTAATTTCTTCCCTTCCATCTTCCCTTTTCCAAATCAATTTATGCGCATTGACTTCCCCGAGAGTACACAACAGTCTGATAAGTATCACACACATGAATCCATCCAGATATTGTGCACATGAATAAAAACAAATTAGTATGTACTATGTTCAAAGCTATTAGCACCAAGAAGTGATGAGATAGAAACTTCCCTATTTCTTCTTCCCTCTCCTTTAATCTCATCTCCATTGTCTACCAACCTCCAGGAACTCCTCCCAGCATGCAAGGATTCAGCCCATGATGCACATCTTTGTCTTTACACTTCCAATCATCTTTAGTATCTGAATTGCTTGAAAAATGCAAATTTATAACCCCGAAATACTCCAGCTACGCGGTTCCTCAATGTTAACAAATTCATTTGCATTCCTTCTTTGACACCTAGATGTGGCCATACCCTGCCTCCCTCATGTTTTGGATCTAAAATCCTACGAGATCCTCAAACCCAGAAACCCTCTTTCCTGAGCTGCTGTTATCCTTCCCCTCCTCTCTCTTTGTTTTATGACATGCTACCTTGGAATATAATTACTTGTATTTATTGCTTCTCGTCTTTAGGATACTGTAAGTTTATTGAAAGAAAAACAATCATTTGCTTCCTATTTACCTTCAATGCCTTATGCATACAAAGTGACATTTTACTGTATGTAGAATAAATCACTATGTTGGATAAATGTATAAAGATATCTTCCCCTATTCCTTGACTGCTATCCTGGGCTCATTTGCATGATCTGTCCCTAACAAAACATCCTGTACTTAGTTTTCATAAAATAAATCTATGCCATTTGATCACAGACCTGCACTTTAGCAGTAGGGTGTTTTGTGGGAAAGTTATTTTTTTTTGAAAGATTTTATTTATTTACTGAGAGAGAGAATGCCACAGAGAGAGAGCATGAGCTGGCGTCGGGGGTGGGGGAGCAGTGGGAGAAGCAGACTCTCCACCAAGCAGGATGCCAGATGCAGGGCTCAATCCCAGGACTGTCAGATCATGACCTGAGCCCAAGGCAGATGCTTAACAGACTGAGCCACCCAGGCGCCCCTGTGGGAAAGTTACTAAATCTCCTAAAGCCTCGTTTCTCATTTATATAGAAGAGAGAGTTTTTCTAGTGTTGTTATGAAGTGATAATAATAAAAAGTGCCTAATACAGAGGTACAGCTGTTATTCAATGTAACCCCTCTTGGGTATATTATGGCCCTCTCAAAAATTTGAATACATTGAATACATTTTAATACATGAGAGATTACTTTTCACATATTGAAAAAGAGTGAACTTTTTTTCTTTTTGGTAATGCCTCATTTTTATGAGAATGTAAGGAAATAGAGATGTTCTTCATAAATGCTGCTGTTGGTGTAAATTCTTGTCAACTTTCGAAAAAGGCATGTGGTAATTGAGAAAGAAAGAGAAGGAAAAGGGAAAGAGGAGAGCAGGGAGACAGAAAAGGAAAAGGGAACTCAGAGGGAGAGAAGGAAGAGAGAAATCAGAACAGATTGGGGGGAGACAGAAAAAGGAGAAAGAAAAGACATGTATGAGTAGGGAAAAAGAATAGCAAGGGGGAACAGAAGAACAGAGAAAAGGAAAGGGGACATAATGCCACGGGTCAGCACAACGCTTCTGGATGGAGCAGAGACTAAGCCCAGAAGGACTGAGCCAAGCACCAAGCACTCCACACTGCTTCCGCCTTCCCGTCCCTCCTCTCCCTCCCATGGGCCTCTGCTCTGCTCTTTTCCCTGCATTCACCATCTGGCCTTGCCCCCAAAGAGGGGAGAACATGCTGCCGCTCTAACAAAACCTTCTGTCCTACGCTTTGTTTTCCCTGGCCATGCTAAATGTTTCTCGTTTTCTTTTGATGGTCACCTATGAATGTAGGATCAATAGGAATTTGATAGCCAACTTAATGGACATCAGAAAAACCAAGAGAAATAATGTATAGTATTTTCTCATTCCACTTAGCAACTCTGCGTGGGGGTGTGATGTGATTTATGATAAGAATTACACATTTGGTCTTTGTCCCTGTTTTTGGCACAGAGCTCCTAAAACCCTAATTTCCTAAGTGATGGAGGGATAGGGGAGGTGGTATCTTTTGCTACGTTGATGAGGTGACTTTTGCGCCCCACCTAAGGATGGGGGCTGGTTCCTAAAGGAGCCAGCTATATGATTAGAGGGTTGACTTTCAGTCCCGCCCCAGACCTCCGGGCAGGGGCTGTAAGATGGAGGTCAAATTAGTTGCCAAAGGCCAGTGATTTCATCAGCCATGTCTATGTAATGAAGTCCCCATAAAACCTCAAGAGGACTGGGTTTTCAGGAATTCCAAGTTGGTGAACATGTAGAGATTTGGGGAGAGTGGTATGCTCAGAAGGCAGGGAAGCTCCCCACCCCTTCGCCTACCTTGCTCTGTGCATCTCTTACATCTAGATGTGCCTGATTTAATATCCTTGTATAGCAAACTAGAATCTAATAACCAAGATGTTCCTCTGGGTTCTGTGAGCTGCTCTAGCAAATTAAGCAAACCCAAAGATGAAGTCATGAGAACCTCTGATTTGCAGACGGTTAGTCAGACGTACGGGTAACCACCTGGACTTGTGAACTGTGTCTGAAGTCTAAGGAGGGAGTCGGGGGAACTTCCAGTCTGAGCCAGTCAGTCAGAGCACAGATGGCTTGCAACTGACATCTGAAGTATGTGTAGGGAGACAATCTTGGGGGCCTGAACCCCTGACCTGTGGAATCTGAAGCTGTCCCCAGGGAGGAGAGTGTCAGAGTTTAGTTGAATTGTTGGAGACATCCTACTTGTGTCCAAGAATTGCTTGTTGCTGGTGTGAAGAATCCTCCCCTCCTGGACACACACACACACACACACACACACACATTCGTATCAATACCAGAACCTGTTTTATAGGAAATGCTGGCTGACCCCATTTCTGCCACCACCTAGATGTGTCATTTTGGCTCTTTTTGCTCTCTGGGCCTCAGTTTTCTTTCAGCTGAGGAAATCAGTAATTTTAGTTAGACATCCGAGTTTCCCAGAACCTGGTGAGTTCTATGGCTCTTTGGTTAGAGACTGATGTCAGCAACTCTCACAGAAGGTCAGGAACTATCTAGTGGACAGGGCTCAGCACAGTGACTCTACTTTTTTGCATTTCATGCATGACTTCCACTGAAAAAGAGTTTGCATTCTCTAAACCCTCATATACTTAATGGTCACACAACTGTGTCCTATTGGCAGAAGACACACTCATCATGTTGCCTGTCTCCTCTCACTTCATATATCTGTGGCATGTCCTTCCCTTGTTTCCAGAGTTTGCCCAGTTCACTCCAACCCATGGGTACTAATGGGTTCACATTGATGAAACAATTACAGGCCTCAATGGTGAGTGAATTAATACCCTTAAGAATAGCCTGCACTATCTACAGACTCCTGCAGTTTCCCTTCCCAGCACTGATCTTTCCGTTCTCATGAAGTATGTACTGGGGTGTTTGTGCCCAGGCTGCTCCCCTCCTTCATCAGCTTCTTCTCAAGCCATCTGAGGTCAGCCATCAGCCTTGCCTTCAGGAAGGTGGGATTCCAGTGTTCCAGAAGCTAAGCCTCAAGGAGCCAAAATAGGATCACATCCTCCACACCACTGAGCACTTGGAGTCACAAGATATTTCCTACAGAAGAGAAATTGCTACTCTGCCCCATGCTGTGATACCTTTTGTCCTCTAAAACTCTATTTCCTATAATTCCCAGGTCTTCCCTTCATAGGATTACTTTGTTCCTCCTATTCCTGCCTTCACCCCCTTCTCCTCACCAGACTGAGACACTAATCATATGATGGTGGTGGCATGATACCAGCCTCTGACCTAGGTGCCACACTGCATTTCCCACCCACCCTGTCTTTTACCAGGCGGGCAGTGCAGACCTTTGCTCCATAAGCCCTTTCTTCCCAGACGACTCATCACATGAAAATAGTGGCCTTGGACAACCCAGTTCATCAGACTTTCAGATATTTCCAAGCTCCCGTGAATCCCAGAAATGCCTAAATCTCAAATGTATCCTGGGGGTAAGCACACGGGTTCCTGTTCCTTCGAGATCATGCTCTTTACAAGCTGGTGAAGGATGAGTTTTACAATGAGTTTGAGGAATGACTCAATACATATACTCCAAAACTTAAATTTTTTATGGTAGAAACAAACAAAATTAATATGGGTTGGTGGGGTAGGCAAGAGATGGAGGAATGTATTTATGTCTGTGTGTGTGTGTGCGTGTCTGTGTGTGTGTGTGTGTGTGTGTGTGTGTATAAAATCAGTGACCTATGTCTTATGTGAATATTTCTATTTACTGATCCACCAAGGGAATGAATGTAGAGCACTAAAATAAGAAAGTATAAGAAAGCAAGATCTTACTATAACAGGAAAGTAAAAGTCTGAACCAAGGCCCCCAAAGAATCATAAGAAAGAAAAACAAGCACGTTAATCATGTCCCTAGCTTCCCATTGGCTATTAAAAAGGCTTTAGACCCACTTTTGTTGTTTCCCTGAAGCAAACATACTGATGTACACTTTGTGCATATTAAACCATTTCCTGGATTTATTGTCTCTCCCAGGATGATCTCATTTTTAATATTGTATGTGTTTTTGAAAACTGAATAAATTGTTTCGTTAAATTGTTAAATTATATTGTGAAATATATAATAAACACAAATACATACATATACACACAATTTATGTGTATATATGTGTTTTCAGATCAAAACTCTTAAAATATTTTTAGGATTGGCTAAATCATGTTAACTTAGCTGAGGAATATATATCAAAACCAAAATAACTTCCACTGAATGCTTACCGATATTATCAAAACTGCCTAGGTGCTTAGAATTGTGCTTTGCAAAACAACTAAAATAGTTTCACATCATCTAAAAATAAAATGTGTATCTTCAGAAATAAGTGCATACGAGAAGATATGAGAGTGGAGAAATAAAACATGAGAGGAATAAGGTACAGTTCTAGAGACTGATGCTTACTACATCCACAAGTAAATTTATTATCATCTTTTAAATATGCAAGTATAAGGAGAACCCAAAGAATTTCAACTCTAATGCTCTAAGTACTCCTGATCAAACACAAGTTTCTGAGGTGTTCTAGAGGGCAGTCGGGGAAGCGTGCCTACCTCAGTGTTTTGGAAGATATGAGTCAAGACCCTCATTGAGTCATGAAATCAAGCCTGGGTGGCTCAGTTTGTTGGACGACTGCCTTCGGCTCAGCTCATGATCCCGGAGTCCCGGGATCGAGTCCCGCATCGGGCTCCCAGCTCCATGGGGAGTCTGCTTCTCCCTCTGACCTTCTCCTCGCTCATGCTCTCTCTCACTGCCTCTCTCTCAAATAAATAAATAAAATCTTTTAAAAAAATACAATATATTAGAAGCATTTTTCATGGAGTAGAACAAAACAAAATAGAATAGAACATAAAACAGATAAGATAATGTCCTTGTATTATCCAAGCAAGACTATTTCAAGAAACTTTATTTCACATACATACATGTACGGAGATAGAAGATGCATTTTTTTTTCTTTTTTTTTTTTTTTACTGTGGCTACCTGCCAAATGTTTTGATGGCTCCTACCTTTCACAGTATTCGTGAGAAACGATTTGCATGGCACCCATAAGGGGATGTTCTACTTTGGAAGTGCTGCCAATGGTGACCTTTCTGCTAGTACGAATGACAAAGCATTTCACAAATAAAACCCTGCAGTCCAATAATCAGCACGAAGTGAGGATGTGGGGGAAGAAAAGGAAGGGAGGCGAGAGCGCCAGGGAGTGGTTGGCGGTGATAAAGTGCCACTTCAATCTATCAAAGAAAAAAAAATGTAGCTATTAGATTAGCTACTGCCCACAACTAGTGGTTTATTCTCCACTTCCACATCCCATACACCCCCCCTTTTTTTTTTCAAATGTGTGAGTTCTTGGACAATACAGATTTTGACATTTCTCATAATATAGAATGGCTCAAAAATCATTACAATCAACAATCATTACAATCAACTGGGTGAAATGGCTGGAAGAAGCTTAAATGCCTTCAGTGCCAGCTTGTCACTCACGGAAGCAGACCGCAGACCATCTCTTGCCACTGATTAGGCCATCACTTAATGCATTTCCAGCAATGGAGCTGGGGCTCTGATTTCCTAGGAAAAGGGGGGAAAGGGGAGAAAAAAAAGGAAAAAGTTAAATGTTTTCATATGAACTGAAAGGTTTCCCTTCATCTTTCTATAGCCTGTAACTTCACATCAACAGTTTTTCCCTTCTAATTATGCTGACAAGAGATTATTTTGGATACTACTTTAGGGCAAGCTTCTTTAGGCTTTGTGTTTGGCTTCTCAGTCACAAGGGAGCACTAAGTGTGAGAAGGTTTCTCATACATGTGTATTATTCTGGCATTTATCATGAAAATGAGCTGTATGATCATCTCAGATTCCCAACCTCCTTTGGACTTGGGTTAGGACCACATACTAGTTCTAGGCAATGGTTGTGAGCGGAAAAGAAGTGTGTCACTTCTAGGCTTAGATACCTAAAAGCAGGTTTGATTTAGTATTGCTAGATTTAGCAAATAAAAATACAGGATACCCAGTTAAATCTGAACTTAGGGTAAATTAAAACATTTTTAGGTAAGTATGTGCCATGTAATATTTGGGACACACTGATACTGAAATAGTTATTCATTGTTAATCTGAAGTTCAAAATTAACTGAGTACTAATTGTCTGATAACTTTTAAGAATCCCTTATCCAAAAAAAAAAAAAAAAAAAAGAATCCCTTATCCACTGCTGAAGCTATACTGCCCTTGTTGCCCTAGAGGCATAACTAGTTGTAGGAAGATGGGATTCCTGAAAAAATAGGTAGAAGTTAATTGCCTTGGAGAGTCCTACAGACAGCATCAGAATTCGCGGGGGGGTAAAAAAGACTTTGTTGGGTTAAGTCTTTGCAATCTCAAGATGTATTTTTTAACAGCTTTATTGAGATATAGACATATAGCATTACATCATCTTAGGTCTACAACATGTTGATTTGAAAAATTCACATATTACAAAATGATTACCACCATTAGCTAACACTTCCATCACATCACACAATACCATTTCTTTTTTGTGGGGAGAATATTTACTATATTTACTATATAATATAATATTTACTATAATATCTACTCTTCGAGCAACTTTCAAGTATGTAATACTGTATTATCAACTATGATCATCAAGCTGTACATTAGATCCCAAGAGCTTGTCTTATAACTGGAAGTTTATCTTCTTTCACCAGCACCTCCCCATTTCCCTCAACCCCCGCCCCCAGCTACTGGTAACACCAGTCTACTCTTCCTTTCTATTAGTTCAGTCCTTTTAGATTCCACATATAAGTGATACATATCGTATTTATCTTCCTCTGTCTGGCTTATCTCACTTAGCATAATACCCTTGAGGTCCATCCTCAAGGATGTCAATGGCAGGATTTCCTTCTTTCTCATGACTGAAGAATATTCCTTTGTGTACATACACTTTATCCATTCATGGACACTGAGTTTGTTTCCCTACCATGGCTATTGTGAATAATGTTAAAACAAACATGGGAGTGTAGATATCTCTTCAAGATCCTGGTTTCATTTCCTTTGTGTAGATAGAGAGAAGTGGGTCCAGCAATACTTCCGTTTTCAATTTCTTGAGGAACCTCCATACTGTTTTCCACAGTTGTTAACCAGTGCACATTCCCACCAACAGAGGTTCCTTTCCCCCCACAACTCCACCATTACTTATTATCTGTTGTCTTTTTGATAGTAACCATTCTAACAGACGTGAGGTGATATCTCATTGTGGTGCTAACCCTACCAGAGGCTGTTTCCTCCAGAAAATTTTCTGTTCCAATAAAGGGGTCTGACATTCAAAATAGTTCAGATTGAGGATGTTCCTCTGAATGTTCAAACCATAGAATGTTCCAATTTGTTATGTGAGAGGTTCAGATTTTAATCTATTCTATCTAGGATAGAGTTGGAAAACTCAAATGTCTTTAGGAGAGAATATATGAATAAGTAAAGCATCCCAGGAATTAGAGACAGGAGGAAAAGCAGGACTGGAGGGAGCATGTTCAGAACAAAGATAGCCCTGTGACTTATTTCCAATTAATTAGCCAGTGGGATTATAAGCCCAGTATTGCCAAAGATTCCATTATCCAATGGAAGCCAGATATTCAAGGGAAATATTGTGTGAAATCAGCTATATCATATATTGGGAAAATGTTTGTTTGTTGTTTAAGCACTGAGCCCTGGTACTAAATAAAATATGCTTATTGGCTAATACTTAGTTGCAGCTTCATATTAGTTATCAGTTGTTAAAACCAGAAAAACTGTAGGAAAACTATGTGATTCAAGAGACGGAAGAAAATTAAAAAAAAAAAAAAAAAAAAAAAAAAAACAACACCAAAAAAAAACTAAGATACTACCAAAGAAGAGAGCTCCAAAGACATACCTTTAAGAAGAAGTAAAGAGAGTGGCAGGCTATATTCAATTTCTCCTTTGGCTGGAGATAATCAACAATGCATTAAACAGTCTGCCCACCAAATTCTACTTGAAAAAATAACCAAGGGAGCTTGTTGGTGCAGGGAGGGGGACAACAACTGATCCTAATGGAAGAAAAAAATCAAGCTCAGTTCATAACATCTCCATACAAGACTAAGAACGTTCCTCCTTACCTTCACCTTCTCCCGACTCTCACCTCCATTCCAGCCACACCAACCTACTTGCTGTTTCTTTTTTTTTTTTAATTTTTTTTTAAGATTTTATTTATATATTTGACAGACAGAGATCACAAGTAGGCAGAGAGGCAGTCATAGAGTTGGGGGGGGGGAAGCAGGCTCCCCGCTGAGCAGAGAGTCTGATGCAGGGCTCGATCCCAGGACCCTGAGATCATGACCTGAGCTGAAGGCAGAGGCTTTAACCCACTGAGCCACCCAGGTGCCCCTACTTGCTGTTTCTTAAACATGGGAAGCCCGGCTCCCATTCAGCGCCTTTCCTCTTGCCTGGAATTGCCTTCCCCAAATACATATGTGACCTTCCTCTATTCCTTTACATCTTTACCTGAAAGCCACTCTGTGCACAGAGCCTGCCCTGGCTACACAATCCCCATTCTTAACTGGCCCCTCTACACTCACAGGCCCTCAGCCCCAATACGTGTTCTTCTAGCACTCAAGGGTAGAGTCATTTAGCACTCCATCAGAGTCAAAACAATACATTTTGCTTATCTCTTCTCCCCTAATGCATCTCCTTTCCCTTTTAGCTAGAAATACTAGTTTCTGACTAGTATCCTCAATGTATTTTCTACCCCTTCTATTAATTTTTTCTTTTCTGCTCTTACATCTTTTTCAGAATTCCAAGTGTATACTTACTGACTTTAAATATCGCTTTTCTAAAAATAGTATCCCAGCCTAAATTCGAGAAAACAATATCTTATTTCTTTGAGGATATTCATTATAGTTTTTTCTTTATCGTTCTCATGTTACCTTCTATGGGTTGTATTTGTGTTTGTGTGTCAGTTGGTCCCTCATGAAGAGGCTTTCAGCAAATACTGGCCACACTTGACCGTCTGCTCATATTTAAAGTTGAGGCTCTGGGAAGCTTGATTAGATTCTCTCATTTCCCAGGCTGGACTTGTCACCTTGAGGGTGCTGTTGTGTGTGGATCTTACTGGTCAGTTTCATTCTAGGCGGCCCTTAGTTGGGAAGGTCAGTTTCCCACAAAAGAATCTTCCAAAATGTGCCTGGGAGGCACAAGCCCAGCTGCCAGGTTCTGAGTCATACATGGAAAGGCAGGTGTCCAATGTCTCACCACTTAGTAGGTGGTTCTTCCTTTCATCCTCTGCTTTCAGTTCTGGTTGCCTAGGCCTCTTCTGGGACTGGGGGGAGATGGTTGCCCAACTCTAGAAAAAAGAGGCAGAGATGTAGGAGTCTAGTTGCTGCTTACTTAGACTCTCATCCAGTCCGATATTTTAGATCCACCTTTCCCAGGACTCTTAATTCCTGAGCCATCACAAATCAGCTTGATTCTCAACTTCCTCTCTCATTAACTTATATCTCCATTATTTTCTGTGTTCTTCCAGACCAGTTTCTACTCACCCTTCTTCAAAACCTTTCTCCTCCATCAGTCTTTTGTTTTTATGGACTTATTTGGTTATTCTTTTGGGGACTTCTCATTTTCATTGAAATTTTGAGAAACTGAGATTTGACCCTGGACCTATAAAATTTAATAGCCTGTCTACTTTACCATAAGAAACTGTTGCCCAGCACAGACTTTGATGGCAAAAATGGGACATGTGAAAAAGTGTTGACCAAAAGAGCAATAGCTTTGACGCAAAGAAGAATAACTTATTTGGATATGATATAATTTCAAGTAGGCAAAAAAGTGTCAATATATTAGCTGCAGAGCTGCAATGGATATGGGATACTGTACGTCATTTGGAAGAAACTGTTTCTGGAGAATGGAAAGGGAACATCATTTTTCCTACAAGACATACCTTTCAGGAAGGACTTGTGGAGAAGGCAACCATGCTGGTGGTAGGGTACTGAGAGACAGTCCCACGTAAAGATTGTTGCGGGGAAAGTCAGAGACGAAGGAAAGCAACAACTCAGGGTTAGTTTCCTTAGGATTAGGAAGTGACTCCTGAGACTGCATGAGACTCACCTGGTAGAGAAGTAACTGAACAGGCCATTGGGAGATCGGAGTTCTGGAATGGCTCTTAATTTAACTTGCTTTCCAACTGAGGTGGTGTTAGGTGAGGGTCTGGGTAGGATGGAGAGGCCAACAATTATTTTCTTTCTTATTTTTTTAAGATTTTATTTTTATTTATTTGACAGAGAGAGATAGATCACAAGTAGGCAGAGAGGCAGGCAGAGGTGGGGGGAAGCAGGTGTACCCCTGAGCAGAGAGCCCAATGCAGGACTCAATCCCAGGACCCTGGAATCATGACCTGAGCTGAAAGCAGAGGCTTTAACCCACTGAGCCACCCAGGTGCACCCAACAATTATTTTCTTGACACCTTTAAGCCCCCACATTTCCCAGTGAGTTAAAACTATGAGGCCGATGACATTAGGTGGCACTGAGATGAATACTGTTTTGTTTTAATAGCAATATATTTCATGTCATAACTTATATATAAAAACCTATACATTTTAGAGATATTTTTACTGGGATGCCTGGCTGGCTCAGTTGGAGGAGCATGCACCTCTTGATCTCAGGATCGTGAGTTTGAGCCCCATGCTCAGTGGAGAGATTACTTAAAAATAAAATCTTAAAAAGATATTTTTCCTTAGGATGTTGAAGAAAAAGAGACAATTTTTTAAAATGCAGCAAACAATAGTATTTGTGGCATGCAGATGTAGTAAATATCTTAACAGTAAGTAACCCATGAGTGGGCAGTGTGGGAAACACTTGACTTGCTAACTTCCTATCAACGTATATATGTTTGGATTTCATACGTGGTCTCATTTCTGCTTTTTTTTTTTTTAAGGCATTTTGAGAAGATACATTTTTAAAGTTAAAGAATCAATTCAAATTTCTAACATCAGCTTCCCATTTGTTTTAAGGGAGATATTTTTTTCCCCTCCTAGAATAAGGAAAAGCAAGGCTAGATACAGTTTATTAAGACCAGGAATCTTAGCAGAAATGGTTTGCTGTAGGCACTGTTGAAACAGATTGGTTATAGCACCCAGTCTAATAATATCAAAGAAAGCAAAACTATGACAGGCGTCCAACTTGGCAGTGCTCCTCCAATGAGACCATTTCGTTTTTGGCAACCAAAAATTAAAGCTTCATCCAATATCCATAAGAAATGATTCATAGCACTCAAACTCCAGCTCGTACTCTCCTTCTTCCCAGGGACACAGGAAAGCCAAGGCTCTTACCTGTGGAGACAACATTACAGGAAAATGTTTTCAAATTCCTCTTACTAGTCGCTGACTCCTATGGATTGGAGAATTTTCCCGTTTCTTCCATGATGATGAATAACAACAATGAGACACATGTTCTCCGAACTGAATTAGGTAGAGATGTGTCCATCATTTGACCCTCAGGTGATCTGAGGTGAAAAATCTAAGTTCTTAGATATACCACGTTACACTGATTAATCAGTTTAGTAGTGCTATGGAAATTACTGTAGATACTAAATATGTTCTTTTTTTTTCCTCCCTTCATTGAAAAATGGCCAGTCTTGAAAGGGACATTAAATTGCCTCAGAGCACTGGTTTGGAGGACAGATCTAACCAGCTTGTTAGCTGTTTGGCC
Source organism: Enhydra lutris kenyoni (assembly GCF_002288905.1). Lineage (NCBI taxonomy): Eukaryota > Metazoa > Chordata > Mammalia > Carnivora > Mustelidae > Enhydra > Enhydra lutris. The sequence continues at coordinate 14,008,963 of NW_019154117.1, read as the reverse complement.
CTAGGACTGATACTAAGCTTCCCTAAGCTTCAGGTTATCTATCTGCAAAATGAAATAGTAAGAAAACCCAACTGAAGAGGTATGCATAAATATTAAATAATATAATATATTAAGTGCTTGGAAAAAGCAATTGGCATACTTAAGATTAAAGGTGTTAGTTTTATATTGATGTTCCAAGGTCCGTTTGGTACTATAGTTAAAATCTGGAAATGTCAGATTTTTCCACATAACAATACTTTATTAACATCGTTCATTAAATCTCCACATTTTCCCCCTGTTTTGCTCTATTTTGTTCTCTATTATCTTCTCTCAAAACCCTGTAGTTGCTTGCATTGTTTCCCTGCATAGTGGAAGATGTTGGCGGCCTAGGTTTTTTGTTGTATTTTATTTTCAAAGATGTGTTCTCAGACCTTTAAATGTGGCTCTGCATCTCTTTTTTGTATTGTCAACTTTTTTAAAAAGCTCGATTCATTTAGCTGTGCGCGGGCATGTTGTTAGAATGAGGCTCTCACCATCCACTTGGGGGAACAAATAAAATCTTGCAGCCTTTGCTGATGCATAATCAATAAGGACCTGGCTGCCAGAGATTTTACTTATCTTACAGCTACCTCTGCAGCATAAATGGAGATTAGAACACTCAAGGGTTCCAGGGATATTCATAAACTTTGTTGAAGGATTTTGGTTTCAGACTTACTGAACCTACCTTGAATGCTTTTTATCATTTTTTCATCTGCTGGAGATAAATTATCAATCTAAATTCCCTAAAGACAGCCAATGTTAGCACCCTGATTTATTCTTAAATTAGTAGGTCCAAATCCTTATCTCATTCCTATTGAATGAGAAGCCGTGCTTCTGAGAGGCTATAAAAGCTTGGAAGTATCCTGATAGGACAGTTGTGAAGGGTACTGCAAACTTCTTAGTAGTGCTACTAAGTTAGTAGAACTAACTGTGTTAGTTTGTCTTTTTCATTTAAGAGAAAACATGGCTCACAGACTAACTGTAATTGTTTTCCGGGGCTGCTATCACAGAGTACCACACACTGAGTGGCTTAAACAACACACATTTATTATCTCATAGTTCTGGAGGCAGAAGTCCAAGATCAGGGTGTTCATGGGGCCAGTCTCTCTGAAGACTTCAGGAAGGATCTGTCCTAGGCCTCCATTCTGGCTTCTGATATTTCCTTGACATGTGGCAGAATGATTCCATCCCCCACGTGACTTTTTCCCGATTTGCGGGTCTGTCTCTCTATCCAAATTCACTCTTTGTAAGGACACCAGTTATATGGGACTAGGGGTCCACCTACTCTGGTGTGACCTCATCTCAACTAATTTATATCTGCAAAGACCCTATTTCCTAATAAGTCACACTCTGAGGTACAGGAGTAAGGGGGAATTATGACTTCAACATATCGGTCAAGGAGGAGATACAGTGCAACCCATAATTCATTTACAAATCACATTTTGAACATATAACTTCATTTATGAATCAATCACTTTATTCTCAGACCTAGTCCATAAGAAGAGCTTATTCTTCTGAGTAGTCCCTAGTAGATGAATTTGTAGCATAGGACTCAGGGATTTCCCTCAGGGTGCTGAGTGGCAGAAACACCTGGAAGGACACAGGGATATCTGTTGACCACGAACTGACAATCCGCAGGAATACCTCTACAGTGTTGTGACTGAAGTTTACAGTATGTTATGTTTTAGCTAATCTAAAACACACGGAAGCAAAGCACATAAGACTCTGCTATGGCACTGAGTCCCAAAACAGTCACACCTCTGAGTCTGTCTAAAATTTCAAGGTAAACCTCTTCCTGAATGGAGACCTAAAAAGAGGTATAAAATTGTGAATATGTTAATCTAATTCAGATAAATGAATCAGTTGTTAAATCTTCTGATTCATAGTTCAGAAATGATGGAACTTGATATAAATTTCCATGTCTTATCTAGCCACTCTAAATTCTTTAAACTTACAGGGGTGGGTCTTTACCACTCACACTGGCATACAGAATTTAGTGAAAAGTGTGGGTTATGAATTTTTGGTATGCAATTTACTTATAGTAACAGAACTTTATTTGGGAGGCAGTCACTTAAATAATTCCTTTTAAGGACTATAGCTTACAGAAAATCATGATTCCGCCTAACAGAATACTTAGCACACGGTTATTGCTAAAAAGAAGTATTTGTTGAATGAATAAAAGTGCTTTACCAAGAGATCAGTGCTTATCCTACTTTAAATTTTTTCCATCAGCATTCATTCACTTTGGACAAAATTTGAACTGAAGACTAAGGAAAAAGAGAATAAGGGAGAGAAAAGACTGAACACAGAAGGGTGGGGGAAAATGACAAAGAAAAGGAGAGAGGAAAAGAGAGGAGGACATGAAGGGATTAAGAAGAGATCATAATTCCTTAGTCATGTGCGTTACAACACGCTGCTCTTTGAGAAGTCATTCTTATTAAAGTACCCTTGTACCCTCAAACAGAACTTGGAATTTGAAATGGCTTTCAAAAATTCAATACATCCATTTAATGCAAAATAAATGATTTGTTAAAAGCAGGGGGGGTGGAATCCAAGAGGCTGAGTCATGGCAAGAAGTCTTAAATGCCATTGGCCTATTTTGATTGCATTTGCAAGTACCTGATGTAAATGTGCAAATCAGCCCATCTCAGCACCCCAGCATTTCAGGCTTCCTGTTGATTGTGTGACAGAGTTGCCAGGCACATAACACATTTGTTTTACAGCACTGCATGATGAACTCACAGTGTTTTACCTCCAGGACTGAAAGTCCTTAATTTGTTCTTTGAGGAACAGTCTGTTTTCATCAGGAGACACGCTTTCGTTGATCAAGCAATTCTACGGAGAGCGACATTAAAGAAAAAGAATCTGGGGATAAGGGTTAGCAATGAAGTATCTGCCCAGTGCCCAGGAAGACATAGCAGTTCTTATTTTCCAATTAAACACATTTATTAATTTTTAAATGAAGTTCTCAGAATATGCCCATGTCCAGCACAACAGCAGTCTCCAGGGTGAAGGAAAAAATGAAACAAAAGCAATGGAAAAAAAAAAAAAGATCAGTGAATTTGTAGTGAGTGCTCTGTTTCAGGGAAGTAAGATTAGGTGTCGAGGCGTATGAAATGTGTTTAAAATATGGTTTTGAAATATGGTTTTGGTAAAACATTACTGTCTGCTTAAGAATCTATTATCATTTTACTAAATCTAGTTTAAAAAGTTGTGGGGTGAAAAAATATATGTACAATAGATACTGCTTTTTGAAAATTGGTATTAGAATGCCTCTCAGGGAAGGCCTAGTGGGATTCATTATATAGATATATATTATTATATATATAATTATATATATTATTATTATTATTATTATTATTATTTATCTCCTACATGTTAGCTACCTTCACCCCAACTCTCGCTTCTTCAGACAGTAGGAAGATGCAGGGATAAAATGAAAGATACTCTCCCTCCCCACATGGAGCCTAGATTCTAGTCTGAGCTCATCATCACAGGCCTTTGGGGGTGAAGGTGAGGAAAAACCAAAAGAGATTCATATAGTGCTCATGGTGGGAAAGGAGCTGTAATTTAGGAATAAGGGCAGACACGAAATCAAGCAGAACTTGAGGCAGTCTTGGGTAGGTCAGGATTGAAGATGAAAAGCTAAGCAGATCGTAAAGGCCAGAGCGGGACCCCAAATTGAGTCCACGACAGAAATCCCTCCCTGTCTCTGCTTGTTTCTCTTCATGTGTGCGTGTGCATATATGTATTTATGAATCACATGCAGATAATTCACTTTAAAAAAGAATTTAAATTTGAATCTCAAACTCCGTAACCAGCGATTTCTGTTTGGTTTCTTAAGTTGTAAAATTGATCTCTGACCTCAGTTCACAGAGCCTCCGTGTTCTCATCTGTGCAGTAGGGGGGTTTCTCTTTCTAGTCTGCAGGACATTTCCAAAAACCAAATTCAAGAATACACATGAAAGCAATTTGTAGATTGCCCCCAGTAAACAAGTCATGATAGCAACGACTGTATTTCTTTATAAAGCTTTTTTGTCCTATATCGCCTGCTTTTTCCTATTCACAGTCACTCTGCAAGATAGACCTTATGGATCCTACTGACAGACACTGAAGTTCTGAGAGGCTAATTGAGTAGCTCAAAGTCACACAGCAACTAAATGGCAGAGGGGCCACGTCCTCCTTCAAGAGCAGTCTTTTTCCCCGGGGCGCCTGGGTGGCTCAGTGGGTGAAGCTTCTGACTCTTGATTTGGCTGAGGTCGTGATCTCAGGTTCATGAGATAGAGCATGAAAAGGTTTCAGCCTGGGCATGGAGCCTGTTTAAGATTCTCTCTCTCCCTCCGCCTCCCCTCACCCCTCCACCACCCCTTGCACCCATGCAGGAGCGTACTCACTTTCTCTAAATTAAAAAAAAAAAAAAAAAAAAAAAAAAAGCAGTCCTTTTCCATAACCTCCATTTCCTTTTAGCTATTTATTTATTTTTTTTGTTTTTAAAGATTTTGTTTATTTGAAAGATGGAGATTACAAGTAGGCTGAGAGGCAGGCGGGAGGTTGGGGGGACGGGAAGCAGACTCCCCGCTGCGCAGAGAGCCCAATGTGGGGCTCCATCCCAGGATTCTGGGATCATGACCTGAGCCGAAGGCAGAGGCTTTAACCCACTGAGCCACTCAGGCGCCCCTCCTTTTAGCTATTTAATGAGACATCAGATAACCTTCAGTAGCCTCAGCTTCACCTGACCCACCTTGCCTGCTGGTCACAGTGAGCCAGCTCTGTACAAATGACCCCCTGTCAGAAATCTTGGACTATCCAATTTCTCTATTTAGTTAAAAACAAATACCCAGAGGTATGGTGAAGGTAGACTAAAAAGAAGGCAACTGGAGAAGACACTGAGGTTTAAAACAGAGCTCTTATCATGCTGGGTAATTGCTCTTCATAGTTCTGGTTTTTTTTTTTAAGCAGAAATTATAGATCCATAATATGCTAATGAACGTTCACACTCACAGCATGCACTGTAATGACTCTGGTGGAGGAGCACGCAGCCTCCATTCGGTTCGAGACAGGCTGCCAAATGAGATCATACCTAGTTTCAAGCAATCACAGATTAAATAATATCTGTAGCTTACTCTAATAGACACACCATCACCACCACCACTTTAAAATAACATTTTAAATTACTATAGTATAGAAATGGAATCAGAGAGGAAAAGAAATCTCTAGAGCAAACAGTGAAATTGGGCCAAAAAATTAAGCCTTTTAAAAGGTTAAACCAAACAAATAAATTAGGGATCTGACGGAAACTTTATGTTCATTTGAGCTTACTGTCACTCATGGTTCTTAGAAATGCTAGAGCCGGGGCACCTGGGTGGCTCAGTGGGTTAAGCCTCTGCCTTCAGCTCGGGTCATGATCTCAGGGTCCTGGGATCGAGCCCCGCATGGGGCTCTCTGCTCGGCAGGGAGCCTGCTTCCTCCTCTCTCTCTGCCTGCCTCTCTGCCTACTTGTGATCTCTCTGTCAAATAAATAAATAAAATCTTTTTAAAAAAAGAAAGAAAGAAAGAAAGAAATGGTAGAGCCTGAGAGACATAGCATCAATGAAGAAAATTGCAGTCCTATTAGACACAGGATGATCGCCTTCATGCTTTGCCTAGACCCATATGGCTTCTGCCCTCAACATGGAGAGGCTGAAGTATGGGTCTGTTTTACATGGGTGTGAAGAGACTGCTCCGTGCAGCCTCTGCCCAAGTCCGCCCACAGTAACAGAGTTGCCAACATTTCAGATCTGAGCCCATCAGACTTTTTTTTTTCTTTTAAAGATTTTATTTATTTATTTGAAAGAGATCACAAGCAGGCAGAGAGGCAGGCAGAGAGAGAGGAAGACGCAGGCTCCCCGCCGAGCAGAGAGCCCCATGTGGGGCTCGATCCCAGGACCCTGAGATCATGACCTGAGCCAAAGGCAGAGGCTTTAACCCACTGAGCCACCCAGGCGCCCCCAAATCTGAGCCCATCAGACTTAAATAATTTACTAATGGTCTCCCCATATCACTTTGCCCACTGATGAGCAAAGACCCAGTGTCAGTAAGGAGCTGATTCTTTTTACCATTCCTGTCTCTGTGACTGCATTTTTGCGCAGCCATGGATTTTACAATGCTGGCCCCTCTCCCTTCCTCTGTTTTCTCTAAGAACTGAAATAGACTTGACTCCCTGTCATAATTTGAGTCTGTATGGTTAGTGCCCTTCCTTAAGCTGAAGTCCATTCTATTCTCCTGCTCCCCCTTCTGAGGCATTCCATGCAATGCTGAGATAAGTCTGTCCCAGTCCCAAATATACACATCTCATTTATTTCCCCAATGCAAGGCAGCCTCTAAGTGTGTGTATGCATGTACAAGTGACTCTACAGATGTGTCTCCATTTGGGTTCTTCCAGAAGCCAACCCTGAAATAAGGATTTGAGAGCAATTAGGATATTTGGAACATTACCCAGGGAAATAATAGTGAAGGGCAGCAGTGGTGGGTTGTGTTAATTCTCCTGTACTTCATACTGCTGTGCAGGAAGGGAGACCTAGCTCCAGCTGTCAAAAAAGCCACTGGGCAAAGAGAAGCAAAGGACTCCAGGGGTTCCGTGGTAAAACCCTAGAGAGTATAATGGAACATCAGCATCATTTGCAAGAGGATGGATACACCCAAATGGAATAAGAGTAGAATCCATAATCAGGGTGCTATTAGGATGAAATGTATACATGTGTGTAAATCATGTAGGGTCCATGTATGGTAAGTGTTCAATGGGCATTATTATGGTATACTTATAATTATTTAGATTATTGTGATATTTATTTTACCTGTTTGTTGTATATTCATTTTTATTTTCTTGGTAATCATTCATTTCTGTGGTTTTTTTAATGTGTTCCTTGTCTATCCCAGAAGTTACTTTCATGACTTATAATAATATATAAAATGTAAAAAATTAAAATGTGAAAAAGAGAAAGACATTTAGAATTATAGTATGGATCAATGAAGGTGAGAAACAGCTATCACAATGACTGGCTAGACATTTGTTTACAAGGTATTTAAGAGACAATGTAAAAACAGCAAGATTGCCAGCCAAAACTAGCTTCTTATTTAATTTGAGCAAAAATGCCAATAGAAGAATTGGGAACCTCTTCTGAATTCAAGGGGCATGGGTATCTGAAAGTCAAAGAGAACACAGGGAAAATTTTGGCCACATTTTCCATAAACCTTGTATTCTGTTACCAGGAATATAGAACCCATCAATATATGATATGTGTTTGCCATTTATACAGAGATAGAGTGTGCATGTAGTCATGTGAGGTTCCTCCTGCTTCTGAAATCCCGAATAACTTCAGCACGCAGAAGACAGGTCTGTTCTTACAGACTCCCACAGCCCATAGAAAGAAGAGGTAGGTTAGTGCTCCTCAAACTCTGGTTCATGACACTCTAATGTTTAGCAATCCTTCTATGGTCACCAAAGCCAGAATTAATACCTCACAGTTCCATTTATTAAGTAGTTAAGAGTTAGGTCCAAGAAATTGAAAAAGTGTTTGTGTCCTAGCAATAAAATAACCATTGAAAATACAGTTGAGGGATGCCTGGGTAGTTCAGTGGGTTAAAGCCTCTGCCTTCGGCTCAGGTCATGATCCCGGGGTCCTGGGATCGAGCCCCATGTCGGGCTCTCTGCTCAGCAGGGAGCCTGCTTCCTCCTCTCTCTCCCTGCCTGCCTCTCTGCCTACTTGTGATCTCTGTCAAATAAATAAATATCTTTAAATTAAAAAAAAAAAAAGGAGGAAGGACCAATATACTTAAGACTTTTCAAAAAAAAAAAGAAAGAAAGAAAGAAAGAAAATACAGTTGACCCTTGAACAATGCAGGTGTTAGGGATACTGACCCCCTCACAGTCGAAAGTCTGTGTATAACTTTTGACTCCCCAAAACTTAATTACTAATAGCCTGCTGTTGACCAGAAGCCTTACCAATACCATAAATAATCTATTAACACCTGATTTGCAAAAATATATGTATCATGTACTGTATTCTTGCAATAAAGTAAGCCAGATAAAAGAAAATGTTATGAAGAAAACCATAGGGAAGAGAAAATAACATTTATAGTACTGGGATGTCTTTATGGGAAGAAATCTATGTATAAGTGGGCCTGCACAGTTCAAACCATGTTGTTCAAGGGTCAACTGTAATAATAATAATACACACAAATTTAAAGAAAATATAAGAGTTTACTTATTTCTTGATAACACTGACGATGGGATGTGTTTTCTGTTGGACTCTGCATGCTAACCCTACTTCCAACTTCCAACACTGGCATTCCTTCAGCTGAAAATAATCTCTGGCCTCAGAGCCCAGGTTGGGTAAAGCTCATTGCAGTTGAGAAGTGCAAGGGAATTAACATGCCCCAAGAGCACTCCCAACTGACCAGTAGTAATGTAGGTGCAGGATTACTCCAGCTCCCCTAGCCGTTAAGGGCCTAACTCTAAGGGGTTTGTATCTGTTTATCTCCCAGAGCTCCCCATTTGGAGTAAGCTCCCATTACCCACAGTGGGAGTTTGCTTGATAATGACCCCTTTTATTGGCTGCCTTCCCTTCTGTGTCTCACTTTCCTACTTCCTCCTCCTAGTATTGCCGGGAGTTACCTCTTTAAGCAATATACTACTGTACTTGAACTCTCAAGGTCTTCTCCTGGAGAAAATCAAGCTAAGACAAATGAAGTAATGATTCGTCAGCCTTATACCACGTACTAGCTATTCTTATAAAGTTTCTCACTTCTTTCCTTTGCTCTTTATCCCAGACGCTAACTTGAAATGTTATTTACGATAGGCACAGAGCTAATCATTATATTCTTATGGCGCCTAATCACACTACTGTTCATTCAGCTGAAATGCATCAAGCTCCCAGGTTTTACACACTGTGCTCAGTGCTGGAAATACCAATATAAATCAATATAAATAAGACATACAATTTTTGCTTTCAAAAGTTCATAGTCTCAGGTAGAAAGATTTATCAACTGGTGACAATTAATATATAGTAAATACTTGAAAGCCCTCAATAAATAGTTCCTGTGTACCTGAATAAATAGGCATCCTTCTCGCTCCCATAATTTTCTTTACTTTATTATTTTTTTTAATTTATTTACTTTTTCTTTATTTCTTTATACAACAATGTCAGGAAAAGCAAGAGCAGTGGGTAGAGGTCATAAGTCACATGTTAGGACAAGTTCCCTTTGTCATCTCTGCAGGAAAAGGAGGGTCTATTTGGTCCATTTGTTTAGAATAATGCATTGTGAGACCAAGACGATAAGTCTCACCTTGGCAGACATATGGAAAGAAAGCAGAAAAGAATTAACACAAATCCATCACTATTCCTAAAGAAAGAGCTTAAAATTATCACTCATGGTGGGATAATAGCATCATGCTTATTAGTAAAGGAGATAGATTTGTGAAAAGAATCATGTGGAAATCTTCCCCTTTACCCAGCTCGTTAATAATAAAGGTCCATTGGGAAGGTCTTCCTCAGCGGCCTGCGATCAGGAGAGTGCTACCTAGTCCTTACAGATTAAATTCATTGTCCTTTGTGAGATGAGCCATCACTTTCCATACAGAATTAAGTTAAATACCTGGAGAGCTAGATACACATAGAGATACCTGTCGAGGGATATAATGAACTTATAATGCCTTGCCCACTGCCCCACAACAACAACACGTGAATAAAATTACTTTAAAATAATTAGAAGTTATTTCCAACTTAAGTATATTTTCATCAAGGTTCATAGCCAGTCTTGTTAGCACAGTAGAAAGAAAATAATTCTACTTTTCACACACGATGTCATAAATCGATTTATGATGTGAGCACCACCACTGCTGGTAACTACAGTGCGAAGATGTTAGCTCTCGGGAGCTAGTGGAAGGTTGCAGCCACAGTGGAATGCCATATTTCCCCTGAACAGTTAGTCCTCTGTTGGTCAGCTAGAACCTATGGTTTATGCCCCTGGGGTTAATTGTTGAAGGAAAAGAGATTTAAAACTCGGGGGAGGGGGTGGTTCTTCAAATGGATCACAGACAAGGAGATACTGTGTTTACATGTTATGGTTGCCATGTTGCTGGGGCAGCCCTCTCGAAAGGAGCGACAGGAAAAACAGAAAACTCTTCATTGCCTTCCCATTTCATTCATTTTCAGGCAACAAGAAAATTGAGTTATCCACACCTGTGTGCATGGATGCATATGTGCACGTGCACACACACACACCCCAACACTCACACACACACACACACACACACACACACACACACAGAGGCAGGAATAATTTAAACCCCCATACAAAGTCAGACATGATAACTATGTCCCTAAAAAGTTCTGCAGACAGCCACTGGTTAAACACAGGGAATCGATAAAGTGAATATTAAATTTGTATTATAATATATTCAACTCCTGTGCATCGCTGCCAGGGACAAAGGAACAGGAATCATTTTAGAAAAGTACACTTCTTTTTTTTTTCTTTATTATTTGTAATGACCTTTTGGAAAATAGTAACAAAGTAACTGTCCTTGTTAGATTCAGTATAAGGAACTCACAAACACTATGAATTTCCGTTTTGCAGTATTTTCTGGTTGTATTTCTAAAAGGAAAGAGGCTTAGGTTTTTGTATGTTTGTATTATTTAAGGGATTTTAAATATGTGTGTTGAAGCAAGGGGAAATAAATAATCGGTTTAGCAAACTCCCCTATTTTTAACTAACTAAAAGGGAAACCGCCTGAATTAATGACTATGTTGGAGTCAGTGCCATCTTTTTCCCTCCTGAGTATGTTCAGTACCTCACACCAGGCTAATAAAATGTTGCCTAGAAGCAGTCATTAGAGAAACTACTTTACTAAGTAAGAATGTAAATAAGAACGAGTCACAATTTGTAGTGTATCAATTGTTTTAAGGGAATATTCCAAAGCACCATTTACATAAACCAATTAAAGGCAACCCCAACAAATTTATTTACGTGATAAAATCAAGCCATGGGCTCCTATAACTAGAAAACTAATAGTCCAAAAGTTTGTAGACATTTACATAGCAAGCTGGCTTCAAGTGTTGCATGATATCACTCATCCACAATTCTGATACTGACCCATTTTACTTATATTGGACAAAAAGCGCTGATGATTCTCCATAAACAGATAATGCACAGACACCCATCCTTTGTTGGTGTTTAGCACAGAGGAAATGAAAACCTCATGCCTGTTTTGCTCCTGCTATCTGGGGCCTGTAAGAATACCTTAAAGGGTGAAAAGTAGAACATCTGAAGAAAAAAAAAAAAAAAATCAGCATACTGATTACCAGTAATCAAGAATAATTTTGTTCTGGAACTAAACAAAGCAAAATACGAACAACAAAAATAGTCTTTTTACTCTCCCGGGAAATAATTTTAATTACATCTTTGTTTTTAGGATGCAAAACTCATGATACCAGAGACCAAACAAACAAACAACTGTTGCAATTATAGTTATGGTCAAATGCTGATGCATCGATGCAGGGTAGAGTAGAAATGAGAAGAGAATTAAGACGGCACCTTTAGAAACATGATTCTCTTAATCAAACTAGGAGACCAGACAGCAGGCAAATGCCAAGAAATAAGGGTCTGATGTCTGCCCTTTCCAGGACATTTGTGTTAAAGAGCAATGTAATTTTTAAAATGTGGGAGATAGCAGTGCCCAGTCAAAGAAAACAATGCATTTAGAGTATGAAATGAAGACTTTTTTCCTTGATAGGCAGGGATAGCAAACACTGTTGCTGGATTGATTCAGGATTATTTACCACCAATTCTGTAAAAGATACTCTTCAAAAATCACAAAAAACAACTGTTCTTTGTTTTAGCTTCAGTCAGATACTGTTCATCACTTATCAATAAGGAAAAGACATGACTTGTTTTTCTTATTAAGAAAACACTTAACATTTCCTCCACTGGTCTCTTCATCATTTTAATTTGAATTTCAGAGGCTCCTATAAACCATCTAAGCCAACATCAAAGACGCAAGAGGTGAAATGATTTCCTCGGTCTCCTAAATATTTGGAGACCAGACTTCAGCTAGAATGGGCTATCCTGACTGTATCTCTAAGCCAGCTGAGGGGACTGAGTGTTTCTTTGGTACAAAGATAGAACAATAACCAAGAAAGACAAAGCAGCTCACATTTCCTTTTTTTTTTTCTTTCTTTTTTTTCCTCATCAGTGTCACAGAATCATCAGCGATTAAGCGTCCTGGTACAAACGGCATGGCAATAATCAACACGATGAGTCTTTTTACTAAAATGAGGAGAGTCTGAAGAAAGTGTATTTTAATGACTCTTGGTGTAGTTAGTCCTTGGCTTCTCTGCTAGGATGGTAAAGGAGAGTCAGGCTTCATTAATGTCAAGTCTGATCAAATTGCTGGGGACATGGGGACTTCAGTTGTGGAGAGGTGGACTGAGTCTACCAGTTCTTTTTAAACCAACATTTAACAAAGCTTTCTGAAAATATTACATATGGCACGTATCAACTTATGACATGTGGCCAATAACAACAGATGTAAACTTAACTTGGGAAATTAGATATGAAAGGCATACTAACTCATTAATAACTTGTATTATTGAACTCTGGAGACAATACACAAGTAATTAGGCATGACACAGTCAGTGGAGAGTTTTGACCACCAGCGCTGTCACCATCAAGGGTGCCATGTAGGATTTTACAGGAGCAGGGGAGATGAAGGTGTAGTTTTTGAATGTTCCCAGAGACTCGATATTGAAAACAGCCTTCTGGCATACATGTCAAGGTTACCTAGGAACAAAGACAGTGGTAGCCAGGAAGATGTATTTTCACTGGAAAAGCAAGCCAACAGTGGATACCGCAACATAAGGGGGAATAATGTCATCTACTGGAACTGGTTCTCATCAGTGGGCAACAGCCCAGCTGTGGAGGGGATGCTAGGAATAACAATTATAGTCCTTTCATCCAGAAGCCTGTATTCCACCTGGGACATCCACAAACAAGAATCCCTAAGAATACACTCAGATACAGTTACCAGAAATGATGTACTGAAGATAATGAACATTTAGAAGATATTTAGCTTAAAAAAGAGAGGAGTCAAGAAAGGCTATTGGAGGAATTACAGTAAGAGCTGGTCAGTTGAATCTCACAGTGGAAAAGGATAGAAGTGCATCTAAGTTGTAAGGTATAGGTGTGAGTTGTAAGGGGTAGGTGTAGTTAGAAATGATCATTCTTTCAAAGGGATTTTGAGTAATTAGACTGGACTAAAGCATTAGGTTCTGGACTGTGAACGTCTTGACTGCCACGCTGAAAATGACATTATCCTCTAGAACAGGGCTGCCCCATAGAACTTTCTGTGATGAGGAACTGCCTGGTATTTGCACTGCCCAATATCATAGGCATATGTGGCTATGGGGCATTCGGAGTCTGGCTAGTGCAACTGAGAAACTGAATTTTAATTTTATTTAATTCTAATTAATTAAAATTTAAATTTAAGTAGCCACATGAGGCTAGTGGTGTCAGTGTTAAACAGCACAGCTCAGGGGAGTAGGGAATCACTTTAGGTTTTAAGCAGGAAATGACAAGATAAAAACCATATTTTAGGCAAGTTAATTTGGTAGCAGTGTTTAGGAGAGTTAGGTGGAAAATAAGTAGTTCTCTTGAGATTGTACTGAATTTATAAATCAATCTGGAAAAAATTGACATTTTAAAATATGGGTCTTCTAACATGAACATGTTAGAAGAACATGTCTATGAACGTGATGTGTTGCTACATTTATTTACGTTTTCCTATTTTTAAACACCTCTGAACAGGTTTTATAAGCTTATAGCAACACAGTTCATAACCACAAAAATATGGAAACAACCCAAATGTTCATCGGAAATATAATGTGTAAGTAAAATCAATGGTGTGTTCTATTGCAAGGAAAAGGAAAGAGCTGTTGCTCTCTGCAGCATTATGCATATATTAGGTAAATGAAGTAAGACACAAAATGATACACTTAGTATTACTCCATTCAGAAAGACACAATAATAGGCAAAATGAAATTGTGTTATTTATATGAATTATAAAATCCTATAGAAAAGCAAAGAAATTATTTATTGTAAAAGTCAGGATAATGATTTCTTCTACATGGAAGGGATGCAGTTGCAACATGGTCTATTTCTAAGATTACTGTTAACCTGGTTATTTCTCATTCTGGGGGGGTTTGTGTCAAAAGGCAGTTTCATTGTATATATTAGTGATGACTAAAGACGTAGTAGCCATACACGTAAAGTTATTATCTAAAACAAAAACAAACATTGCTCAAAAGCTTCGCTGTTACTGTCCACAAAACCTCTAGGCTATAGGCACCCACCAGTGTTCTTTAACATTATTACCTACAATGGCGTCAGATGTTACACATACTCCATTTATATGTTGGAAATCATAGGGTTTGCTGCTTGTTGGTTATAATTTGTCCTACTTGACAGTCTTCCATTATCTTATTTCACACTTGGATCATTTCATATTGATGACAAATCTACTCTTACTGGCTAGTGCTACAATTTCCAGTATTGATAAGATTCTGAAGTTAGGTGAGCTTGCTAAGGCAAGAGTAGTAATAATCACAGACCACCTGACAAGTGATTAATAAAAGGGACCGCTCACCTCTCTACTCCAAAAATAATAATGACCATAAGACTTAAAAATAAGTATACCTATTTGACATATATAAAAAGCATTAAAAAAATGGTAACGTGAGTCCAGGGTTCACTGTATTTTATGAATTTCTAAAGAATATCATCCAAGTGAAACTAACATTGGCATATGGCAGCTGGATGGTTTAGAAAATAGCATAGCAAAGAAAAGAGAGATGAAGATTTTTAAGAGTTCTAAAATTTGATACAGTAATCTCAGGGGCAGCTAGAAGATTTAAAAAAGAAATCTTGCCTGCATTCTCTGAAGTTTTCCTATACTTATTTAGTCACTCCCTGATTCCTTGAAGTGCTTTTCAGTATCAGAGAGAAGAGTGGAGGATTGTTTGGGGAGGACAGGATGCAAGGGGGAGGGCAGAGCATCTTGGGAGAGAGGAGGAGAGGATCCTGAAGAAAGGGAAAGAGAGTTATTAGACCCGACGATGGAAAGAAGCTGAACATATTCTGAAATTCAGATGCCTGAGCAAAGAAAACTGTGGGGGAGCTTCTCAGGACCTGAAAAGGGAATACGGCATGAGAAGCCAAAGGCCTGTGCGCAGTCCCCTGACATGTAGCAAAAACTTCAGTGAGAGCCCACAGAATAATTAGTCCTAAATGCTGAAAAACAGGCACACCGGCAATATGTGTCTTTGCTTTGTTCTAGATTCTGAATCCGAGTTCACGGTCCACAGGAGTGTCTTTCTCTTCTGTCAGTAACACTTAGCACACAGCTGCAACATTTAACCCCTTTCTGTTCATACAGCTATGAATGTGTTGCACACATCTTTGTACATTTTAAAACAAAAACAAAAACCCCTTACCTTTATTTCAAATGATGTTTTCACAAGAATCCACATTGCCTCCTCATCAACTTCTCTACCACCATGAATGGAAAGTACAGTTGTACCTATACGGACTTCGTGGTGTGAAATTTAGGCACCAGAGTGGTAGAGATAGGCCCCTTTCGAAAGCTTCTCCTTCCACCACCACCCCTCCCTTCCAGGAAAGGATTTAACATCCTTAAATTGCAAAAGGCAGGAGAGAAAGGTGATGTTTTGACAAAATGAGTTGGTTGTTTGGAAGCAGCCCCCAAGGCAGAAGCTCTGAATTGGGGGCCTGATGTGGATTTCTCCATAATGCAGATAAAACTTCATGATATATTTAAATCCTTTTCCGCAAACATTTCCCTGATTTGTTGCCAAGCTGTCACTGAATTTAGTAATCCAGACAGATTACCATAGGGGTTCTATTTTTAGGGTCCTTCTGTTACTGTGGCAGTTGCAGCTGATCGGATTACAGCTATATCCTACCCATGTAAAATGCACTGATGCTTCAAGAGGAACCTGCACTCCACTCCCGTAATTACAATGTCAGACTCATCGCTGGATATTTCTCTCTGAATTTACTCTGCAGCTCCGTTGTGGCCAATCCATTATTAACTCATGAGATGGTGTGTTGTCTTTTAGTTTTGCTCTGTGCCTTTCATACTAGCTCAAGTGTGTGTGTGTGTGTGTGTGTGTGTGTGTGTTGGGGGGTGGGTGATGGCAAATGCATGCTGTGGATCACAGAGGACATACATCATTTCTCAGATTCTGAAGGCAGAAAACTATGCAACGCAGACATTAGTCTCCTGCAAATGACGATATCTCCATCTAGTGGTGAAAATGAGCGTAATAATCATATTCCCTTCACTGATGAGGAAAGAGGCATTTATGAATTTGTCTCAAAACAGAATCTGTATTTTACCTACAGAATATAAAAATTTTCCTAGGAAGAATAGATGTTCACATAGCCAAACTGTATCCCTTCCTGCAGGCTTTGAAAGGAAAACAGAAGTCCATTTACGTCAGAGAAAGTTTGGCTTCCCGAAATGACTGTCCCTCAATGCTCAGGTGTGCAAGATTTGTCAATAATCTCTTTTATGGTTTTGTTATGAGACATTGGAAAGGAGACAGTTATCAAGTATAGTGAAATAACAAGTTGAATTAATTTCATTTGGATGTTTGTATTTGGTCTGAGAAGTAAATTTCCCAAGAAATTTCTCATCTCGCATAAACTACCTTTTATTAATTTCATAGTGTATACACACCAGTGAACTAGTATAAATTATACACATATACGCAGTAAATTGCATTTTTTTTCCTTGAAGGAATAAAGGCTAGAGAAGAATGTGGAGTTTTTCCTATTCTGCTGATTACTGCAATCTGAAACCAAAAGTCCTTGCAAAATAAAGCCAGTAACAAAAGGCTTTCTTTCACAAATGCTCTCGATCATGTTCTTGTTATTTGTTAGTGCAAACTCATGATTGTTTCTAATTAATCTTCCAACCCATACCAAGTTACATAACTTGTAGTAACAAATTTATTTTCCTCGGTTTAAACACATAGTGATCAGGCAGAAAACCAAGATAGCAATGAAGACAAACACCAAACTTGCCACAAAGCCCTACTAGGTCGCAGCACTCCTGTGGGCATGTTTGAAATCCTGGTCCTTGGACCTAAGAGTACTGAAATCTCCACTCATTTGGTGTGCCCCAAGAATTTAGTCTCTCCAGAAGGACTGAGTCAGTAGCCCAGTGCAAAAGAGTGAGATCTTCCCAGCCAGAATGCCAACCTATTAATGTAAAATTGAGGATATCCCTTTCCTGAGATTGTAATGTCAGAATATACAAAGAGAGATCGGAGCAAGTAGGTATGGAAATATATACAGATGTGTGGGCATATACATGTAT
The DNA here is from genome assembly GCF_002288905.1 of Enhydra lutris kenyoni. NCBI lineage: Eukaryota > Metazoa > Chordata > Mammalia > Carnivora > Mustelidae > Enhydra > Enhydra lutris. Next base: position 13,991,511 of record NW_019154117.1, on the reverse strand, counting down.
CCGTCTCCCAGTCCTATGCACTGAGCAGCCCTAAAGGCAATCACACTGCAGTAGCTAGGCAGACCCAGGGACGAGATCCTGGTTCTGAAAATCGTTCTCCCTTAATGGAGGTAGGGCTCTATGAAGAAATAAATGATTCCAGAGCTCCTATAAGAAGTACAAGATGACCTTGTAGCATATTTTTGCCCAGAAAATATGGAGGTTCTCAAAACAATTGGGGCGTATCAAAATGATACAGAGGCCAGCCCAAAGAGTCTCCCAGCATTTAACTTTGGACAATAATGCACATCAAAATAAATTATGATAGTAAGATGTCAGACTTATAAATGTCAGAGATAAACTGAGGAACTATTCCAGAATAAGGAAGATGAAAGAGACATGACAACTCAGTGCAACATACTGATCCTGGATTAAAACCTCAGACCAACTATTTTTTGCGGGCAGTGGTAGTGGTGGCAGGTAGCTCTAAAAAGACCTACACCTGCAAAACATAAAGTAGGTCTACAGATTAGATAGAAGTACTGTATCGATGTTATTTTCCTGATTTTGAGAATTATATTTTGGTTTTGTAAGATAATATTTCTTTCTCCAGGAGACACCTAATGAGATATTTAATAGTAAAGGCTAAAAGTTACTTTCAAATGAATTAGAAAAAAGTGTGTGTGTGTGTGTGTGTGTGTGTGTGTGTGTGTGTGTGTGTGTTGAAAGACATAGGACAGGAGCGCCTGGGTGGCTCAGTGGGTTAAGCCTCTGCCTTCGGCTCAGGTCATGGTCTCAGGGTCCTGGGATCGAGCCCCACATCGGGCTCTCTGCTCAGCAAGGATTCTGCTTCCCTTCCTCTCTCTCTCTGCCTGCTTCTCTGCCTACTTGTGATCTCTGTCTGTCAAATAAATAAATAAAATCTTTAAAAAAAAAGAAAGAGAAAGAAGGAAAGACACAAGACAGAAAAGAGGAAAAATGTTAAAACTGAGGAATCTTAGTGAAAGATATATGAAAGTTCTTTGTACTATTCTTAAAGCTTTTCTGAAGGTCTGAAATTTTTCAAAATGAAAAAAAACTAGAGGGTGCCTAGGTGGGTCAGTTGGTTAAGCGACAGCCTTCAGCTCAGGTCATGATCCTGGAGTCCCAGGATTGAGTCCCGCATCAGGCTCCCTGCTCAGTGTGGAGTCTGCTTCTCCCTCTGATCCTCCCCCCTCTCGTGCCCTCTCTCTCTCAAATAAATATATAAAATCTTAAAAAAATAAAATTAGAAATTTAGTGTCTAGAAAATATTATTAACAGATATCCAAGGACATAGAGCTTTCATAAATGTCAAGCTTAGAACTCACGATTTTCACAGAGCATTGTGAATTACTCACTGGGTATGAGAAACTAAAGTAATATGTCCCCGTCATTTATCATCTAATAATTCACAAGATAAAAAATAAAATATCCGTATTGTTATGTTTAGGTTAAAAAAGACACTTCAAAGTGATGCTGACAAGCTTTTAGTTCAAAAAAACTGAAATGAGCACAGGATTTTTTCCTTCTTTCCTTTTTAGAATCTCCCTGAAAAAAAAATAGTAAATATACAAAAGAAGAAAAAATTACTTACAGTGCTAAAAGCAAGAAAATATGCCATCGACCAGCCGCATAAACCTACATTTTTGTAATCTAGAAAGTTGGCAAAATCCTATTGATGGATAATTAAAATAGAAAAAAATGACTCAAAACTTGTGCAGGAGAAGGCTGAAAACAGATGGGAACAATTTCTCTCTATGGAACCACGGAGTGGCCAAGCTCAACATTGGCAAAGATGGAGACAGTGAGGGGTCAGAGGGTGTCCTCAGCGTTACTAGTAAAAGGCTGGCTATGGAATGGCTGAGTTTCTGTAGTTACAGCTGGCTGGGCTATATACTCCCAAATAATGACCCAGAAGCAGAAGTAATCAGGTGGAGACACCCTTCTCCCCCTCCCTCTTGGGGTGCAAACAAGTGAGGGTGTCCTCAAGAAAGAAGGCTGAGAGACTTCAGGGTTGTGGTTCTGGGGGCTCCTCGTCCAACCCCAGAGCCATGCACCTCTAGACCTCCTCTTATGAGCAGGAAATAAGTCCTGACTTGTTTAAGCCATAATCCTTCAGGTTTTCTTATATCTGGAGCCAAAATCATTCCAAAACAAATTGAACATTTAAGTGCACAAATGCAATCATTAGAAAAACCAAAAAATAATGCAAAAATTAAAAGAATATTTGTTAGGAGCAGGTGGGACTGGGGAGGGTAAGAAAGCTATGTTCATCTTTTGCAGGAGAGATGTTAAAACTTTCTAAAGTTCATGAATTAAGAAATAGATGTATAGGTTTGTAATAAGAATTTTTGAGTTAAAACATCAGAGGAAGTAAAAATACATTTTCAAATGAATTTACCCACTTTCTCAGACAATACAAGAACACATTAGGAGAAATGATGTAAATGATTTAAATGCCAACATTTTAAATAATACAAATCATATATTTTGAGAATATGAAGAGATCTCATAGAATATGACATATCATTCACATGTGAATACTTATTTGTACAAATCAAAAAATATAATAAAAAATACGTACCAAAATTCCAGCTATTTCCTGAGTCTCTGTTTTGCAATTTGTTCTCAAGATGGACAAAAGAAAATCAAAATTTTTCTTATTTTTTTTTCCTTCTATATAGCTGAGAAGGAATAAAATGCTCCCATTATAAAGAAAATTTACTTAGTCCTTGGAGCAGAGTTTAAAGATCCCTGGGAAGATGTTATTGTATAATATTACCTGATTTCATATACCATCAGTGCATGCTTTTTTCTTTCTGTAATATTTCCATTTTCAGTACTCTCTTTTCATTTCTCCTCACTGGGTCAGGTATATACCCTCAGTTTGATGCTAATAGTCTTAACAATTTGAAAATCCCCATTTAGAGTGTGACCTGACTTTGAGCAATCTGCAATAGACCCAGGGGTCCTTTGGCATAGTACCAAGGGCAAGAAGCAAAGAGTATTTAAAAGCAAGAATCATTCATCCAAGCACAGGGATGCTTTCTGCCAGATTTCAGTTTTCAAATTACTGAGTTCTAAATGGAGTTATGCTTTCTTATTAATAATTTGCAATCTTAATAGCCAGCAAAATCCTTCTGGTTAGTCAACATAACTGGGATTTGTTTGTTTGTTTGTTTGTTTGTCTCAACCCTCGCATGGGCGGCAGACAGGATCCTCGCCACGTTTCTGTTTTGTACCAGCACAGTAATGAGTCTGTAAGAGGCTGCTGTACCTTATCCTGTCTCTCACAGATTCATTCATTTCTTCAACAGGACCAAAATTCATGTTTAGATTGAAAGTGCAGACATGATGAGCTTTGGTTCCCTGGGGGACATCCTAGTGTTCAACCAGGCCAGCACTCTGGGGAGTCAATGCTTACACATTAGATTGGACAGTCATCAAAATGTGGATGGAAGACAAAAAACATACTTGTGAATGATACCACATGACTGTTGGCGAGTCAAGTACCCCAGCCATGGTTAATATAGACTGAATGTGTCCCTCTGAAATTCCTATATTGACATCTAATTTCCAAGTTGATGATATTAGGAGATGAGGTCTTTGGGATGTGCTTAGGTTTTAAGGGCAGAGCGCTCATGAGTGAGGCTTAATGCTCTATAAAAAAAGGCTGCACAGAGACCCTTCGCCCCTCCGCCATGTAAGGTTGCAGGGAAAAGACAGCCAGCCAGCCGTCTATGAACTAGAAAGAAGGTTCCCACCAGACACTGAATCTGGACTTCCCAACCTCAGAACTGTGAGAAACTAATTTCCGTTGTGTTTAAGCCATACAATCTGTGGTATTTGGTTAGAGCAGCCTGAAAGGGCTAAAACAACCACTGACACCTCAAACTTAGGCAAAGGAAAAGGAACCCATTAAAAAGGAGAATGGAGAGAAGCAGGAAGTCACAGGAGGAGGGGATAACATCAAATAGCACATCAAACACACCAAAGGAGCCCAAGAAAAGAAGCACTAACCATGGTTATTGCACTGATAAAGTCACCGTGGGTTGGCCAGGGGTCATTTCAGTAGAGCAGCCTTTAATAAAGGGAAGTGAGGAAGCAGAGCTTGTCACTGAGGTGAGCTCTGTTAGGAAATATGGGCTCGAAGGAGGACAAGAATGACTTGTTTGGTTCCTAAAATATGCACTCCCTTAATCAAATGCGGTGTACAATGGAATTAGGGAAAATGGATAAGTTGGCTTTCTAATATCTCACTTCAAATAAAAATAATATGTATAATACATAAAACCATTACTCTGTTTTTAGTGCACAGCTTTTTCCCTTGATCATTTTTACTCCTTTCTATTCTTTTTTTTAAAAGATTTTTATTTAATCATTTGAGAGAGAGAGCATGAGAGAGAGCATGAGAGGAGAGAGGTCAGTGGGAGAAGCAGACTCCCTGCTGAGCAGGGAGCCCGATGTGGGACTCGATCCCGGGACTCCAGAATCATGACCCGAGCTGAAGGCAGTTGCCCAACCAACTGAGCCACCCAGGCGCCCCTCCTTTCTATTCTTTTAAAAATGTTTTTTTCTACTTTTCCTGGCGACAGTTATGTCTCTTGGGCTAGACTGTAAACCACAGGAGGAAATAGAACTTGCCTTCTAGTTCTTTTCCATTTTCAGTTCTTTTATCCTTCCTTAAGCAGTTCTTTGTATACACTTAGGAGGAAGTTCTTAGCATTTATCACTAGATGGCGGTAAAGGTCAAACGTTGAATGAAACCAAGCCAGAAAACTTCCACCAGTAATACTTTTGAAATAAATGATGAAGGAAAACATTTGAAATCAATAGAAAAGTTATATTGCCAAATGCTATTGCCAAAATATCTGAAAATAATGCTGACACACTGTTGGGGCTTAAAAAGCAGATTCTTTTGGGGAAAACAATGGAAATATGAAAGCCAAATGGTTGAAAAACGCAACTTAGTATTGATGTGCCTGTTTGTATGACGACTCCTAGAGACACACTCACCAGCTTTTTAGACAATATGAGAATCATACCTAAAATATTAAAGTCCAATTCTGTGCCTTCTGTCAGAAAACATGCATTTCCCCAACAAGTAGAGTAGAGCGATTTCTTCACTTAGTATTTTACCATTCTTCATTCTAGCCTTGTCTCTGTTTTCAGGAATAATCGGCTAATGTGAGAAATAGAAAATAACGTCAGGATAGTGTATAACAGTTCTCACCGTATTTAACGGCATTTGTTTTCAATTTAAAATAAATTTACAGTTTCTAATTTTTTGCCAGCCTTTTATTTTAGAAAAGATGTCGGATTCTTTGCTGTTTTTTGAGCATGTTTATCATTTGCTTCTTTGCATAATGTGAATAGTTACAATAGAACAATTTGGTAATATAGCTTTTGCTCTCCAAACAGCACCATTTGTGACTTTTGATCAGAGATGAAAGGGACCTTTAGCACCTACATGGATTTATCTCCAAGAAAGAATCACAAAAACATGGGGTGCCTGGGTGGCTCAGTCGGTTAAGTGTCTGCCTTCAGCTCAGGTCATCATCCCAGGGTCCTGGGATCAAGCCCCGAATTGGGCTCCCTGCTCAGCAGAGAGCCTGCTTCTCCCTCTCCCTCTGCCTGCTGCTCTGCCTACTTGTGCTCTCTCTCTCTCTCAAATAAATAAATAAAATCTTTAAAAAAAAAAAAAAGAATCACAAAAACATAATGGTTTAGTGAAAATAGCCTGGTGGATCGGATGTTCCTACCCTCAGTCCGTTTTGATGTAATTTTCCCCTAAACAGCCCCTGCGATGATTCACTCATTAATTAATTGTGAAATGGGCAGCTTATGCTTACACTGGTACCAGACCCCAGGGGCATATACTGAACAAGACACTCTTTCTGTTTTTATTTTGTATTGTCTTTTGAGGTGGAGAATCCTTGACTCTTTGGGAAAGAACCCATGAAGGGAGAGATTCAAAGTAACAAAAAAAACAGTAATGAGTCCCATGAGGTATAAATGTTTCCCTATGAGATGCATTTATGTATTTGTTTCACATAATCCACCCAAACACATAGAAACAAGAAGATACAGTGGGTCAGCTGTATCCACTTTAAAAAAACAAAACCTTCATATAGTGAATCATTCTACTTCTCTGTTCCTTTAAATAAGAAGTAAAATTTGTGATTTTATATCAAAGTGAGGATTTTCTTGTTTGATATTTGTTTCAGGAAAAAGATATAAAACTCACCCAAAAGAAAATAGCAATGTCTACTTGTAAGTTGTTTTCTTTTTTTTTACATCTTACAAAACTGTCACACATAACTAGGTCCTAAATTTTACAAGTCCTAAATTTCACATGAGTCATAGCTCAGATGTAGAGTCAATGTATGAACGTTTATTTTGTCTTTGGTTAATCAGGTCTTTCCCCCAAGTTCCAAACATTGGGAGAAAGGATGATCTTTGAATCCTGTCTTGTTTAAAATTTGTTAAAGTCAGTGCCTCTGGGAACAAATGACCAGTTCACCTCCAATGTCAAGTGTCCTCCACGTAGAAAAGAGATGTTAGCCAGCAAACAGAAAGGCCAGGGAACACTGAGCCAGGCACCTCAACCTTTTCCTCTGCAATGACCCCCTTCCACTAAGCACGCTCCAAGACATCCTTGAGACTAGCCAAGGGAAAAAATGGAGGAAAAACAGAAACTAAGCTCTTTTTTTCGGACAGGTAGAGGGTATCTAAAAGATTATTAAATCAGACTAAAATTCACACCAGATGGCACTAAAAGTTCATGTTTCCCCTCCTTAAACTGAGTATGAAGGTTTCTGATGAAGAATAGATTCTTTTTAGATAACATACAGGAGTTTACATTCTGGATCAGCTTCATGAGTATAAAACCTATGCAGTTGCCTAGGTTCAGAAATTGTCCATTCAGAATGGCCCCACATTTGGTTTAATGGTCTGCTCCCACCATCTTGAAATTGTTAAGTTTTGGGTAAGGACCCTCACATTTTAATTTTGCTGTGCAGCCATGCTTGGCTGTATTCTCTTTATATTATGCTATGACCACTTTTTTTTTTTTTTTAATCCCACTAGAGATAAACAACTAAGTTTGCTTTTTTTTTTTTCCTTTTCCCTTGAGGATTACTATAGCAGTTGGTTTTTCTAGGACTATATGGAGAAATTTTGTGTGTGCTTCTCTGATGTTTTACTTCTATGGTAATAGATTTAGAAAAACTAAAGTAGAGGACTAAACCTGGAGGAATTAAAAGGAAGATGCACGGGATAAAGATTTTTAAAGTAAAAAATTGAGACATTTGAACTCAATAATCGGTTTCCTTTTTGACAACACAGAATTTCCAGTTGTTAAAATCTTTGTGAAAATGGAATGGCAGTAATTGTTTCCAGTTAGAAGCAAGAGACTATTTCCATTAGACAGGTCCAAACAAAACAGCCTTCTTTCCAGATGGGTTATGTGGTAGATGACTCAGCCTGGGACTAAGCTTGAGTTTCTGTGGATTCCTGCGGTAGGGCCTAACACACACACACACACACACACACAGAGTGAAATTCTTCGTGTGCAGATATATTCAAGTCATTTTCATTTCCTTTTCCCTCATATCTATTTTTTGCATTCTGCTCTGCCCCTTTTCACAGATACTTCCCCTACTTTTACATTGGATCCATGTGTGGTTCCATATTCAAAGAAAAAGATAAGTTTTCCACTCCTTTAAAAGCTGACACTATTGAATGTAATAATCTACAGTGAGATAAGAATATAAAGACTATAATCCACGACTTAGTTTACTACATGAAACCATTTATCTTTGCAGTAGCTAGGAATGGTCTGACATTTCTGATACTGTAAGACATATTATAACAAACAACCATAATAAAGGAAGGTCTTATTGGTAGAAATGCATTGCTAACCCCTTGTAGTAGCAGCTCTTACTATATGTTAATATTTACTTGGTTTTTTAATTGGTGCTAGAAGCTGATTATCTCACTTAATTTTCATCACCACTCATCACTACAGATGAGTAAACTGAGGCATAGAGAAGGTGAAAAACTTGGCCAAGCCCCAGAGTCCATGTAAGATTGGGCTTTGCATCAAGTAGTCTGAGTGATTCTTAATTATGGTTGTGAAGACACTGACTTTTGAGTCAAAAAGTAAACAGTGGTGACAACTGTAGGAAGGCGTGTTGTTTACACATCAGTGTTAAAGAAAGGATTTGGAAGGTGTCCCTTTGGTTACTGAGTCAATATCCAAGTTTCCACATGACTGCGTTTTGGGTTTCCAGACACCAACAAGCTCTTTCTTTTCCTGTATTTCTGGCTCAACCTGAAGGAGATACACAAACTCCAGGACAAGGATTTCTTTTCAGGTGCTCCAATATTTTTTTTTTAAGTCATTTTAATTTGGAGCTGAGAATGAGCTTTGTCCAATTTAATCACCATAAGATTTATATCGTACCAAGAGCTGGAGGGAAAATAAAAATTCATTCAATCGTGTTGACTATTCGGCCTATCGTTGCTAATCATCTTAGTGTTATTTTTTTTTTCACTTTCTCTCAGGTGGTTTAATGTTAGCTATCCCTCCAATTTCTTATGCACGTATTAAATGTTACTTTAATTTCATTAGGTCAATCCATATAGCAACTCTGTAAGGTAGTTATTAGTAACAACAGTACTAGAAATAGTAGTAGTAATGGTATCTTACTGATGAAGAAGAATAGGTTAGAAAAGGTCATTATTATCCCCAGAGTCAATGAATAAGCACTAGAGGTTTGATTAGAACTCAGATCTCCCTGCCCCCAAGTCACTGCTCTCTGTACTACTCCACTCCCATGTGACAGTGAACCCTTAACAGGTACCCACAGATGTCTTTTCTTCTCCCTTCTCTTTGCTAGCAACGTTCTATGATTTTCATTTTTAAAAAAGCATAATTAATCTCAACCTTCATTTGCTAAATGTGATCTTTTGAACTATAGTTATGCCAGGAAATTGAACATACCTTATCAGCATCCCCACAAATATTTTTCCCAAGATGATTATCTAATTCTTATATCACAATGACCAGAATAGGAGACTCCCAACTTTTTAAAAGCAATGCCAGTTTGTGAACTTGCACAGCCGCTCCATGGACAATATTGCAAGCAATGGTACAAGGAAAGGAAAGACATTCTGGTGCCCTATGCATGGCCTATCGTCTCTTTACAACAATGGGTGTCACAATATCGCTGTTCTTCCCCAAATCATCCGGGACCCTGCTACTTTCCCTTTAAAGCTGAAATGTAATTACCCTCCCCGTGGACGTAGGCAGGATTGTGACTTGCTTAAACCTAAAATGATGTGTCAGAAGTAACGGTGGGACCTCTAAGGCTAGATTGTAGGAGGTGATGTAGCTTCCACATTGGTAGACAGAACACTTGTGCTGGAGTGGCAAACTGCTCTTTCAGCGGGCTTACTTCCCGAGGACACCATGCTGTAAGGAAGCTCAATCTAGTCTACTGGGAGAAGACTTATATGTATTATCATATAAAGAGAGAGATGCCTGGCCAGCCCTTATTTTTCTAGCTCCAGTGAACTATGATTGTAGGAGATTCCTCTCGCCAGAACTGCCTCGCCAGGAGGAGAGAGCATTGGTGGTGATTCCCCAGAGAAGTCTTGGTAACAGCAGAATGATGAGGGTACGGGAGCCTTAAGAAGATTGCTGTGCTTTTTTCCTCCTGCTTCTCATCCCTTCAGAGCTCCCAAGTTCTTGCCTATTTCTAAACCTGGACTCCTGGTCTTCTACTCATTCCCAGTCCCTTACCCCAACACACTCATATCTGTAAATCCCTCCTTTGTAAGTTAGCCAATCCGTTTCTGTTGCTTGCAACCAAAGACCGAACTGATTCTCCTGATATTTAAGCTTATAGATGCCTATGGCTTTGTATCAGCACATACACATACTCATCCAGATCCATGGTTAAGTAAAAGGATGAGTTTAGGGAACCTGAGTAGTTCCCAGACATGATGAACCCAGACATGAGGTCTGAAGTTCTAGGCAGCCACGTTGAGTCCAAGAGATAACCAACATAAGGCAAATGCCAGATAAGCCTGAGATTTCCTGATATTACTCAGCCTCAATGCAAGCAGTGGTCTTCCCTAGATTTCCTGTGGGGGAAAAATGTTTATTTAGCCACTATTAGTCATCTTTTTCTGTTAATTACAGAGGACCACAAAATTAAGTGGTCCTCTGTAATTACACAGAAAGTATCCCTGTGCGTTCCATATGAGGTCTGTAGGAACAAGGACAGAAGAGGAAGAAGAAAAGTCAAAAGAGAGTCCTGTTCAAAGTACTTAACCTCGGCATTCTAGTAGGTAGGGTTCGAAAAAAACGGAAGTGAATAAAACAAACACAGCCCCTATCCTTAAGAAGCTTAGAGAAGGTAAAGGACAACTGAGCCAGCAAGTGTAATACAGTATTACAGAAGCACTGAGGCAGAAGGCCAGACCACGATTTCGAGTTTCAAGGAAACTTTGGAAGAACTGCTGTCCTGACACAGAGCTGAAGTCTTAGTGTGAGTTAGAAACACAAATGGAGGGAATGGGAAGTTTTCCTAGAGTTTAACCACTTTATGCATAATATTGTCTGAGGTTTAACCTATACCATGGTTTACCAAGAGGACTATCTTATCCACATGGAAAAACCGATTTCTTAGCATCGTGTTTAATTTCAGTATCTGGTCATGGAGCCTGAGATGTTTTGTCATCTTTTTCTTTCTCTTTGTCAATCAAATCCTGATAATAAATACACTTATAACTAATAGTTGACATTTATATCTCCAATTGTTTTTTTTCCTTTAAACCTAACCATTGAAGGGAAGTGAGCTATCAAAAAAGAAAACTGACAGTGAATAAGTTGCTTCTCATGGCCTTGTGAAGTAGATTTGCACACACACACCCATACACACATACACACACAAATATCACTGTAAGCAGAAGACATTCTTATCTTTACTTATTATTAAAATAACATCTTTGTCAAAAAACATAGCTTCCGAAGTAGCTTCTCATTCAGTCTCACTCCTTCTTTGGCCTTTCTTCCCATAGATAACTTCAGTGAGATGGATCTGGGGTCAGGAGATCTGTGCTCAAATTTACATTCATTCATTCACCTACTGTGTGAACCTGGGCAAGTCAGATGACCTTTGGGAACTTTTGATTGCTCATCCATAAAAAGCAGATAACACCCCCCCTCACAGATTTGCCTGAGGACTAAGTAAAAGAAAATTAAACATCTAAAAATAGTTTTTAACAATGAAAGATTCTTGATAAGCAAATTTATTCATTTAATCTTTCAACAAAATGAAATACCACTTGTTCTTCAGGCATTCCCTATTTTCTAGCTTTTCCCCCAGTTCTGTTGCCTATTTCCTATTTTGCTAAAATATTTCATATGTGTCTGTATTAATAATCATTACATTATGCTGTCATCTTTTGCACAGTTCTTTGCCTGTCGTCTTATTTTAAGCTTCAAAAGTTGAGAACTGGTTTTTCATAAACTTTGTTTTTTAGGACACTTTCAGGTTTACAGCAGAATTGTGCAGAGTTCCAAACACCCTATCTCTCTCTGTCTTAGTTTTCTTTATAACATCTTGTCTTAGCTCCTACTAACTGGAGCTCATTGCTACAATTGATGAACCAATACTGAAACATTGTTACTAACTAAAATCCAAGCCTTAGTGGTCTGTGGTATGTTGAACATTTCTGTAGGTTGTAAAGTTCTCTGGGTTTTGTCAGATGCATAATAGATCCACCATTACAGTATCATATAGAATAATTACCCTAAAAATGTCCTGTGATTCTCCTGTTCATCCCTTCCTTCCTCACCCTAATCCCTTATGCAACCACTCATCTTTTACTGTCCCTATAGTTTTGCCTTTTTCATCACATCATATAAATGGAGTCATATAGTGTGCAGCCTTTTCCAACTGGCTTCTTTCACTGAACAATATGTGCTTAAGATTCGTCCATGTCTTTTCCTCCATGTCTTGATGGTATTTTTTTTTTTGATGGGTGACTAATATTTTGGTGTATGAATGTACTACAGGTTTTTTTTAATCATTAGACGATAGCTTGATTGCTTCCATGTTTAGAAAATTATGAACAAAAGTACTGTATTCATTTGTGTGCAAGTTCATGTATGGACATAAGTTTTCAACTCATTACAACTCAACCTAGCAGTGTCGTTGCTGAATTTTACAATAACACTGTCTTTTAATTTTGTAAGAAACTGCCAAATTGTCTTCCAAAATGGCTATTCTATTTTGCATTCCTATTAGCAATGAATCAAAGTTCCCACTGCTGCACATGGAATGGATTTTGGCTATTCTAATAGGTGTGTACTAGTATCTCATTGTTGTTTTAATTTGTAATTCCCTAATGATAGGTTAAGTATCATCGTATGATTATCTGCCATCTTTATATCTTCTTTGAGGAGGTGCCTATTCAGATCTTTTGCTCATTTTAAAATTAGATTGTTTTCTTACTGTTGAGTTTTAAGAGTTCTTTGGAAATCAGTCCTCTATCAGATACTTATTTTGCAAAGATTTCCTCCCACTCCTGGGCTTTTCTTCTCATTCCCTTAGCAGTGTCTTTTGCAGAGCACTGCTCCCTTTTAATGAAGATGACCTTTTTTTTTTTTTTTTTTTTGCCCTTCGATCATGGAGATCTATGTATTTTTATCTTGGAGATCATGGAGAGCTATGTATTTTTATCTTCTAAGAATTATCTTTATATCACTACTTATTACTCTACTACGCAATTGTGTATCCGCTTACCTATCCTAGTGTATGGAATATAGTCAGGAACCCCCCTATTAGTTTTTGATAATAAAATAGTTCAGCACCTTCTCCTCATCTCCCATCTTCTACCACTAACTTCATCCAGAAGTTGGAAGGCAAGAGAACCTGCATGATAAAGTCTTCGGAATCATCTTCTAGAGGAGAACAGAAAGAAGCAGTCAATGGACAGGGGTGGAAAGGCAGCCAAAAAGATAATAACTCACTTAGGCAGTTTCTCCCAAGTTAATTAGGTAGAGGAAGAGGTGTGGTTGCAGTCCTGGCTAGCAGAAATATTCATACCACCTTGACCCTATTTTTTAGAATAGTGCTAATAAAAATACCTTGATAATTTCATCCTGCCTCGATGTAGCAGCCCCAGGTTCCCTCTGATTTCCCACTCAGGTACTTCTCCAACCAAACAAGCACACAAAGGAGGTACCTTATGTAATAAAAATTCAGAGGCCATAATAATCAGCATATCTGCCAGCTTCAATTTGGCTGATATATTAGGACCCAAGTGATCATGATTGTTCCACAGGAGCTTTAACCCAAGTTTCACACTTTACACAGAAATTACTTCAATATGGATCACAAACTTTAAATGTTAAATGGAAAACTATAAAACTTAGGAGAAAACAGTGGAGAAAATTCTCAGAGATTAAGGTCTGTAAAAAGTCTGTAAATGGGACACCAAAAGCACAGTCAATGAAAAAAAAATTGAAAATCTGAACCACATTAAAATTTAAAGTGTTTGCTCTGAGAGAGACATAGTAAGATGAGCTGCAGATTAAGAGGAAACATTTGTGAACCATGTATTTGACAAAGGACTACTATCTAGAGTATATAAAGAATTCTCTAAAACTTAACAATAAAAAATAAACAGTATCAAATGCAAAATAGTGGCAATTTCAAATGCTGGCAAGGTTGTGGAGAAACTATTCATTAATTATGGAAAAGTGAAGTGGTATAGCTACTCTGGAAATAGCTTGACAGTTTCTTTGAAAACTCAACATGCAACTACCATTTTTTAAAAAGAGAGAAATTTTCATTTCTCTTGTCATTTTGTCTTCACACTGGTTTGTGAAACAGCAGAATGTTCGATTGTTAAAATGCCAATGCCATAAATCCATTATGACACAGGCATGCTCTCAATTATCTGCACCCAGGTGATACAATGTAAGGAGTCCATTTTCCAACTCTGTGAATATTTTTAAATTTCTTAGTAATTTTAGTATGCAAAATCAGTTTCATTAAATTATTGTAATTTAGGATTCAAGCTCCTTTCCTTGATACAAAGTTAAACAACTGCCTTACACACACACACATACACACACACACAAAGAACCAATGATTCACAATTGTCCTGCAAAATCATTTTATTTTCTATTGCACAAACATCTTTCTCAGGTAATGTTACTAGAACAACCTGCTTATGAAGTTTTTATAGCTTGGGATAAATATAGTTGTTTTTTTAAAAAAAAAAAACTTCTATTATATGGAGTTGTGATATAAAAATGATTTATAGGCTATATTTTTCAGAAAGCATTTAGCTAGACTGTAATCCCGCTGAGAAAACTTTCCCATTTAAGTCTATGATATGGAATGAAAAGATAGGATTAAAAGTCTTCTGATCAAGAAGCTTGCGATCATCAAAGGAATGTTAGTCTCCACAGAGAGCCACCAGGATTTTTTCGTAATCTCCCTTGGTTTCATCCTGTTGGTTAAGAAATAGAGTATACTTAATACCACCTGAAATCGTAATCAACATAAGGTATTTTTAATTATAGAAGAATTATGTATTTATAGATTAACAGGTATAGAACATATATTACAATATGCAAACTCCAGGATCTTTTATAATATCATTTAAGTAATATAATTAATATGGCAGATAAGTTATATTTGTTAATCAATTATTATATAAAAAGCAATAGCTTTCAAGATTCAGATTATGTTGATATGCTGTATATTACATCCATTATTTTCCAAGAATGAAATATCACACAGAATTGAGTGAGCTTAACACAGCATAATTTCATATCATAGTGAAGGCTAGCTGACTCACTCACCAGGGAGAAAGTGATAAGTCTGTGATTTTCTCACCTTTCCTTGGTAGATTTAGTTATCCAGTGTAAGTGACAACTTAACTTGAAATAGTCATCTTTCAATCTTTCAGTAAGTTTAAAAACCTTGACTTGTCTTTCTCTTTATTCTTAACATCATAATGAAAATTTAAACATGCATGTTTTAACACATTACGTGTAACAAAATTAAGGAAAACTTAGAAAATTAAGTTTCTAATCTCTGATCGATATTCATTGCAAAATAAATCACTATATCTCCCTACTAAAATATTTTGGTTGCTAAATTTATATATGGGAAACTAAGTATTTCCATGGCTACTGAAAAATCTGTGTCGTTTTTCACTGGTCCAATCAAAGTTCAATTTACTTATAAATTACATATCCTAATATTACTAATTACTTTTACATATAAAATCCACAGATACGTAAATCAGACTTTTCTCTCTGGAGAAGTTGCAAAGAGGACTGCCATTTGTGGAGGCAGCATTATGAAAATCACAACCTACCAGGATGGCTTGGCAGAGAGAGATACCATACAGCTTCTGGTAGCACGCTTTGATATCATTCATGTCGATTTCAGAACGGGAAACCATGATTCTGATCAAGGTCTTATGACGAGTTCCAGAACCCTGTTTAAAAGCAGTGTTGGTAAATGTCATATTCAGAGCATACTCTTAATAAAGCAGGGGCAGGTCTGAATGTGAAGCTCTTTTGTTCATTCATTAAAACACCACACACACACACACACACACACACACGACACAGGTAGGAATAAAATCACAGGAACCCAACTGCCACATCAGCTGTATATAAGAACTTTTACAACCTCCTCGCTGTCTTCCATCATCCAGGCTTTTTTTGGTCTAAACTATTCAAAAATTACCAATAATGTGAACCTTCTAAATTGCAATCTGACCATTGAATCCATCTGTTTTAAACCCCCCGTGGTCTTTGGCTGGTTTTAGGCTGAAAAGGAATCATTTTATCTGGGTTTACAAGGCCTGCCTAATTCCACACCCTCCTCCACTCTGCACCAACGGCCTCATTACATTCATTATTAGAGTCATGCTAACTCCTCCCCTGGACCAACTTTTCCCTCCAGCTCTTCCATCGCTGCTCTCATCTAGTTAATTCCTATTCAAATATCAGGTCTTCGTTTAGCAGACAGCAAGTCTACATTGATTCCTCCTGCTCTTCTGTCATACTAGGTGTTCGTCCTTACCCACCTAGATAATTACCTGCCTAGATAGCAGCAGGCATGAGGTCTGGGACTCCACTGCCTACCACATGGGGGCACGATGCCTATCATGTATCATTTCAGAAGGACTCTTTCCATTAACTGAATGGTTAGCTCTAGCTCTCTCTCCCTCTCCCCCCCACTTTTTCTCTTGATACTTCCTGATTTTGGAGTTGCAAAGGAAAAAAAAAAAAGACAACCTAATAACTTTTCACAATACCTGCATGCAGGTGGCACCTGATGCATGCTAGAGAATAAAGTTCAAGTGAAAAGTGGCTGAAGTGGGATTGCAAATCTATCTCAATAACACCTTCCACTTCTGTATTAAAATGACATTTTAAAATCTGAGAATGAAATATGAATCTAGGGCATGGATGACAGAATAATAAAAAAGGCAAGTGAAACTTAGAAAGGAGGAAATTATAAAACCCACAACCTTAGCGGAAGTAGGTTACTAAAATCACGCAATCAAAGAAAAGGTACAGAACTTTCTCTGCTGACTCAGGTTTTATGCCAACACCGAGAAAACCACAAATTATTGACAGGCTCACCTGATTACCTTTACTGTAAAAAAAAAAAAAATACAACAAATCTGACAGAATTTTTTTCCAATAACTATGTGTATTGCCTCTTGCATTACATGGAACAATGTTTCTTTTTAATGGGAAGATATGAAAATAAGTGTGGTTTACAAACAATACGAAGTTTTCTGTTTTTCTCTCCACAAACAATAATTTCACCCCTCAGCAAAGCATGAAAATAGAATGTTATACCTTCATGGCCTGATGAAGCTTCTCGGCGAAGAACATCGGTTTGCTTGTGGCGCACTTCACTGCAAGACAAGCACACTTTAGTGGACAAAGTCCCGCACGAGAAGACACATGTGAAAGTTTTACCAGCCAGATTCCATTCTCCACTTCTCAAAGTTCCTCATCCCCCACTTAATAGGGGCTATTGGACCTATAAAAAGCTTTCTGCAGACGGTGGTCTTGAGGAATCTTTTCGCTGACAATATCACTATCTTCTCTATCTTAAATCCACTCAATGGCAACTTCCCTTGGAAGTGGGGAAACTGGCAGGTGTTAAAAGTCATATGGGCATAGAGTAAATACTTCATGTCATAATAAGAATTTTTTTTTAAGGGAAATAGGACTTGCCTTCACAGATAAAACATGTACAGACAGCCATTAGTAATATTCTCTGGCTTGTTACTCAAAGTGTGACCCATGGACCAAACATACTGATACAAACTGGGAGCTTGTTAGGAATTCAGACTCTGAAGGCCCCACCGTGGACCTGCTAAATCAGAATCTGCATTTTCAGAAGATTTCCAGGAGATTCATGTGCACTTTCCTGTTTGAGAAGCACTGCTTTAGAACATAGGTTCCCAGGTCATCGGGAGAGCGTGGGACCCCTGTAAAGCCTTTTTATTCTGAAGACCTACTGAGCTAATCCCTCTGGATTTGTCCAAGATGACCCAAGCAGCAAGTGACAGACCATGATTTGAATCTGCATTTATTTATTTCCAAACCCCATGTTCTTAATGAGCACTCTGACTTTTCCCGAGCCATGCCCAGCCTGGTGGGTCACTTGGCATAAGTAAATGCTCAGAAAGTATTTCCCACTTGTCCACCTTTTGGAAAAATTATTATTTTATTAGAATATTATAAATATTACATTACATATTCAAATATTATATTAAACATATTACTTTAATATAGCATTTTAATGTAATTATTAAGAAGTCATTATATAGCTTTAGCTAAATATTTATAGTCGTTATCTTCCACATTCCCTCTATATAAAACTCAAGTTCATTATATCTTAGTTTTTTGCTTCTTTTTATTTTTAATTTTATTTTATTCATGTATTCATTTATTTTTAAGGAGGCTCCACACCCAGCATACTGCCCAACCTGGGGCTTGAACTCATGACCCTGAGACTAAGACCTGAGGTGAGATGAAGAGTCAGAAGCTTAACCAGCTGAGCCACCCAGGCACCCCTGTTTTTGTTGTTGTTGTTAACTGTGGGACAGCATTGACCGTTTCAAGTTAGAAAAGGCTGCCCCCTCCATGACTACATACCGATAACCGTGAGGCATTTCTCAATGTCGCCTTTCATCTCCAGGTCCAGGACTTTGTTCATGTCATGCTTACTGTACTTGCGGTACTTCTGGAACACTGAATATGAAATTTAAACTAAGAGAGGTACAAAGCATCCTGTTCTTTAGCAAACTAGCAAAATCAGGGTGACTGACGCAAAGCATTCCTTTGGATGACTGAATTTCAAAATACACATTTTAAAGCTAATCATTCAACCGGGCATATTTTGGATACTTCATCTCCTCCTAGGAATGTAACTCATGTGGCCATTTTAGGTGCGCCTGTATATTTTGGGGAAGTTTCCGCAAGTTCTGACATTTATTAGAACTGGCATGTGACTGACAACCATAACTCTTACTCCTTCAGAGCTAAATGCCATACCAAATGGATCTTCCCTTATAGAAAGATCTGTGCAGGAAATGGCTCTTATTCTTATCCTTAAAAATCAGTGTGCTATTATGAGATAATGAACTTCAAGTAATCAGTAGGACTCCCCCCTTTGCCTTGGCTTCCAAAAGGTTCAGAGCCAAATCTAGTGCGTGAAAGACAGAACTCTTGTTGCTTTTTCATTTGGAAGCATCTCTGTGCTTTTATTATTTTTTTTCACTTAGTCCTGAGTTTAATGTTTTTCTTCATTGTAATTTCATTCTGTTGTATGTGTATATTTGTCACACCTATTCCAAATATTTGGGGGGCGTAGAAATGGTCAGGATAATTAAATAGTGTTCTGCCTGCCAAAGTCACAAAGCGTGTTTCAACTCTTACAAAATGGTGGCTGTACAAAGTTGGACAGATGCACAAATAGCAGTAAAGGGTCAGGAGCACTACATCCACTTGGTACGAGTGACACTGAAGAAGGCTTGTCTCTCTCCTTTCTTTTATTCGCCCTCAAGAAAACTGCATCTACTATAAACAGTTTTCAGGAATCTTTTTTTTCTTACCTTGGCGAAGATGGGGATAGGCTCTGGTGGTAAGGATGGTAGTGAACACATTCACATCTGTCCCTTTTCTCCTTTCTCCTGCTTCATATAAAGCCTAGGAAGAAATACAAACATCAGGGTACCTGAGTGGCTCAGTCGCTTGAGCGTCTGCCTTTGGCTCGGGTCGTGAATCTCGGGTCCCGGGATGGATCGAGCCGTCCATCGATCCCCTGGCTCATAGGACCCCCTGCTCATCCGGCTCCCTGCCCAGGGGCTGCTTCTCTCTCTCCCTCTGCCACTCCCTGTGCTTGTGCTTTCTTTCTCTCTCAAATAAATAAATAAATGAAATCTTAAAAAAGAAAAAAGAAACACAAACATAAACATCTGACTGCTGACTTGATATCTGGCACAGGAATGTTAGATCTCTTCAGAGATTTCCTACGCAGCTGCTTCATGCGTGTCTAGTTCAATGAAGTAGGCAATGCCAAGAATGCAGGTTCCTCAAAGATAGGGACCTTAGTTTGTTTTCAAGTATCTTCCACAGTATGTCTCAAGGCAACCCTGCAAACAGTAGAGACTGAATATATTTTTTCAGAATAAGTATTTGCTGTATTAACTTGCTTTCAGATGATGCTTTATATCAAGACAACTCCATGGGACCCTCTAAAAAAATTTTTTTTTACTCTTAATTGTTCAAAGTAACGAATACATCAGTAATACAGACATAACCTAGATCCTGAATTTTTGATATTAAAATTTCTGGATTCAGATTCTGACTCTGCAACTTAGTTGCTCTATACTCTTAGATAAATAATTTAACCTTATGAAACTGCAGACTTTCCTCTTTTGTAATTGGAAAAGATAATCCTCGCTTTATTATCACAAGCATGCTCTGTTAACTTTGAAATGTTAATTGCCGTCATCCTCCTGGGCTACACTAATCCATGTAGCTTCCTTAAATATACATCTAGCAGCCCTGTTAGTCTTAAGATAGAAAGCAAATTCGGAATGTCACAGGCAAATAAAAATCATTTTCTTATTATAGGCAATTATTCAAATACTGACTTTTGTATTTTTTTATATGCTTACACAGTTTCTGTTAAAATGGCCCAACTTCTGATGGACATAAGGTATTTTGGACTTTGTAAGCAAACATCTGGAATGTATGCATTTACTCAACAGAAAGTTAATGAATGCCTTTTATGTGAAAGGTAGTGTACTGGCACTGTGAAGGGATGTGGACAAATGAGTTTCTATCCTACTGACTCACTTGAGTAATTTATAGATACAGTACTATCCCAAGAGGAAAGCATATGCAAGTAATAGTTGGGTATTTTGTTTGTTTGCTTCTTTTTTTTTTTTTACCTTTAACAGAAAATCCAGGCCCTAAAATGGCGCAGTTTATCTAATATTGCCAATGGATTGCTGTATAAATAACCAACAACCTCACCAAAACTATGTGCGTCAATATACTTGAAAGTATATAAATACATTATTACAATTTTTATAATTATAGTATCTTTACTATAATGTCTTTACAACATACACTGAACATCTATAAACCAGTCCATTGTTCACTGGTAAAAGAATGTTCGATGTGCTTGCCTATTCTTTCCACTTAACTTAAAAAATTATTCTTACCTTTCTTATACATGGTAAGATAAAAATTCAGAGTTTTCTCAACAAAATGATTCTTACGAATGACAAATCAAATTCTCATTCTTTTCTTTCCATCCTTGCCTACTTTGTGGACAATGAAATCTTTTAAAAACATAAAGACCACGTTTTTCTCTCTTGAGCTCTCCAAGCACAGGACGGGTGTGCATTGTTCAGGGAATAAACGCTAGGGGCCATCAGTCTCCAGAGGACCTCGGATTTGCTTTCACGTAGCTTTCACGTAGAGGTATCAAGCAGTAATCCCAGCTAACTCAGGACCCATCCGACATAGGAAAGTTGACTCCAGGAGTGTTTGCAAGCACTTGCTTACCCTAGCATCTGTATCAGCCAAGTCATCATTCAAGCCAAAATCCTCAGATCGGTCACCCTGAAAAAAATCCCATTCTCTGGTAAGTTTTTTCTAGCATGTAATCACATGACTTGCTTAATTCCCTTAAAATCAGATAAATAATATTTTTTGAGAAAAAGAGACTTAAGTGCTTATTTCAAGGGAGAGAGAATCTCATTTTACTCTTCATAAAGGAAGAAGTATGTCCTGACCCAGAGGAGGTATACCTTAGCCAGAGAAAGCAGAGCATTCCGATAATCTCCAGATGTGTCTGAGGTGATATCTTTAGCCAGATCTCTCTTCAGTTCTGAGAAATGAGAAGACCTTATTTTGCAGTAAACTAGAGATAAATCAGCACCCTAGCAACTTGAATGCTGTCCGGTAACAGCATGCCTGCGCCAGACCCGTGCCCAACAATGAAGAAATATTATACACTGCAGAATCCCCAAAGCCCCATCATTAACATCCACATTCAATTTTAAGAAATGCATTATCAGATTTAGTTTCCAACTGAGGTAACTTGGACGGCTGGGCATTGAAACGTACCTTCTCTATAGACTCTGTTAATTTCTCTGATCTCTTTGTTAGTTCTTGATACCAAAATTTCATCCAGAGTGTCTTCATCAGTTCCAAGGCCCTGAATTAAAAAAAAGAAATGCAAGAAAAACTTTGTTCAAAAGCGTCTGCTAGTTTATGGGTCCCAGAATTCATTTGAACCTAGCATTTAGTAAATTTCCCATAGTATGTAGTAAAAATCCACAATGTTTAATAATCACAATCAACTCTATTATATTGCTCTAAAAACAAAATGGGTTTAAGGCCATTACTTTGCACAAAGACACAAAAAGGGATGTATAGAAATCCATACAGTGACAGACAACATGAGGAGAATGAAAGTCATACAGCTGCCAACATCAACATGTCATTCATTCTACTCACTAATTTTATTCCTGCTGACTGGCATGCCAGCACTTGGTAGAAGGATATAACAAGACATATAAGGAGACTTGACCTATCCATTCTGCCGAGGAAAGGAATTTTGCTTCACCCAGGTTATTTACCTTCATGGCAGCACGAAGTTCATCAGCGTCAAACTGGGCTGGAGTTTTTAATAGCGCCAAGACAACTTCCTCGAGGTGACCAGAAAGGGCTTTCTTCAGAGCTTCATCCAGGGGCTAAAACAAAAAGATTAGAGTCAGGGCTTCTAATAACGGACATGCTGGGCAATATAGCAATATAGGGTTACCTAACCTTTAGGATCAAGATTTCTAAATCCAGCCATCTTTTAGATACAAAATATGGTATTTAGAATGTTACCTTCATTTTTTTTTTTTTAGATATAAATGATTACAATGCAATGTACTGCCTTCATTGTTAACTTGAAAAGGGTTTTTTTAAGGTTTCCCTTGATCTTTTACAGGGGGAGGAAATCACAAATCTCAAAACATAGGGGTTTGTGTATGGATAGAAACAGAAGTAAGAATGCCTTAAAAATAATGCATTAGTGATTTTCCAGACTTTGGAGTTTGCACTGCTCAAATAAGCTCACATCAGACATTGGCTTTAGATCCTTTTCTAACTGCACTCCTTAAAAAAAAAAAAAAGACCCATTTTTGGTATAAAAAATACAAAGCTTACTTTTAAAGTAGAATTATATGGATATACATTTAGACATGAAATTGCTGTTTTAAGTTTCAGCAAAAAACACATGTCAGTCTGAACACAGTCCTTATTGCCAACAGTGCTCTTGATATTTTTTATATTCAAGTTAAAGACTGGTCTCCATTAGAGACGTCATCTGCAAAGAACCAAGACAGCTATGTCTGAAACCAGAAATTTGCTAGTATTGATTATAATCAAGTGGGTAAATACTGTAATCCTAGTCTTAGTTGTAAAGGGAACACAGTGTTAGAGACTGAAAAAGCTAGCTTCAAAATTCATGCTTAGACATAAATGTAATTGAAATCAAGTATCTAAATTTCCCACTCCAACCTACCTTTCCTTTTTCCTGGAGATATGCTGCTTTGATCTGCTGACGCTGTGCGTTGTTCCTCTTAGTTAGAATGTCAATGATGGTTGCTTCATCCACACCTGGAAATAAAAGGCCACGAAGCTTTAAAAGCAATTTTCGTCATCATCCATAACTGACATAAAATAATTCATTACCAAGATGGTCCAAATGAAGTTCTAGAAAACTAAGAAACATAAGTGACAGAAGCCTAGGACATAGAGGCAGTATTAAAGGGAAGCATTTCAGATGGCACTCCAGCCATTTGAAGGAGAAAGAAAGAGGAAATTGTTCCTGGCCCTCTGTGCTGCACTGTTTGATCCCAATTGAAACCCTAAATGTGAGCAGAGTTGATTTCCGCATTGAGCTTCTGCTATCAGTGAGCTGGTAAAAATATCAGTCATTGCAACAGAGATTCTACTGATTTGACCAAATTTCCTAAGTACTGAGAAAAGAAATACATCTTTGTTTGAGAAAGAAATCTTTTTTATCTTCAAAATGAAACATACTTTTTCCACCGCATATGTCCCTTTTTGGATATCCATTCAAATGGCCATTGTAAAACGTCCAGGAGGGGACTGTTTGGGGAAGACATACTCACCTTTAACTGTTATCGCGTTATGCAAGGCAGCAACATCCGAGGATGGATTGAAGCTAGGATAGGGGCTCACTGCTGACCCAGGACCACCTTTGGATCCTTTCACAGTTTTCTGTGGATGAGAGAGAAATGGAGTCAGGTCCACTCACTCTCATTAGTTTCTATTCCGATATTTAACGAAGTTATTTTATGGTCACTTGACTTACAATGTATTCCTGCTCTTCATTTTCAATAAACCAGGCCTGTTTGAGGAATTCTGATACCATTGCCATTTTGAAAGAAGTATCTGGAAAGAAAACAGGTAGATGCTATAACAAAACACAAACTTACTATACATCTGTATCACCCTACTCCCTCACATACACAAGACGCAGAGTAGCCTTGACCTTACTTATGGATTACTTTAGGAGCATAACAAAATGCTAGATGTAAGCTTTTTACAAGGAGAGTCTTACCCTGGAACAGAAACCCATAGCCTCCACTCAGACACTTGGCTCTTTCTTGGCATATTCAGCCCTAACCTTTAGAGGTCTTATGGTTCTACAAGTAAACATAGAGGCTGAAGAGAGGGGTTGGTGATTTACTTCACTGATCTAAATTTATAGACCATCCACTAAGCACTGAGGGGCCGGAAAATATTGAAACAGCATCCTTGTCTCAGCAAGTGTGTGCTTCCTGTGCGAAAAGACAAAAGCTAAGAGGCTGTGCTGGCTGATCTGAGCCTCTCTTGAAATGAGTCAAGATTAACCTGACAGAAAAGTTAAAGAGAACAAAACAGAGAGGAGGTTGTCATATTTGGGACACGGAAAGAAATCTACCAAAGCAAGAAATATTGACAGAAGCCCAATCAAAGAAGTCTAAATGTATCTCCAAAGCTTTAGGAAAACATGAATGGATTTCTAAAAAGACAGCAGCATGATTCCTTTTATATTTCAGAAAGATCACTTATCCTGTATCATAGAGAATGGCTAAGAGATGGGCAGGATGAAAGATTGGAGACTGCTTGTAGACCTTTAGAGAATCTGTGTAGGATTGGTGAGGGCTTAAAGAAAAGTAATGGCTAGAGAAAGAGCATAAAGTTTTACATTTATGAGGTAAAAACCATCTGTGGCAGTCTGCTGTCTGTCTCAAAATTCAGATTCAGACTCAAAATGTTAAAGAAGTTTGATAAAGATTCAGAAATACCATCTGAATATGGTATTTCTCCCTCAAATAACTCAGTTTCCTTTTCCATTCCTTGATATAAGATTATTTCAGTACTTGGAGCAATTGCTATACTCACATTGCTTCCTAGTTGAGCCGTCCTAAATACTAGTTCATATTTTCCCACCCAACACACACAAAAAACTCGGGTTTTGTAACGGGTTCTTTGTTCTCACAGGAAGCACCAGGGTAAAGGATGCAACATAGATGCCCCCTTTTGGCAAACTCTATCTTGAAATTTTTTGAATGGCTATCATGGATCAGCAGCATTTTTATTTAATCAATCATGTATATTTTTAAGATCTGAAGCGTGTTTGAAACCTAACGTGTTCCCTGTTTTATCCACAAAAGAAGCTACCAGTGATCCTTTTTGTCTGGGGATGTGTTTTTAGGAGTCCATGTTTAAGGTCGATGTATCTCTCCATACCCTTTTGTTTATCCCTCTAGAGACTATGACCGTGAATACATCTGAAAGAGTTTGGAAGGGTAATCTCAGTAGTTTTAAATTCGTGATATGAAGGTCAGTGAATCATGAGGAGTAAGACTCATAACCTGATCCCTGAACAGCGTGTTCAGACAAAGTATTTCAGCCACACCTGCTGAAAAATAACCTCAGTTTCAAGTAATGAGATTAAATACGTGAGGGAAATCATATCTAAAGCAGAAACTATCTCCACTTAATTATCAGGGGATTGTTCAAATTACTATTCTGTCATCTGTGAGAAGAACCAATATATTGTGCATTCATTTAAAGTAATCTCCTCCCCACTCCCCCGGCAACTGATAAATTTGAAGTTATTTCCTGAGGTAAAGTCATGATATACAATTTTGCATGAGGTTTTAGTTCCCATTACAGTTGTAATCTGGTGCAATTGCTGTTGGCACGTGTAGTTTCATTTTCCAGTTATTTAGTTGGCGCATCCAGAACGTCTAGCAATTTCTGGCAAGGTTTCTGGTAGTTGAAATTCCCATTTTTATAATCTCATCTATGCTCTTCATAAAGTAGAAGCCTCAAAATGAGTGATGCAATTGGTCACTGAGAAAAGTATTTTCCCATCAGCAAAATAAGCATTCCAGTATTTCCACTCTTTTCAATTAGAAAACCAAACAGAACAAAAACTTCAAAAGAGACCAGAGACTAAGAACACTGTCAAATATAATTTTAAAAATGAATCTCACAACTTCAAAATAATTTTTATGAAAAGTTCACTCTCCTTCATTTTTTCACTTCTAAAAAATGCTCACATAATGCATCAATTTCTTTACATAACACAGAACAACAAAAATAAGGGGACTGAATAATTTATATGTCACAACAGAGTCTACAGAGGAGACAGATTTGTAACATATCTTCTGAGTTCCTAGATCTTGTCATCTGAAACAATTTGGATAGTCTAAAATCATGGCCTAGAGAAGAAAAGCAGTCTGAAGAGACGATCTCAGAAAGGCAACGAGAGGAAAATAGAATCTCAATCCAGCCAAATAATAGCTACTAGATCTTAGCTTAAAAACACAGGAATAGTGGCAGGATATAAGAAACTGCCCTGAAGGAAAGAGATTTTATCATGTACTAATAGTTAATTGCTTAACATCAACTGCATATATTAGTAGAAATCTTTAACAGTTGCAACATAACCTTGCAAATATCACAGCAGAAGTATTTTGGCCAAAAAAAAAAAAAAAAAAAAAAGGCAGGGAGTGGGGCACCTTGGTGGCTTAATCAATTAAGCCTCCAACTCTTGATTTCTGCTTCTGTGGAGATCTCAGGGTTGGATGGTGCCCCCATCAGGCTCCACACTGGGTGTGGAACCTGCTAAAGATTATCCTCTCTCCCTCTGCCCCTCCCTCAGTCTGCCCCCATACACCTCTATTTCTCCCCCCCTCAGCGCACACATTCCCTAAAAACAAAAAATTTTTTGGCCAAATTGAATTGCTAAACAATTCTGTCTCTTCAGTAATTACCCTCTGCATAAAAACCAGCATTAACCTATTCAATAATAGAAAGATAACACTTGGCTTAACTATAGATAAATAATATATACAAACATATTTTATGGACTGCTACATGTTATACAAGTATCAGATACCATTACTATTCAGAGAATAATTTGACCTAGAAAATAGAACTGTACAGTTCAAAAAGTAAACTAGATAATTCTATGACTTCACAAAAGATTTTCTTTTTTCTGTTTTTTTTTAGTTGCAGTGTTTATAGTAGGTAATTAAGAGCTTATTTTATTAATATACCTTGGCTCAATGTATGTGTGCATATATATATATATATATATATACACACAAATAATCTGGCTACTAATGAGCTCTGAAACCAAGTTTATCTCAGCTCTTAACAGCATCTAATTTGAAGATGAAATTGGTCATTTATAGATAGGTTGACCTATATGGAAATTAATATTTCAGAGTTTCTTCTAAATGTGTTTGTGAACGTGCACTGCCAACCAATCTCATTTATCTGTGCATAAATGTGTAACTTTCTAGAGATGAGTCTTTTTTGTATATTTATGTTTCAGAAGAGCGATCTTCCTCATTCAGCAAGGAATTAAAGAGGGTAAGACACATAAAAATATATTAGGTAGAATGCAGGATCCATGCTTGCTAAACTAGAAGATAAAGGCATTCCAGAAATGGGTACATTTGTAATTGCACCAACTCAAAATTTGAGAAACTAAGGCTTGTATCAAAGTTAGTTTCCTGATTTTTTAAAAACTGCACTATTGTTGTGTCCTTGTTTTTTTTTAATATATAGAGACAGAAGTCATTTAGAGGCATAGGCACATCATATCTGTTGTGTTCTCTCAAATGTTCCAGAAAAAAATACATTGAGAGAGTGGAAGGGGGAAGAGGATAAAACAAATGTGGCATATTAGCAACTGGGGGATCTGGGTATAAAGGATATGGTAATTCTGTGCAATATTCTTGCAACTCTTCTGAATGATTAAAATGATTACAAAAAGTGTTTGTTTGTTGTTGTTAATCACAATTTCTATCTCTCTTGGCCTCATGAAAGACCACTTCTAAGATCTGACAGAAGCTGAGTTTCGTGGCCTCTCATGCCTTCCTAGTATGATCTAGAATGATCAGTTATACAGCAACTAATCCTTGCATCGGACAACTCCCTTATTCCCATTTTCTACCTGGGAAAAATGGTGTGATTTCCTGGCAGTGTTTTAGACGGAAGTGGCAAGCATTAAGTCATACATAAATCCATGCCTTCTGATTGCATATTCTTTTAAACTAATGACCAAAAGACAGTGGCAGCAATGTTATTTTTAAATAGCTCACACTTGAGAATCAAATTCATTAAGAGAAAGTGAATTAAGTGAAACCATGGAGACTGGGGCAGGGTTCGCCCTAGCCCTCGGGTGTTTATTTTTTCAATGATTTGGCTTGTACTCCATTTTTCCCTTGAATGTACATTTCACAAATCTTTTCCACACCTACCCGTGTGAGAGAAGGCAATTAGACTATACAACAGCATGACTTATGAAGAACCACTTTACAAAACGTAGTCTCATGAATGTTTTGCTTCTGGGTCTTTGGACAGGGTGTTTCCTTTATCTGGAATACCATTTCTTCCTCCATATTCTCTCTCCTATGCCAAAATGTTGCTTCTAAAAGGACTCAGCATAGATGTCCTCACATCCTCCAGAAATCTTTCCTTGGTTCAACACTCAGCTGGATGAGCTTCTGTATTCTCCCAAGGCTTCTTCCTTTACTGCACTAGCCCCTACCATTCTGGATAATTACCTTCTATTGACCTATCTGTATTACCCACTAGCATTACCATGAGAGCAGAGCTAACCCACTATTCACTAGGTTCCTCCAATCCCTGGATTTCACTATGGTAATAAGTATTATTGAATGAATCAGCAGTGTACCAGTGCTAATTACTTAGGAAACATATCTATACATTTAACAAATGTTTTCCCATAACTATAGGATATAAAAATAAGAATTGAGGAGTGCTGAACCCTATTTTGATTCTCTTTAATGGACTGTATGGCCTCGAGAAAACATTTAACTTCTCCAGGGGTCTTCATTTGTAAAAGTAAGCGTGTTCAACAAACAGTATCTAAAATGCTTGAGATCTCTGAAGTGTCTACTTAAATTTCACCTCAAGTGGATGGAGGTGGAGAAAATTAGCATAATTAAGGAAGATATTATATAAATTGTATCTGTTCTGATCTTTCTGATAAAATCTTATCCCATTTTAAAGAAAAATGAACTCATTTACTCTAAAAACCACTTTGGGTTTAATCACGGAAAAATAATAGTTCCATTGGTTTAGCTGTTTAGCTCTGATTTCAAATACAACTCTACGGTCTAGAGAGGATTAAGAACAACCAACTCAGTAAACTAGGTCATACACAGAAATTAACCTTTGCAGATCTTCTGATCGAGATGGTACTTAAGAAGCACGAAACTCTGAATAATGTTATGAACTGTTTTGTCCACATCAGTCTGGTGTTGGCTGGCTGCCTCCTGTGGTTGGGCCGAGGCCAGGGTGGTATCGTAACTGCTGGAGAGGAGGCCCTTTCAGAATCAGGAAACCAGCACTTCACCACATCTGAATCATCTTACAATGTGCCTTCTCTTCCAGCTACCAAAATAACATTCTGGGGTGCAGAGGGGAATGTTCTTTTTTCAAAGTCCATGTGTAATTTTAGACATAAACAGGGCAAGAAAAAGCACACCTTTCTTAATCAAGCTAGCATTAAAAAGTGAGACATCAGGACATTTAATTTAACGTTCGAAATGGGCTAAGAGAAAAAGTCTTGGAGGAACTCTTGTAATGAACACTAGCTAGCTATATTATGATTCAAATTCTCTCACTTCTGCAAATATATCCAACAGCAGTTAAAAACTCTGCTTTAGATCTGCTTTGTGCTTTTCTGGGGAGTTTTATGGCCATAAGTTCTCATTCACAATCTAGATGCTACTAAACAGAATAATTTTTGGAGGACCCAGCTGGCATTCACAGGAAGAACTTAATCTGACACCACCCAGAAAATATTTCCCTTCCCCTTAGGTTTTCAAAGCAGCACTGGAAAAGCCTGTCTGTGACACAGACTACAGAATGTGGCCACACCCTCTTTAAATGAAATGATTAACAAGCGGATCCTCTTATTTATTTATGCTGCAAGAATAAACATAACGTAATTTCAAATGTTAATTACAAAGGGAATGATTATCACTGAGGTCGGAGTCTGATTCTTACCAAAAAAGAAAATTAAGAAATCCTGCTATTTTGAAACAGTTTCCTGAAACCCAGCTCTGGCACTTCTGCTCTTCTGTGCTAACTGCCCATAAGTATTCCAACCTCCATCATGATTTCCATGTAAGACTCGCACAGCTCTTGGAAATGTATAACTCGTGGGAGGAAAACACATTCTTTCCATTTTTTTTCCATGCTAACTCATCAACACTACAATAAGCCAGTATTAAGCAAACGGTCCATATTTGTAAAACTGTATTTCTTAAGTAAAATGAAACATTACGATTTTGTGGTTTCCAAAATATAAATACCCAATGTGATTTTACAGAAAGACTTATCAAAACATAACGAAATGCAGGCAGTCATAAACCTTGGAGAAGCAGTAACATGTAACATCAGGATGGAAAAAGTTTTCCAAACAATCAAAACTAACTAAAAAGGAAACTAAGACTTACCCTTTTCCCCAACTTCTTCCAAAGCAGTGAAGAGAGATTCGCCTGTGAACGTTTCCTACTAGAAGTGAAGCCTTGTGCTACTGATTTTATGGAGTTTGAAAGGGGACCACACCTAGCAACCAGAAGTTAGTAATTGGTTGCCCTTTGTTTGAAATGTGTGGCTCAGCCTCCTCTGAAACAAAGTGAAGCAAGTCTTGCAAAACTATTCACTAAACCAACTCCTAACTGACAGCACAAAGGGGAAAAAAAAACTGGAAGGACAGATTTTTTTTTTCCTTTTTCCTCTTTAGTTTGCACTACTTTTTCCAGAAAAAATAGAATGCAGTAGGTTTTCAAGAACACAGGACTGTCTACCCCAATCCTGTTACCAATGATTGGCACCCTTCTTTAAACAGATTGTGAAATGAAAAATGTATAAACTTCAATATAAACCCAAGAAAACCCTTTCAGCTTGAATCCCCACCTCCATCACTTATTACTATGTGATCTTGGGGACATAGTTAATTTCCCTGAACCTGTTTCTACTTTTTGTAAAATAGGGATAATATTATCCAGGCTGTCTAAATGGTAGAATTCTTGTGACAATTGAGAAATAATATATTTTTTTGTAAATTTTAACATCAGCGGCAGTGCTGATTACCTTTTATTTATATATATATTTTAGAGATTTTATTTATTTATTTGACAGACAGAGATCACAAGTAGGCAGAGAGGCAGGCAGAGAGAGAAGGGGAAGCAGCCTCCTGGCTGAGCAGAGAGCCCGATGCGGGGCTTGATCCCAGGACCCCGGGATCATGACCTGAGCCTAAGGCAGAGGCTTTAACCCACTGAGCCACACAGGCAACCCCATTTTATCTATATTTTACCAGCATTTTCCTGCCTTAAAATAAAAGATTTCTTGGAGCATCTGGGTGGCTCAGTTGATTGAGCATCTAATTCTTAACCTCAGCTCAGTTCTTGATCTCAGGATTGTGAGTTTAAGCTCTCCATTGGGCTCTGCACTAGGCATGGAGCCTACTTAAAAACAAAACAAAACAAAACAAAATTAAATTAAATTAAATTAAATTAAGTTAAATAAATACTTATTGTGCTTGCATATAGCTTGTAGATATAAATTAGAAATGTAAAAGAAATAAAGCTCCAGATCATCCCAAAATTGTAAACAAAATCAATGCTAGAAATATGATCATTATGACATTCAAAAAAGGTATTGGCCTTCGAAGAAGGCCTATTTATAGTTATTTATATAGAATGAGTGTTACAGATAGACATGCATACATCCTTGACATTCTAGAGTAGTTGAACATAAACCAGAGCACTAGAACTGTAAAGTGAAAGGATTAATAAAGCTATTACAAAACGGGTGCCTTAAGAAATTTCCTACTTGACACAAAGAAAGGAAATTTGTTTTGGTAGCCTCGGTGGTGATTCAATTTTATTCTTCACAAAGCCTAACAAAATTTTATGTATTTCCATTGAACTATGTAGAGGTATAAACTCTTTCATAGTGTGTGGTTCAGTTTATGGGACATTTTAGTGGTTTGTTCTTTTCCCTCTTTTCCTCATAGACATTTCAGGTAATTATATATATGTTACTATATGTGTGTGAGTGTGAGTGTGTGTGTGTGTGTGTGTGTGTGTGTAAGTTTTACAAAAATCAATGAAAATGCTTTCTTAATATCGTCAGTTTTTAAATTCTCAATGCTAATTGCAATGAAGTCAACATATCCTGACGTAGGATGATCAGCTAATCTAAATATTTGAGAAAATGCCAATTTACATCTTCGGCACCCAGCATAAGTATGTGTTGAATGAATTAATTAGCTACTACCTAATTAATTGTTTCATATTATTGCATTACATTTTGACAGACACAGACCAGCTTTCTAATAATACATTTATTTAGTCAGGTGCAAAGGGAAAAAGATAATTGATGAAATTTGTGTATGTATATTTGTAGTCCTAACTCTGGTAATGGAAGAGTTGGAACAATTCTGAACAGAGACACTCTTGTGAAACGAAGAAAAAAGTCCATGTGCCTTTTATAAAATACAACAACGTAAGAGGAACATATAGGTTCATTTTGTTTTGTTTTTGTGGTTACCAGTAGCATAAGTCCAGAGGAATTGTTTTATCTCCCTGGATTTGTAAGGTACTGGCTGACCTTTATAGCAACAATAAATGTGGCCCTTGTGGAAGAATTGAGAACAAAAAGTTAGAAGAAATTTTTTTTCAAAGTTAACTTTCAGCTATAACTCTAAAAGCAAGTGAAATTCCCAAATATAAAAAGTAAAGAAGTCTCTAATCATATGGGAATATTGGTGTTAGTAATCTGTTGGAAACTTTCTCCACCCACACAATCAAGTGGATTTGTGGAAATAAAAGAAAGCATAGCATATGTTATCATTAACAGCTGAGGGATAATCAGGAGTTAAATGTTTTCTGCATTTGAAAGGCCACATACTGCAACCTTGGAGACATGACTCACTACTCCTGCTGCTTTTATAAGATGAGTCACCAGCTCCAGTTACTTTACTGAGAGAGACACCAAAAAGTAAAGGAAGAGAAGAAAAGAGAAAAAAAGACTGTTAAAAGCAACCACTATGTGTTACATTTTCACAGCCTATTTATTTCTACTCCTTTAGTGTAGGCCTGATAGGGAAGAGGAAGCAAAACAATGAGACAACATACGGTGTCTCTCACACACATTATGTGTTAACAGAGCAAAAGTATATGCCTAAGACTCCACCAGCAAAAGATCTGGTTTACTAAGGGATTTCCTCACACCCCTTTATGTTAGGGTCTGTTCGATGCATTACTTCTCATATGGAGAAATATATTCAGAATCACCAAGAACAGCATTTCACTCATCCCAAACTTTATCCACATCCAGACTTCCTCACTTCTGCTGTCCACAGTCCATGGAAACATTGCTTTAGTTGGCATTTAAAATGTGTTCACGGGTTAAAACATTTTGAGATATAATGTTCTAAATGGGTTTTCCCTTTACCTCTGGATATGTCAATAGTCAATTATCGTACGTGCACACACAGACTGAGTTACTGGGGTGAGGATGATGATGGTTAATACTCAGTTATTCCCAACATCACATGCAACAGAAAAAATATATACACTTTTTAAATTTTACCTGCTCAAGGTAATCAGGTCGTCACATGGATAGTGAAGTTCAAATGAGTGCATCTTTATTGGACCTCACTTAAGGAAAAATAGACAAAGTTAGCTGTATAGAACAAGTGGAGGGAACTTTGTTTTCTTAACATCAGTGTGGGAGGCTGAGAATGTGACGGATTAATATTTGATAAGTTTATCTTGCTAAGGATTCAACAAGAAAAAAATGAAAGGAATCACCCTGCCTCCCCCTCCAAAGTAAACCATGATTGGAATTCCTGAGATTGGAATTTCCTTATCCCGATGGACTTTGGAAAGAAAAAGAAGTTTCTCAGTAGGTCAGGTCCCAGCAAGACAATTTTTTGGGTTTTGAATATCCAGGCACATCTGTAGCAGTGTGTTTCAATGTTTAGGTCAAAATCATTAGTAGAGTATGAAGTCGATTTACTATGTACTGACTGACCAAGATTTAAAAAAAAAAAAAAATAGGCGAGACTAGATGAAAAGGAAAATCATGGAAACTATCAGAGTGTTCCATATATTATAAAGTAAATAC
This sequence comes from Enhydra lutris kenyoni, assembly GCF_002288905.1. Taxonomy (NCBI): domain Eukaryota; kingdom Metazoa; phylum Chordata; class Mammalia; order Carnivora; family Mustelidae; genus Enhydra; species Enhydra lutris. The sequence continues at coordinate 13,957,157 of NW_019154117.1, read as the reverse complement.
TATTTTATGAACACTTAGCTTATATACACTTAGATATGTGTATATATTTATGAGTGCCCGATGTAAAGATATAAATGTATTCCAACTGAATGTTATGTTGTGTTTTTAAAAGCTTGAAAAAGATTGAAGATGAGGAGTGAAGTACACATACCCAAGAAAAGTAGAAAATATTGTGTCTTCCTATTATATAATCGAGAGAATACAATTATAAGGAGTTATGTATACTAATGAAGATTGAAATATCACTTGTATTATCCAAAAAATGAAAACAACCCAGTTATCTATCAGTAAAGAAATTATCCAAAAAAATGATATAAGAGGAACAAACTAGATTAATAAATTTGAATCCATGCTGAAAATATAATGTTAATCAAAAAGAGCAGTATCCTCTGAAGAAAATGATTTAAACATCAAAACAATAGTATATATTTTAGAAATGCTCACATATGAAAATTACAATAGCATGATTGAGAAGGACAATTACAGACTCTGGGTAAAGGTTAACCACGAGGAGAAAGGAAGGTGAAAGCCAAAGAGTATGGGTTTTTCGGGTTTTTCACCATATGTACATCTTTTTTTTTTTTAAAACATTCTGAAATAAGTAGCATTTGTTAAACTTAAGTGTTGGATACAAAGGCGGTTATAATGGTCTTCTTTTGTTACTTTCTATATGCTTAAAAATTTCAAAATTGTATGTTTAAAGGAATCGGACATTGTGTCGAGTGTTTCGTCCAATGTCCTATTTGTGAGATCCAGCCATGTTATCGCAGATATCATTATTGTTTGTGTGTGTGTGTGTGTGTATATATATATATATATATATATATATATATACACACATATATATGTATATATGGCTTTTCATTATTTTCATTGTCCTATGGTATCCTGTTGTATAACTATATCACGATTTTTTAATCTTTTTTTCTAGTCAAATATTGGATGTTTCTAATTTCTGGCTACGACAAACATGCGGCTGTAAGTATTTTGTGTGTATCTTCCGATCCTTTTGCTAGTTTCACGGGGTATGCATACATTCAGCGTTAGTCAGGACTGCCACATAGTTTCCCAAAGTTGTGCCAACGTACGTTCCAACGCAGCAGTAAAGGAGAAATCCAGTCGTTCTTTAGCCTTCTCAGTATTCGACATTGTCTTTGTTCATTTCAGCAATTCTGGTGTTATGAAGTAGTATTACCTTAGAGTTTTAATTTACCATTCTCCATGACTAATGAAATTGAGCATTTTTTATGTTGTTTATATGTTATATATATTGATTATATATATATATATATATACATATATATATATATATATATATCCAACATACAAGTTGGTTATTGGATATTCTTTTTTTGGACTGCCCACTCAAGCTTTCGGCCCATTCTTCTAAAGGACCATCCACCTATTCCTTATTGATTTGTAGAAATTATTTTTGGGTTTTTTTTTTTTCCATTCTCTTTACAATGTTCACAAACAGGCAAAACTTTCTACTTCAATTTTTTAATATTTTAAATTTAAATAAATTTACTTACACACACCTCATATGCACAAAATAATTGGTCTCATCTAAGGGAGTAATTGAAAGATTCTTAGTCATTGGAGAAACATGGGTTTCGACTTCTCTAAAGCAGATAGTCGACTTGAATCTGCTCCTATACATTTGTGTTAGCATGACCACAGCATCGGTTGACGTTGGGGCATTAATTCAGGTCCCACTACTAAGCTGCTCAGCAGCAGTTGAGATCATTGGGAAAAAGAACAAGGTGGTCCCATTTCCCAATTCACTAGATTTTCTGAAACTTCGTATTCTGGTACGACCTAAAGATAAAAGAAAAGGTGCTGAAAACTCATTTATGTTGGGCTTACTTCTATGCTCCTGGTGTGAGTTTGGAAGTAAAGGCTAATTTTATTTATAACTTAGAAGAATGCTACATTTTTTTCTGTTTTAGTGTGATAATTCCAATGTCCACCAAACAAAAACAGCTAACATACTTAGGCTTGGGTCTCTCTGCCTTTCTATATTTCCTTCTGTAGTTGAGCAATCTTAGAGAAGACAGAAACTCAGATTCAGTGGTGGCTTAGTATCTATTCCTGTGTGACTGAGGAAAAGTCAGTAAATGATTTGGTGAGTCATTTCTGACACTTCCGTCCACAGGATCATGCTAGAATTAGTGACTTAATGTTGCACAAATCTGTTTTATCTTTGCATATGGAATCCTTCCTCTCTTTTTATCCTAAAAAATAAGAGAGAGAGAGTATAACACTGTCACATTGGCTGTTGTAACTAATTTTATTCCAATATATTTTCAAGAAGTCTTGGAGGAGGAAAATTAAGATGTGTTTTAAGATCAGGAGGTCAAACTGTGTTTTCTAGGCTCAAGGAAAGCAATGGAGCTATTGAAAGCCAAAATTAGGAAATTTCAGGTTTCCTAACACCAGTTTAACTACCACACATTTTGTACACAGATCCTTCTACAACTCTTAGTACTTTGTGCCATCACAGTGATTTTCCCTTCTGTGTCAACACACTTGGAGCAAAACCTTTCGGTGGCTAAAGAAAAAAGTAGGAACTCATTGCATAACAATATTTGTATGAGCAATAGATACTTCTTAACTCAAAAGCCCAACTGACAAGACATTCATTGCTGGTAGGAATACAAAATGGCACAGCTTTTTAGGAGATAGCCTGTCAGTTTCTTACAAAATTAAACAAGATCTTTTATAACCCAGCAATTGCACTCCTAGATATGTACTCAAATGACTTGGGAAATTTATGTCCACACAGAATCCTGCACAAAAATGATTCTAGCAGTTTTATTTACAAATGCCAAAAACTGGAAGCAACTGAGATGTCCTTCAAGAGGTGAACAGGTGAACAAACCCTTGTACGTCCACACAATGGAATTTTATTCAACGATAAAATCAGGTGTTAATCCTGGACAAGACATGAAAAAATCTTAAATACATATTGCTAAATGACATAAGGGGTTTGAGAAGGCTCTGTACTAGACGATTCCGACTACATGACTTTCTCGAAACGCAAACTGTAGAGACAGCAGAGACTCATAATTGCCAGGGGTAAGGAGGAGGCGAGAGGGACGAGTAGGTGGATTTTTAGGGCAGGGAAATTCTTTTGCGTGATACTATAATGTTACATGCATGACATTATGCGCTTGGCAAAATTTACAGAACTGTACAGCATGGAAAGTAAACCCTAATGTAAAAGTAGGGCATTAGTCAATAATAATGTATTAATGTTGGTTCACCAGTTATAACAAATGCACCAAACATATGCAAGATATTCATAGTAGAGGACACTGAGGGGCACCTGGGTGGCTCAGCCAGTTAAGCATCCACCTTCAGCTCAGGTCATGATCCTGAGGCCCTGGGATCGAGCCCTGCAGTGGGCTCCCCTCTCAGCCAGGAGCCTGCTTCTCCCTCTCCCTCTGCCCCTCTCCCTGCTTGTGTGTATGCTCACTCTCTCTAATAAATAAATTTTAAATACTTCTAAAAAAGAAAATAATAGAGGACACCAAGGCCAGTGGTAGAGGGAATAGAACTCTCTGTACTTTCCATTATTCTGTAAATCTCAAATTTCTCTAAACATGACATTATATGGATAAGAGTTTTGGAAGCATCTTGGAGAGAAAGTGGCTTGAGAAGAGCCTAGGAGCTGAGAATATGGGGGAAAGTGTAGGCAACTCTTAGATATATGCATATACTTGCATAACATGGTGGGAAAATGGGGAGCGACAAGATCTTAATTGTGATGTAGAATTAGAAAATCGTAATGTATTTTTAATTGAAAATATATAAAATCATTAAAGGAAGAGAATTGAAGTAACAGGGGAAACAGGATACTGAACAGAACAAGCTTCCAGAAGATTTGCAGAGACAGAGATCTGGTACGGAACAAGAGTTACTGCCCTTTGGGATGAGGGATATCTCTTCCACAGAGAAACTCCTCATAGCCTCCTTTTTTGATCATTTGATGGAAGAGAAAAGAGGAACACTGAGTCCTTGGGTAGAATAAATGTAGTCCTGCTGAGGAGCAGGGACAGAGAAGTAGTGGCAAGAAACCTCACCTATGTTCAAAGGAGGGAAGACAATACAAAGACACAGGGAGAGGACAGCCATCTACAAAGAAAGAGCATTTTGGAACAAGTCCATGCCTCATGGCCCTCAGAAAAAACCAACCCTGCCAATACCTTGATCTTTGAACTTCTAGCCTCCAAAACTGTGAGAAATTAAATTTCTGTTAAAAGTCCATAAATTGCTATTACAGACTCACTTAACCAAGTACCTGCTTGATTAAATGCCCTCGTATAGACTTAAAGCCCCACTAGCATATGATTAATAATTTTTTTCCTTGTAGAAAATTCAGTGAATTAGCAAATTGTGAGTGTTCGGTATTGTTTTTTGTAATTCCTGCTAAATCTATGAGCCCAGTGTCCAGAGATAAATTATACATATATTATAATGGAGATAAAATGTAATGTTTAATGGATTTCTGTGAGAAATTTCTCTTTGTTTGGAAAATATTGCTACTTGCCTCTTCTTTAATCCTTTCCAGTGACCCTCCCTCCATGATGTAACAGAGTTGAGACTAGAGATTCCTGTGGTCTTAGGGGAGGCAACAGATGGGTCAGAATGCCTCCCTCATGAAGCCATTGCCCTCTCATGCCTATAGAATTATAGCTAAAGATCAACAAATCCCTTAGTGCGCATCCCCAAGAATGTGAGGTCCAGAAACTTCTTACAGTTGAAAAGAAATTTGTCTCACTGATGAAGAGTAAAGATAAATTTTGTTTGCACTATTTTAGAATAAAAAAAAAAATAGCTGGACAGTAAGATAAACTTTTGACTGATCATTATCTCCTGGTGTCCTGAAATATTGATATTATAAAAATTAAAAATATTTTGCCTAAGTAAATGGTTATCTCTAATTTTTTTTTAAGATTTTTATTTATTTATTTGACAGACAGAGATCACAAGTAGGCAGAGAGGCAGGCAGAGAGAGAGAGAGGAGGAAGCAGGCTCCCCATGGAGCAGAGAGCCCAATGCAGGGCTCAATCCCAGGACCCTGGGACCATGACCTGAGCCTAAGGCAGAGGCTTTAACCCACTGAGCCACCCAGGCACCCCGGTTATCTCTAATTTTGACAAAGTCCTAAACAACCTCTTTCACTTCTCTATTGCAAGACAGATGTAACTTAGTTTAATGGTAACAGATAATGCTTGGGTTTTACAACAACACACCACCTTTTTTCTCCATGCATAATGATGGCATGGAATTTAAGACCAATTTTAATTATGGAATGATTTGAGATGTCTTGCAATGCCATAATTGTAAAAAAGAAAAAAAAAACTATGGAAAGTGATTTCTGTGTAGCTAGCTAGTATATAAAAATCATCTTTGAATTTTTTTAGATATTTTGTATTTTTTATACATCCATGCAAATATGGAAGATCATGAAACTGTCATAAAATAAGCATCAAAATATAAGCTAAAAGGGGGGGAGACGCTGCACACATTTTATAACCAAGATCATCTTTAAGCTCAAAGCCAAACATGCAAATTCTAACATTTTCCCTAAATCTGCTACATAACCAGGAGTCTTTTGGAAAGACTAAAAATAAGCAAAATGTGAAAAAGAAACAATTCTAAATTCCTCATGTGATAGCCAGATTCAGAAGTACCCCAAGAAATTTAAATGCAGCTAATGAGATACAGTGCACAATCCGAGAGAATTAAAGATCCTTACCCTTCCGGTGAAGGGTACCAATGTAGTTCTTCTTCCTATCTGAAACTATATCCCTGTTGCCTGGTTAAGGTCTTGCATTTTTAAGAGGCTGTGGCAGGTGCTTGCAATATGCACTTTGAGGTTTAATTTCCATCTGGGTGAACAAGAAGTCAGCTGCCCGGGGCTGAGGCATATTTGCTGTGAACACAGGTAAATTTGTTTAAAGTACTCTAAGTGTCAAGAGAATAAGGGCTTAGTTGGGTGAAGAGAGAGCACAAAAAAACTCACCAGGATTAGAAATGATGGGTTAGGCAAATACTCTTTATAGCACTTGATATTTGCAATATGGAAATGAAATGAAGATCAGAAAACTGCCTCATGGACTTCTTAAAATTTAGTATCTCCTCAACTTCCTTTACACCAAAACATCTAAGTTACATTTCTACGTAGCTTGAGTGTACTGAGTTTCATATCACCATGAGATTTTTTTTTTTAACTCTATAGATGGGGTTTTGTGAAAACAAGTACTGGTTTGAAGGGAGCTGTTGTGTGGTGAATGGCACTACCGTAAGAGAGACTTTCTGAGAAAATGAGTAAGGAGTCCATTTTGTGAACAAACCTGTTTTGCTGAAGGAGTTACCAAAGTTCAGCATGTGTAACTGCAGTTTGATGAGTCACGACTTTAAAATTTGCCCCAAAGTGTTGAGGAAGGGGAGGGAGATTTGTCAGGGGAGAGCATAGTCCTGTCAGAAGGTAAGTAATGGCAAGATAATATCATTCCTTTGCTTGGAATAACTGTATTTTTCACTAATAGGTAGTTCAGTGGTAACGTGGCAGAGGCTTAAAATGGAAACCTGAACTCTTAAAAAAAAAAAAAAATTTTTTTTCAAATGACTCATTTCTCTTCAAGGAGAAGTGGTAGAAAAGTCACATTTTTCCCCTTGGGAGGGCACTCAAAACAGCTTAAAGCACTTATGTCTTAAAGAAACCAAAGTGCTTCATGAATTACAGTAAAGTTATTTCAGCTATCTGAACACATTATGTTTTATTTCTGCTGGCTTCGTGGAGACTTAGAAAAGACATTAAGACTGATGTGTGGGGCTATTCATTCTCTGACTTGGAGCTTCTCTCTGTTGGAATCCTGTTCAGATTTTCAGACCCAACTTAACAGCCAGTCCTCTACAGTGCAACTTTAAGTCTCTGTAGAAAGGAGTGGTGGCTTCTCTGGAAAGCAAACAGCACGTTGGCTGGATCTTAAATACAGAATCATTTCATTTGAATTTTCAGTATGCCTGTTTTTAATATCGTCTCTCTCCTCTCCTAGACTAAGTTTCTTCAAGATGAATTCTTACTCATACCATAATTGTCCAGAGGGCTTTGCGCATTTTAGGAGCACACACACAAAATTTAAAACATATACTCAGTTATTTGGCAAAATGATTCAAATCTATCCGGTCACGGGTTAGGTCTCAAAAAAAAAAAAAAAAAGTTAGCAATCACATGTATTAACTGCTCTTTCAGGCATGGGGAATTTGATTAAAAACACTACCAAAATTTACCACCTTCACAGGACTTAAAGCTAAACACACAAGTTGCCCTATGTTAGAGAATCTGTCCTTGGAAGGACGCTTACCGTTCTTTGCTGTGTGGAATTTCTGAATAGTCTACTCACAAATAGTGCAGATTTTGACATTGTACTTTTGCCTCATAAGGTGATTTCAGTCAGCAGATTATACTCTTTTAAGCATAGCCAGTATCTTCCATAGACAAACAAGCAAAAAAAAAAAAAAGAGAGAAAAAGAAAACAAGAAGTTTGATAACCTAAGGCAATAATAGTTAACCTATGAAGGCATCAAAATTCAATTCTCTGCCCCTTGTGGACATGCTATGAAGAAATCACATCTACCCCTCCATGATGTCCATCACAAAAGGGTCCTGAGAAAACGAGACCTTAAGAAATCATTATTAGCATTGTGTCCAAGGGTGAAAGTCACATTCAGGAGGAGTAGCTTGTCCTTCATGGGCCAATAAAAGCAGGAGCGGGGTGCCTGGGTGGCTCAGTCAGTTAAGTATCATGTGCCTTCAGCTCAAGTCATGATCCCAGAGCCCTGGGTTCAAGAATCATGTCGGGCTCCCTTCCCGGTAGGGAGTCTGCTTCTCCCTCTCCATCTGTCCCTTCCCCTGCTCAATCAAATAAATAAATAAAATCTTTAAGGAGGAGCAATTACAAGAGAAGGGATTGGAAGACAAATCAACGAAAGCCAGCTGTAGCAGCTCTCCATAGCAGAGGGGCAAGAGGCCAGACTGTTCCAATCCAGTGTAAAGGGCCAGAGAGATAGGAATAAGGAATTACTAATACGTATTGAGCTCTGGCAGTAACGGCACGTAGGCTTTAGTAGGGAGGAGGGTTCAAGACACAGAGGGAAGATCTTAGCAAGGTAAGCACTGTGGGATCCTTAGCAACTCACAAGGGAAAATAGCATTAGGAGCAAGGGACACTTTTCAGCTAGCTTGTATCATTTTACTATTTAATGAACCTCTCCTTAAATATGAATAACAATTCTTAATATATAATAACCTCACCTTAATATAACTAATACTGTCAATTTGTGTTTTGGGATTAGTTAGGATTGCTAGCTCAGAAGCTGAACCCCAGCAAGGTTAGTCAGAAAGAGGAATGTGTACGAGAAAGATACTAGGGTGTCTTGGCAACTCAAGCATAGATCTGGCCCTCAGACTCTTAGAAGTAGGAATTAGGATGCAATTAGAAGTTTCTTTCTTTCTCTTATCTCTGTATTAATCAGAGTAGCTCTTCTCCTCATAGAAGGAAGCTTGACAGTTCTTGTGGTTCACACTTCTGGTTGCCAGAGAAGCATTGTTTCTTCTCCTGTTTAGGAAGGAAAATCCCGGAAAAGTGTTCTGATTGACGTAGCTTGGATGAGTGGCCTGTACGTAAATTGCCCACTGTGGACAGAGAGTTGATGTGCTGTGACTGGAAGGCCCTACTAGGGCTTGTTGGTTGTTTTATCCAAAAGAAGACACGGCTGTTCTTAACATGAGGAGGAACGCTTCTTAGACAAAATAACAAATCTCCACAACATTCTTTCAGCATTGGAACCCACCATCTCATCCTCAGTACCTCCTTTTATTGCGTGGAAAGGCTTAAAATCTGTAAGCTTCAGTCCAAACTTAATTGCCTTTATTTCCCCCTTAGTATAGCTGAGAAAAAGTCTTCTAAAGTCTCTATATGATTTGTGGATAATAGGGAATTTTAAAATAAGTAAACTTTTTCTACATTGCTCCCATCAGAGCAATAGGCACAGAACAAATTCTTCCTCTGGTACTGACTTAATCTGAAAAAAAAAAAAAAAAAAAATCAAATCCCACTTACAGTATAAATATTATCTCATTATTATTTGAGCATCAAGGTTAATTGGTTTAATGTGTATACATTTGATATTTTTGCAAAAGTGGTTCTGTACCCAGTTGTCACGAACAGCTATAATATGACAAAATTTGAAAACTTATATAATGAAGGCCTTTTTTTTTTTCTTTTTACAATTGTCATAGAATCTCATTCCTTTATTTTTTGGCTTAGTGAAATATTGTGAAGATGGGGCAAATACGGTTCGTATCCCTGCACAACCACTGACATGATCCTTTTGTTGTTCTTACAGTTTGTTACTCTGATCACAATCCTTTCCATTTTATAGCAGAGCACTGTTCGCAGAGTCCCATCATGTTACCAGGTTGACTGCCATGTACTTTTTTAGTTCAGCTTGATCTAACATAACCCAGCTTTTGGGTTAGAGATTGACTGACTTGGAATAAGGTATGCTTTATCGTATAGGCATAGACAGAGATTAAAAGGTTAAAACTGAATTTTCATGTACATTCAGCTGCACATTCAGGTGGAGAGCCCTCAAAGCTACCAAATTTGAGAAAATTAGAGATTATTAAAAGCATGTTTTTGTTTTATGGCTGGTCTGTAATGCCTTCAGTCTCTGCCAGTTTACTGCTTAGCTTGCTGGTCCATTTGTAGTCAGAGGGGAGAAGTATTCATGTAAGGTTTATAATCTACCCCAAATTCTGAACAATCCATCCTGATAATAGACACGTAGAATGTCCATCATTTTATACTTAGGAAAACCACCACTTTTCATTTGGAATCTAGGATTTATGTTCAGATGGGTTCTTGGAATTCACACTTAAGTCAACAGTGCATTTACCAGGGGTGCCTGACTGGCTCAGTCAGTAGAGCCTGCAGCTCTTGCTCTAAGTTCGAGCCCCACATTGGGTGTAGACTTTACTTAAGAAGAAACTCTTTTTAAAAAATAGTGTATTTACCAAAGGTACTGATTCAAGTCATTTTGTAGTTATAACTCTAAATAATATATATGTCATTGATAGCTCCAGAAGAAGGTTTGATCCAGGTTCTGGGAACTAGAAAACAATTGCCCAAAGCCTTGGAAGCTTCCTGTGCAATATTACGTTTAGACCTCCTTTATTTAAAAGAGAAACAAAATCTGACTCAAAATATTTATTTTTTTAAGAAATAAAATATTCTTCCGTTAAAAAAGAAAGTAATCTTTATATGGAGATCAGCACTGTTAGATTATTAACCAACATCCCTTATCTTAAAACTTTCTTACTCTCTCAATGGTTGATCTTCTCATGTTGTTCTGTTGATGCCTAAAGTAATGACCCTCTTTCACACATATTCATAGATGGTGATTTCACTTATAAAGGAAAATGATGGTTTCAGGTAGAAGTCTATAGAAGAAAATTGGTGAAGGTAGGTATATAAATATATATATGTATATATATATATATATGTCAAGAATATGTATATATATGTTATATACAGACATACATACATACATGTATACATAAAGTGAAATAATGAAATCATTCCTATTTCTAATTGACCCTCTTAAGCAACCTCTCTGTTCATTAAAAGCCTATTGTCCTGGTTCTGACCTAACCTTCAAGTTTTGCAGTTTCAGGGAGAAATTCTTTCCCTCACTGTCCTTTCTGAGGAAAAACACAGAACACATTTTTAGAAAGTAAAAAAACAGTTTCTTCTCTTGCCTTAATGACAAAAAGACCTAAAACAGGAAGATAATGCAATGATTAAATATTATTTTTCTTTGTTTTATTTTATTTTGTTTTTCTCATCCCATAGTTAAGAGCTAAGACCCTGAGGATTTGCCTCTTCCTCGCCCATTCTGTGTCCTCAGGACCACATGCATCCTGATCCTGACAAGACCGGATTCCCTACCATTTTTCAAATAATCTCGAGTCCCACTTGTGCATATTTGCTCATCATGTTCCTAGTAAAGACGCTTCCTCTCTCCCACCACAATATGTTTTTATATTCTTTCAAGTCCAGCTTCAATATACTGTACAACATACTGATATACAAGTATGCAATATACTCCTTAACTTTCTAATTCAGTCCTCGGAGTAATCCATCACATTCTTGTTTATATTAGTACTTAGCAGTTCCATAATCTTGGAAACTTCTTTAGAGCATCCACTGCCCTTTTAAGGCCCCTTTAATTTAAACCTTAAAAAAATCCTGTTGGAAATTATTACCATCTCCATTTTTCTGTTTATAAAAAAGAGATGAGGCTCACAGAATTTCAGACATTATTTTTTCTAAAGGAAAAGTGAATTAAGTGATAATAGTTTAGGACTGCAAATGCATACCCACCTACCATAGAACTGGGCTCAAAATAAAGCAGATGTTTGAATTCATTGTTATACACACAGAGACTGTGGACTCTGAGAAACGAACTGAGGGTTTTAGAGGGGAGGGGAGTAGGGGGATGGGTGAGTCTGGTGGTGGGTATTACGGAGGAAACGTATTGCGTGAAGCACTGGGTGTGGTATATAAACAATGAATTTTGGAACACTGAAAAAATAAATAAAATTTATATATATTTAATTTTTTTTAAAAGAAGGAAAAAATTAGAAAACTATAATTAAGGCCTAGGAAGAAGATTGTACTGGGCCACCTGGGTGGCTCAGTCAGTTAAGCGTCCAAGTCTTGATTTCAGCTCAGATCATGATTTCAGGGTCCTGAGATCAATTCCCATGTCGGGCTCTGCACTGGGTGTGGAGCCTGCTTGGAATTCTCTCTCCCTCTGCCACTGCCCACCACCCCCCTCTCCCTCTCAAACAAACAAACAAACAAACAACAACAAAAAAATACCGTGCTGAACTTCTTTTTTTTTTTTTTTTTAACGTTTTGGGGTGTTTTTGTTTTTGTTTTAATTTTTTTTTATTTTTTAAAATTTTTTTCAGTGTTCCAGAATCATTGTTTATGCACCACACCCAGTGCTCCATGTAATACATGCCCTCCTTAATACCCACCACCAGGCTCATACCCCCACGCCCCTCCCCTCCAAAGCCCTCAGTTTGTTTCTCAGAGTCCACAGTATCTAATGGTTTGTCTCCCCCTCTGATTTCCCCCAACTCACTTCTCCTCTCCATCTCCCCATGTCCTCCATGTTATTCCTTATGCTCCACAAATAAGTGAAACTATAATGATAATTGACTCTCTCTGCTTGACTTGCTTCACTCAGCATAATCTCCTGTAGTCCCGTCCATGTTGATACAAAAGTTGGGTATTCATTTTTTCTGATGGAGGCATAATACTCCATTGTATATATGGACCACATCTTCCTTATCCATTCATCCATTGAAGGGCATCTTGGTTCTTTCCACAGTTTGGCAACTGTGGCCATTGCTGCTACAAACATTGGGGTACAGATGGCCCTTCTTTTCACTACATCAGTATCTTTGGGGTAAATACCCAGTAGTGCAATTGCAGGGTCATAAGGAAGCTCTATTTTTAATTTCTTAAGGAATCTCTGAACTTCTTTTTAATGAATTTGGTGTGAATATATAGTTACTTGTGTGGTTATCTATGTAATTACATGTTTGATATCAATCTCCCCCAACAGACATTAAGTTCCTTGATTTATTTCTTACTAGCTTCATTTATTAGCACAATGCTTGGCACATAGTGGCACTTAATAAATACTTCTTAAATGAGTAATGACCCATGTGTTGCCTCTATATTAGAATGAATTCATTTGTCCAAAGAATTCTTTAGTAGTAAGTGGTTAGGACAATCTGGTTTACTCTCCATGATTGGGAAGCTGATCATGTTCTCGGCAGTAGCTCAGAGGAAATCTTCTGGGAGTGCTTATACAGGATAAAGGTGAGCCAGGACTGTCTGCCGCATAATACAGTGGAAGTTCTATGACTGAACAACAGGTATGGAAAGTTGGTCCCTTGAAATCAATTCTAGTTTCAGTTTCTGCCTTCTAACATTTGTCTCCCTTTCTTCATCTTAAAATGAAATCCTTCCATATTAGTGATATGATGACAGTAACGAAGAATGGCTTTCTTGTTTAATAACCCAGGTTATTAAGACCTGTTGTTAACTAACACAGTTTCTAGCGAACAGAATAGGACTTAGAGTGATTTCTTTGCGAGGGGCGCCTAGTGACTCAGTCCGTTAAGCATCTGCCTTCAGCTCAGGTCATGATCCCAGGGTCCTGGGATCAAGCCCTATATCGCTTTAGACTCCTTGCTTGTTAGGGAATCTGCTTCTACCTCTCCCTCTGTCCCTCGGTCCCTCCCCCTGCTCTTTCTCTCTCTCAAATAAATAAATAAAATCTTTTAAAAAAAAGAATAATTTCATTGCAAAGGAAAATAGATATTAGGTATATAAAAACAAACCAAAAACCCCAGCACTAGGAGGTAGGGGAGGGTGGAGAGGAACACACTGAGGGTGAAGCTAACAAAGAAAATAAAAGATAAAAGAAGCACTGTTAATACCTGCCTGACTTGAATAGGTTGGTGAGTAAATAAATACTTCACATGGGGCTGGTACAGAGATATTTGAAATTGAACGAGTAAGGAGGAAATTTAATCTATCATTATAAACCTGAATTAATCCTCTTTGTTTTTTTTTAATGCTCTGGGTTACTGATGGTATAAAGGACATCTGCAGTCAGGGTTTTTTTATCTACGCATGACTATGAAACTCTGAAACATACATCTTGCTGAGCATCTACCTAGGTGGGCTGGTGGAGCGTAATGGCGGGATTATTTTTACTTAGAGAGCTGACTAACTGACTCCTTGTGGCATAAGACTGAAACTCAACAGATTCCACCCTCTAGGGTACACTTGGAACAAACAGATCCCTGAGGCATTCTCGAACTTTCCTCAAAAGGGCAGAAGAAAACCAAGGAAGATAGAAAGGGATGTCAGCAGCCCCATGTCTGTCTCTGACAACTTTCAGAGAATAAGCAGCTCTTGTTCCCTGAAAGTTCTTACACTGAACTCCACGCTTCTGGAGTAAAAATGTCTTACCTTCTATAACAAGGTTTGATCATTTATGTTTTAAAACTCTGTGTGTGTGTGTGTGTGTGTGTGTGTGTGTGTGTGTGTGTGTGTAAACATTTACTCAATGTCAAGGATCCTAGATAGCAGTTAAGTTACATTTTCTTTTTTTAGTATATGTGCTGCCGAAGCGAGCACTGCATTTTCTTTTTTTAATGAGTCTTTATTTTTTTTAAGATTTTATTTATTTATTTATTTATTTATTTATTTGACAGAGAGATGCAGAGAGAGTGCGCACAAGCAGGCAGAACTGCAGGCAGAGGGAGAGGGAGAAGCAGGCTCCCCACTGAGTGGAGAGCCCAATGTGGGGCTCTATTCCAGGACTCTGAGACATGACCTAAGCCAAAGGCAGACACTTAACCTACTGAGCCACTCTGGCACCCCAGTAACTTACATTTTCTTACTATTTTTAACCAAATGGTAATCGACGGCATTGCATTTGGAAAAGTTTAAACACATTGGGACAGTAGACTCAGCTACTAGATCTGGATTAAAAGGGGCTACAATTATCACATTATGTTCATTTTACTCTGCCTTCTGCATACAACATATAATACTGTATAGATTTTTCCAAGAATAATATGGCAAATGATTATTCAGAAAGGTAGGTCTAATCATGGTCACTATTCGATTTAAGGCTGTTTTATTTAGAAAATATATTAGAACTATACTCACTAAAACCAGGAACAGTTATTTATTAATAATTTGCTGCATTTATAAGACATCTCAAAAAAGGCTTCAGACTACTTCCTTGAATGGAATACATATGAGTGTGTGTATATATATACACACACATATACAATATTGTATATTGTATGAAGAAGTCAGAGTAAAATGAACATAATGCGATAATTGTAGTCACTTTGTGATCCAGATCTAGTAGCTGAGTCTTCTGTCCCAATGTGTTTAAACTTTTCCAAATGCAATATACACACACACATATATATATATCTCCACTTATTTTTGAGTGTAGATGATAACATTGTCTTCATGCCAAGGATTATGTTACTATGCCAATTAAGTATATCATTGATTTTCTGGAGCTTTATCTTCGGACTACCTGATTCTTAAACTGGGATAATACCACCCTAAGAGCAGGGATATTAAAAAGAGCCTATGGACACCTGGGTGGCTCTTAAGTGGCTGACTCTTGATTTCAGCTCAGGTCATGATCTCAGGGTCCTGGGATTGATCCCCACATCCGTGGGAAGTCTGCTTGAGAATTCTCTCTCTCCCTTTCTCTCTGCCCCTCTCCTGCACATGCTCTCACATGTGCCCTGTCTCATAAATAAATAAATAAACAAACAAACCTAGCATTTTGGTCTCAAATATATAACTATAAAGTCTTTTATTTTTTCTTAAGATTTTATTTATTTATTTGACAGACCGAGATCACAGGTAGGCAGAGAGGCTCCCCATGGAACAGACATGCGGGGCTCGATCCCAGGACCCTGGGATCATGACCTGAGCTGAAGGCAGAGGCTTCATCCACTTAGCCACCCAGGTGCCCCAAGTCTTTTAAATCAAAGAGATAGAAGTGAAATCCTATCTGCTACATCTGTCAGGAGAAGAACTCCTAATTAGTTTACTACTTCAGCAGTTACAAAACTTTTTTACATATATTTATTCCATCCTCACAATTATACTGTGGGAAAAATAAGGGAGGTGATACTGCCATTGTACACATTTCAAAACTGAAGCCCGGTGAAGTTGAGAGTTAGCTAAAATCAATGATTAGTAACTAGAGGAGTCAGGACTCAAATTTATATCTTCCGTCTTTGAGAGCAGACCATGGTGCCTACCTTAGCTTAGACATTTGGAAGCATAAAATTACATAAATTCTAAATATAGATTGATAAAACATTACAGGAAGCAAAATTATAGATTGATAGTAAAAGCCAAAAATGAGACAGGAATTTGAGGACTTTACTGACAATGAACCCATATATGCTACCATTGAACACTAAAAAGCCAGTAAACTCTCCTCTCTAAAGTCCCATGCTCAGAGTTCGTAGAACTATAGGCATCCACTTTGTTTCCCCTCTGTAGGAGGGTGTGGGAACCTCAAAAGGACACGTATGTTTCTAACTGCTACATCATTATTTAATTTCTGGCATGATTCTTGAAAAACCAGCTCTCCTGGAGTTAGCACTCATGGTGTGTTCATACTATTCAAAGTTTTCTTTCTTTTTGAAATTTTGTTCTCAGTAATTTTTCATAACTGACAGTTGAAACAAAGCAAGATGATGAAATAATGAGACAGCTTGACTTATTCATTGTCATTATAATGAAGGGAATGCAATGTAAAAGCATTGTGTGTGCTTAGTTTTTGTTCATCTGAGATCTTTTCTCTGGGTTGATTGTTCCAGAGCGCTATTGTTTTTCATGATTTTCTTTGACTTCTTCTCTGAAATTCTTCATCATTGAATTACCTTTTATTCTTCAGTTCCTATGTTGAAATCTTCTTTCATTATTTCTTTGCTACCATTCCCTAAAATCATTGACTATAAATAAATGTTTAGTTTCCAATTATCTTAGAGTGTTTCAGAAACATAAATAAATAAGCTGACTCTCCAGACAGCTTTTTTTTTGTATTTTTGGTTTTAAGTAAGCTATAACCCCTACAAAATTGCCAAGAATAAGTTCTATCAATTGCAGCAAATGTAATAAAAAATGGCAATATTCCCACTTCAAAACAAACCAACCAGAAGAATACCAAAGCATAAACTGAGTCAAAGAGATAGATGTCATGGTTTACTTTGATCTCTAATTAAATGAACTTCTGGATACTCGACTGCTCTGTATCTGAGATGAATTTAAATTACTGATGATACTACTGATTGGAATTCATGTCTATTCATATTTCTAGAAATTTAGAAAATTTTATGATATAAAATACTTTGCTTGCATTGATGACATGAATGACATAATTTGGCAGAAATACTAACAATTCCATCTTAAAGTCTTAATAATTGTTAAAGAGCAAAAAGCAAATTATTTGATTTTCATCTTTTTCAAGCTACTGATCTTAAGTTTTAAAAAAAAATTATCAAGATGATGATACCAAAAGAAAAAACCTGAAAATTCTATAGATTCTCAGATTAAAATATAGTAATGACTTTTAAGAAATAAACTTTAGGAAACCATGGATTTCTTCTTAAGGAGATAAATTTAGGAAAGAAAAAGAAGCAACCCAATCTACCATGAGTTTATCACTTTGAGAAGAGAGGAGATTTCGAAACTTCTGATGGGTCACTGGTAGATTTCTTTGTCTAAGAGTGTGATCACTCACGTAGCACAACTTCTGATAGAGAAACAATGTAACTGAGAAACATTCCAGGAAATAGGCTGTCCTCTTTCACGTGATACACAGGTCGTGTGAGGATGGCATAACTCCTCTCTGAGCGCATGGCAGGACATATGCAGAAAGGCAGGGAGTATCAGTCTACCAGTAGTTCTTGAAAGTATCTGGATTATAGATGGTTTCCTCAGGTGTCACCAACACAGAAAGCTGCTCTGATGAGTGAGTACAAATGCTGGGCTTGTTGCAACTGACTGGTCAGGGTGGGGCCGTAGTAGTCACCCCAGTCAGGAGCCACATCACACACCAAATGCAGATACCATGCCAGTTCTTGGCCAGAGTCCTGAATAGAGTCCTTAATAACATTATTAAGAAATCAATCTCTTCATTCACTGTAGAGCATACAGTGTGAATCACAAATGTTCATCAGGGTGACTGATCCTTACGGACATTACAGGCTCTTAAATATTACCAACAGAGTTATGGGTGTAAAGGCTGTTATGCTCCCTTACTATTTTGATTATGGGACTGGACACAAAGAAAAACTCATAGTTAGGAGCGAATTTACCTGAACTTTACCAATGTTTAATGAAACCCTGAGTTATGAAGTATTTTTATTTAATTATCTTTATTTAACCTACAATTTAAAATGTTAGATGAAAACTAGAAGTAGCAAGAAAAACAAAAAGAACTGAACAAAAATAGAATTCATAATCCAATTTTACAGACTCAATCATTACAAAGTGAATCGATAAGTTACAGATTAAAGCGATGGCATGAGGTGAAGATTTAAAGCTAAAATGAATCAAACTGCTTCCAAAATATACTTATTTCTCTTATTTCCCACACTTTTTTATTAATTTTTAAATTTTTTTATTAACATATAATGTATTATTAGCCCCAGGGGTACAGGTCTGTGAATCACCAGGTTTACACACTTCACAGCACTCACCATAGCACATACCCTCCCCAATGTCCATAACCCCACCACCCTCTCCCTACCCCCCTCCCCCTGGCAACCCGCAGTTTGTTTTGTGAGATTACGAGTCTTTTATGGTTTGTCTCCCTCCCGATCCCATTTTGTTTCATTTATTCTTTTCCTACCCCTCAAACCCCCCACGTTGCATCTCCCCTTCCTCATATCAGGGAGATCATATGATAGTTGTCTTTCTCTGATTGACTTATTTTGCTAAACATAATACCCTCTAGTTCTATCCATGTCGTTGCAAATGGCAAGATTTCATTTCTTTGATGGCTGCATAGTATTCCATTGTATATATATATACCACATCTTCTTTATCCATTCATCTGTTGATGGACATGGACATCTAGGTTCTTTCCATAGTTTGGCTGTTGTGGACATTGCTGCTATAAACAAACATTCGGGTGCATGTGCCCCTTTGGATCACTACATTTGTATCTTTAGGGTAAATACCCAGTAGTGCAATTGCTGGGTCGTAGGGTAGCTCTATTTTCAACTTTTTGAGCAAACTCCATGCTGTTTTCCAGAGTGCCTGCACCAGCTTGCCTTCCCACCAACAGTGCAGGAGGGTTTCCCCTTCTCTGCATCCTCACCAGCATCTGCCATTTCCTGTCTTGTTAATTTTAGTCATTCTGACTGGTGTGAGGTGGTATCTCATTGTGGTTTTGATTTGTATTTCCCTGATGCCGAGTGATGTGGAGCACTTTTTCATGTGTCTGTTGGCCATCCGGATGTCTTCTTTGCACAAATGTCTGTTCATGTCCTCTGCCCATTTCTTGATTGGATTATTTGTTCTTTGGGTGTTGAGTTTGATAAGTTCTTTATAGATTTTGGAAACTAGCCACACTTTTTTTTTTAAAAGATTTATGTATTTATTTGAGAGAGAGTGAGCAAGGGGGGAGGGGCAAAGAGAGAGGGAGAGGGAAAATCTCAAGCATTCTCCCTGCTGAACACAGAGCCAGATCTCAGGACCATGAGATTGTGACCTGAACCAAAACCAAGAGTTAGAAGCTTAACTGACTGAGGCCCCCTGGTGCCCACCCTTTCTGATGTAGAACCTGAACATTATCCACAGAGAAATCCTGTCATCCATTCAAAATCAGCTTCCATATTTTCTGTCTTCCAATTTTGCTTCAGGCCTACCTTAAATAATAAGGATAAAAGATAACATTGACTGCTTACATACCCATTGCCCAGCATTATGCAGAAAGTTTGTAACATGTATTCCTGGAGGTAATCTTCCTCACAATCTGCAAGCTGGATTCCACTATTATCCTTACCCGCAGGAGGCCTCACATTGGTTGGTTAAATAATTTGCTGAAAGTTCCATGGTCCCTAAATGGAAGAATTAGAACTTAACTGGGCGATTATTCCCTAAAGACCAGGCTCTGAAAAACTATGGCGTAAACTATCCAAGAGCAAGCTTCTTTCTTATAGAATTTGAGTTTGAATGCAATTTAATTTTTTTAAGATTTTATTTATTTATTTGACACAGAGAGACACAGTGAGAGAGGGAACAGATGTAGGGGGAGTGGGAGAGGGAGAAAGAGCTTTAAAATTTTTGAGAAAATTAATTAAACCGGGGCAGTAAAACTATATGTTTCAAACACACACACACAGTGTTTTTTTTGTTTTTGTTTTTGTTTTTTTAGCCATTTATTATAGAGGTCCTTAGACAAGTGACTTTACAACCAAGTTCCCTCATCTATGAAACAGAAATGGTGTTACTTACTTTTTTGTGTCTGCGTAAATGATGTAGAAAATGATGATGTAGCGATTCACAGACCTGTACCCCTAGGGCTAATAATACATTATATGTTAATAAAAAAAAATAATAAAAGAAAATGATGATTTATGTTTTAAGAATGATGAGCTGATGAGGCGAAATAGGAGCTAAGAACTAACAGCAGAGATTCTGGAATCCAGTTGTTGGACAACAATCTAATGTGTTACTTACTAGCTAGGTAACTTTCGACAAGTTTTGTTATCTCTCTGTGCCTTAGCTTGCTGTCTATAAACTATACATAGCAGTTAGTATTCCATATAGTTCGTGGACGATAGGAGAAAATCTGTGCAGAAAGTTTAACGTAGTTTCTGATACATACACATTTCTCAGTGAAGATTCATTTTTGTTTCCTCACATCAAATGGACTAAAGACTACATTGTAAAAATAAGAACAAAACTGTTTCCTAATTAGACCATATTAAGAAAAATGATTTATATAGCTTTGAAATGGGACAAGTGAACATTTTCATTCAGAAATGGTTATTTTACCATTTTGCATTTTTTTTTTCATAGTGAAAATGAAGTTATGTTGGGGAGTAGATTCACTTTATGTACATCTTCGATGTTCTCTGAACTTCTCTGTTTTTAAAGACACAGGAGTTTGGCCCTTCAGGAAAAGAGAGTAGAAGAGATCTTAAGAACTGGAAAGAAAATAAGTGAACTGTTGTTAGTTGTTCTCCCAGTCGTGATTATGGGTTGCCATTCAGAACAAGCAAGATGTTTATGATATTATCAGAAGACTCTATGTCATTTAAAAACAAACAAACAAACAAACAAACAAAAGAAAAGAGGGGAATACCGTAAGTGATTCCATGAAAAACACTAAAGGGCGCCTGGGTGGTTCAGTAGGTTAAAGCCTCTGCCTTCAGCTCAGGTCATGATCCCAGAGTCCTGGGATCGAGCCCCACATCAGGCTCTCTGCTCACCAGGGAGCCTGCTCCCCCCCTCCCACCCCCCCACCCCCCCGCCTAATCTCTCTCTCTGTCAAATAAAAAAGAAAAAGAAAAACACTGAAAAGAAGAAACAGCATGTTAGGGAAAATTGCCAGTCATGCTGCAGTAATGGGAGCCAGGGAGAGGGAAAGACCACAGCGAGTGCTTCCGGGGCTGCAGTGTTTAACACTGGAAACTGGAGGGGATACAGCTCTATGGCTGAGCTCTAAGCCTGTCACAGCAGGTTTTCCTCTTGAATCCTTGCGCTGTGAAGTCACTTCCTCAGCTAGTTGCTATGGAATAATTATACTACAGAACTTCGAGAATCCAAAGCACATGGGTGGTAAAGGACAGATACTGTCATCTTTGTGTGTTTGCTCTAACATCCTTAGGATTCAAAAGGAGAGGAAAATAAAATGCCTCATTATCTGAACTGCGGATTTAGAAATGCAGGCTTCCTAGTTTAGCAAGGTAGCTCACTTCAGCACAAGGAAACAGTTAAGTGAAGGCCATTTCCCCAAGGCCCTCAGAGTAATCCAGGGAGTGCTAAAGAAAACAGGAAGTAGGGGTCCCAGTCAAGTGTCAAGTGAAGGGATGTCTGATTTTAATCAAGAAACCAAGGATAAGTATATCTTTGAAGAGATTATATCATCCTGTAAATGATCTCTTTTAAGTTTGTGGTTTATGCTGGGCTGGCACTACCTTGGGAAAAAAAAAAAAAAACTCAAAAAAAAAAAAAAAACCCAAATTTTTTTTTTTTTTTTTTTTGCTAACGCCATATTCACTTTGATTCTTTCTTTGAAAATTCTTTTCCTGTGAGACTTATCATATATAAAGAAGCTTTTATAAACCATATACTGATGTGTGCATGTGTGTATATAGGTAGATAGATATGCTCTTCTGTTCTATATTCTGTTCTATTTTAATCTTTCTCTTAACCAGTACCGTAGAATCTCAAATTTGAAAGTTGTCTAATGCATTTTGACATCAGCTACGGTGGTTCCAATATCGTCAGGTCTCTCTGCACCAAGACCCTTTGATAGTTTTTGGCAGTTAGGAAACAGCTAGTCACATATCCCACATTGATATGATACTTTATGAAAGGATTTTATAATAAGTATTGTGGGGTTTTAGTCATTATGAAAAATGAGATGACAGAGTTACAAAAGAGCCCAAATTGTAATGCTGTGTATCTATTCTATAGTGGCTATTAACTTTCCTATGACTCATCTGATGTTGAAAACTTATAATTCCAGTTTAAAAAATAAACAGCCCTGAATTTAATCTACGTGTATATGCAAGCTAATCACCCCATATTAAGTTCTCCTATCTAAGTTTATTTCAAGGATTTCAAGTAATTCTGCCAATTAAGAATCTAAGATAAATATATGGGTATAATTGCATGTTTACAGGTAGTGATAAATACATCCATTCCTAGTTCAAAGAACGGAAGGGATTAAAAAGCTAAATGGAAAATTCTAATTAAGATTTTGTTAGACACAGAGCATGGTAATAAGTTGTGGGGTATAAGATTAATCCTGTTTGCAAGGGTCTAAGAAGCAGGTTGGAAAAATGGACTTTCCTATATATATAAAAGTTTCAATAAACAACCAGCGCTGAATAGTTAATGTGAAATGAACAGGATTGCTGTTTAGAGGTAGGGGTGATGACCAAGAGATGGGGGCCATTGGGAAAGGCTTTTTTGAGCCTTTAAAACAGAGTAAGACTCACAAAGAAAGAAGTTGCAAAAGGGTATACCAGAGATGGGAAGCATCACGAGCCGATACAAAGAGACTAGAATGTTCATAGAGGACTTGCTGATTGTAATTTCAAATTATATGCAAAATATATAAAATTATATTACAGAAATACATACGAGATGAACTTGTGGCATTGTAGGGGCCTTCTGTGGGTGTAGGCCCTAGCTCAGGTTTGTAAACTGGATGAGGAAGTCATGTTCCATGGGCAATAATGATATCAGGCTTCTGCTCATCCAATTTTAATACTTTTTTTTAATGTGTGTCAAACCATGCTCTTGTTGGCTGCCCATGTATTTTTCCTATAGAAACCCCTTGGTATATTAGCCATCACCATAGATCGGTAATGGTTCAGTATTGCCCTTGCCGTCTGCTGTTCTGGAATCCTGTCATTCCCACTGACAACAATTCTCTAACAATATTGTCTGTCATCAACCCTGCCACAGCTGCCGCTGAGCCATTCAGACATGCCAATACCTCTATCACTAGCATATTCCTTATGAGCTTAGTGATGACAGCATTCTCTGGCCCTTCCGAGAGCATTCTCTGGTTTCCAAAGAACCCGGCCAGTTGGTGGGCTCTCAAGGGTTATACAAGACAACCATTCTCGCATGTTCACTCCTCTGAGCCTTTTGATCCCCTCCTCGAAACTCTGCCAGGGTAGCTCTGTCATTGCATTTAATTTGGTATGAGCCTTTTGTTTTTCACAAGCTTCTAGTAACCATCCAAGCAGGATATTAGGACCCTTTCCAGGTGCTCTTATCAGTCATGGGAGAATGCTCTCTTATTGGCCAATTTTCATTTATTGAACTTATCTTTCACCACCCCCAGACCCTACCCAAGTCCAGTGCGATCAAGACTTACTTTCCGGCGTGCTCTCCCAACCCCTGCTTTCTTCTGCTGCAATTAATCATGTCCTGAAGTTCCTTTCGTGAATAGTTCCTTTTCTCCTCTAGCAAGAAAGTAGTTCCCTAGCTGGCTCGTGCTGAGACTTGATCCTAGTTACAGAGCTAGAATACAGGAAAGGAAGTGGGTCAGATTTTGAAGAGAACAAGTATTATCTTCCAAGGCATCCGTCTCAGTTGATGTTTTCATGGTCTTCAGGCAAGAGAAGGCTGCTCTTCTGCAGCAACACAAAGTAGGCCATACCAGCAGGCCCAGTGATTCAGAGGAATCTGGGGTCCATCCATGTCCCCATTCAGTGCCTTAGGGCCCCACTCCTTTCCTAGCAGGGTTTTGATTTTAGCATTAAAGACTTGCTAAAGCTATGAATTCAGTGTTCATTATAGTTCTACTATTTTTACAATAAAGTGCATGTTAAATAATAGAAAAATATATATTATACATTTTATGATTATATTTAATAATTTATATATGGCTATGTGTAAGTATATGTATATATATATTTTTTTAAGATTTTATTTATTTATTTGACAGACAGAGATCACAAGTAGGCAGAGAGGCAGGCAGAGAGAGGAGGAAGCAGGCTCACCGCTGAACAGAGAGCCCGATGTGGGGCTCGATCCCAGGACCCTGGGACCATGACCTGAGCTGAAGGCAGAGGCTTTAACCCACTGAGCCACCTAGGCACCCAATATATATAAGTATATTTAAAACATATATATATAGTTTCTGTCCTGGGTTCCTGACATAGAACTCCTAACTCTTTGTGATTTCCTCAGTGATAAGAGCACTAGGAACATCACTCCTAACTCCCTTGGAATTTACTAGATAATAGCAGTATCTTTTGTTTTAATGAGGTGACTCTTAGTGGGCTCCTAGATGACATTGATCACCAGAAAAACTCAGCCATGCTTAGAAGCTTGGTAAAATGAGGCCATCTGGGCGATCCTTAGTCCAATACAACTAGTGCCCTTATAAGAAGAGATTAGTACACAGACTGCACACAGACAGAAGGATGACCATGTGAGGACACAGCAAAAAAGTGACCATCTACCAGTCAAGGAGAAAGGCCTCAGAGGAAACCAAGCCTGCTGACAACTTGAACTTGGACTTCCAGCCTCCAGAACTATGAGAAAATAAATTTCTCTTGTTTTAGCCACCTAGTCTTTGGTGCTTCGTTAAAGCAACCCAAGCAGACTCACACTGACAAACCTATAGGTTCCAGCTCGTGGAAGTGAGAGCACCCTGGGGGCAGCTATGCATGAAGTGGAAGACAAATCAGAGGGCATGTAGAAAGAGCACCCATGGTGTCTGCTCTAGCCTTAACTCCTGGTAAAGCGTTTCTAGAATGTGTGCTTCTTGTCTCTACAACTTTGGCCTTTGCTCCGTTAGACCTTCCGGTTTCCAGAAAGGACACGATAAAGGTTCTACTGGAACCTGAAGCTGTGATTCATCCTTTGTCAGAGGGGTCTCTGAGGCATTTACTAAGGCTTGCTTTTATATAATGGAGGTGGAAACACATGTTTCAGGACCTTGGGAGATTCATCTGGATGAGTTCTACACCTGGAAATAACAGTGAATGGGTTGATACAGCAATGGCCATAGGAGGAGGGCAAGGAATCAAGAAAACAGGCCCTTCAGAATTGAGGAAATGGGTCACTCCACAAAGTGATCAGCCTGGACCAAGTACAGTGTAACCAGCAATGAGGAAAACCTGGGATAATTAATAGAGGAGTGAGGAGAGCCTTTTGTTGATTGGTTACTACTGAAAACTCATTGCTCAGTTCAGTATATCTTAAATTCTATTTTTGTATTTGTACCAACAAGGGATTTACATCATAGTTCTAAAAAATGAAAGGTCTGGCCATATTTGGGGCATCGTGGTCTGTAGATGGGAAAATACACTAAATAATCACACGAGACAGACTCTCTTTGCTTCTATAAAGGACTCATTGTAACACTCACATAGAGTCTATTAGGTTAATTCTGATTTTATATGTTTTTGTTTCCAAATCTAAGTACTGTATGTCGCTGGAAGGGTTCTGTATAATACAATATTAATGATGCAAAGTTGATCTTACTTTAGTCATTTCTAATCATAGCTCTATTGCTGGCACAATTTTAACTTTACTTGAGATTATAATTGTATATATTCATTTCCTACAAAAATTTACTATGGGTCTGTTAAGTAAAAAATTAAATTATAGTTTGAGTATCTTATTATACATTTAAAGAAAATTGTCACAATGATGGTAATTCAGCTCTCAAACCTTTAAGAGTAAAATATAGAAGTTGAGTTTCTATTTTAGAAAAAGGAACAAAATGGTAAATGCAATATTACAATGTTGTTCTTTTTCAAATCAGGAATACTTTGAGTAAATATATACAAAAGAAGACAATTATGTTTTTGATTTTGTCAAGCTTAACAACGAATGTGAACTCACTTGGTATAATTTTTAATAATAGAAATTGAAATTTTTGCTTGTGTGACTCTATAAGTGATTTAAGAAAATTATAGCTTATTGCAGGGATGAATTTACTTCGAGACACTGTTTATGGCCATAGAATGGAAAATACTCTAAAATAATAATTCTATGATAGAATAATCTTCAACATATTTTCAAAACTAAAATAAGCATCTAAATAAATCTTACATTATGTTCTGTATGAATAATTATTTTGATGTTAGTTTCACAAGTGTTTTATTCATATCCAATGTTAATTAACTTCTACACCTATTAATTAAAGCAGCAGAATTCCATATTGTAATACAAATATAGAGACAGTTTTCTTCCCAGGGAGCCAAGCTAAGTTAGTATTCAGAGCCTAAAAACAGAACATACACAAAAATATTAACGCCCCAACTCAGCCCACCTCCAATGAACACATGCGGGAAAAAATAAATGAAACAAAATTCCTAAAAATGAATAGCACATAGGGTATTAGTTCATGATGAAAGACGAAACAAAAATTACCTAATTCTTACATATTTGGACAAGTTATGAACTGATGGTGGAAACATTTTATAAAAACATAAAGTAGTATATGTTCTACTACTACCGCATTTAAGCCTCATGAATCTACCATCTTCCTGATTTTCTCTGTATCCAAAATACAGCCAGGCAGTATTTTGGATACTGAAGATAGAGGTGTGAACAGACATTCATTCACTTGTCTTCATCAACATTATATTTTCATTGGTGTAATAGTCATAAATAAGTTAAAAAGTAAGTTAGTAATTATCTTAAAATCTTGAATCTTACCATGTAACTTTGAGTAAGTTTTTTACCTTTCTAAACCTCAGCTTCAGCTATGTCTTTAACCTATAAATGGGTATGATAATATTGCTTACCAATGGGTGTGTGTAGGTGTGTGTGTGCATATCATATACAATAAATAACATTATATGCTACATATGTTTTATGTAATAAATAACATATGTTATATATAATGTTATATATCTTATATGCCTTGTAGATATTTTATATATATATATATATATTTTTTTTTTCTTCCTTGAGATAAAATTAGCCTTTATTAGAAGGGAATTATAAATCACAATTAGACTGGGCAAAGAGCCTTATGTAGACCAAAACCAAACTCATGGAACTACACATACCTTACTCAGATTTTGGATACAGATTGCCTCTGTTGACATGATCAATTATAAAGAAACATATGAATTAAGGATAACCCAGTGAGCAAAGACACTTGTTAT
The DNA here is from genome assembly GCF_002288905.1 of Enhydra lutris kenyoni. Lineage (NCBI taxonomy): Eukaryota > Metazoa > Chordata > Mammalia > Carnivora > Mustelidae > Enhydra > Enhydra lutris. The sequence continues at coordinate 13,929,613 of NW_019154117.1, read as the reverse complement.
CTGACTCCTTGGACTGATCCCCAGAAAAAATTAGAACACGTGCTGTTCTTTATCAGAAGTTGGCAGACTCTTTCTTTATTTTTCCTGACATTCAGTGTGAAGATAGTCAAGACTCTCCAATGTATCAAATCATTTTACTAAAGAGACCATCATTTTGTGTTAACCCCAAATCTTGGAAATCTTAATTTTTTTAAAAAAAGTTATTAAAATGACAACTGTATTCATTGTGTAAAATGATGTTCACAGATTTTGCCTTTCATTAATCAGTGAGCTTGTGAATAAACTCAAGAGTTCTTTTTTTTTTTCTTTTCCTTTGATCTTCCAACCAATCTGAAACCTCTTACAGGAGAGAAGCACTTGCTCAGAAGTTACTTGTCTCAGGCAGGTGTTCAAGTCAGCCTTTGCTGACCCTCCCCACAGTGGAAGGCTTTGGTTCTTCCACTTTATCTCATAAACTTGTTGCGACATTAAAGTGAGATAAGCCATGCAAAATTCATTGCATACTACCTAGTATGTAGTAAGTGATCAATAAGTATTAACTACTGTTATTATCTGATCCCCTTCTCTATCCTACTGGGCTTACCATAGTTTAGAATCTTAGTACTTTTTGCCTTGTTATATTTGCAATAGCGTCCCCAAAAGGTTTTTCCATGTCTAATATAACCTACCCTCATCTCCCATACATGTTATGTATTGCCACCAGGATTAAATGTCCTGATATTTATATAATAATTTATATAAATTTTTATATTATATTTATATAATAATTTATATAATAATAATTCTGGGCCATTTAGGTTACTGATCAAATGCCTTTAATGACTTCATACCTTAATTAGGCATTCAAGACTTGCCACCACCTCAATCACTTTCCCTTTCTAATTTAATGCCCATTATGCTTTATACTGAATACTATATTCTGGTTCAAACAGCTTGTTTGCTCTTCTTTTAAGTGATTCAAACTTTTCGGGCGCCTGGGTGGCTCAGTGGGTTAAGCCTCTGCCTTCAGCTCAGGTCATGATCTCAGGGTCCTGGGATCGAGGCCCGCATCGGGCTCTCTGCTCAGCAGGGAGCCTGCTTCCTCCTCTCTCTCTGCCTGCCTCTCTGCCTACTTGTGATCTCTGTCAAATAAATAAATAAAATCTTAAAAAAAAAAAAAAAAGTGATTCAAACTTTTCTTTCTACCTGGAATGCCCCACTCAGTGCCTCACCCCCAGCTGGCCCACATCTACAGTCTCCATCCTCCAAATGTCTCTTCCTTATAATCCAGTCCTCTGAAAGCGTGTTTTTTCCCTTCCTTTATTTTCCTCGAAGTCCTTATCAGTCTCTACCTTTCACCTGCTAGCATTGTTATTTGTGTACCTTCCTTATCTCTCCCAGTAAAGTGTAGGTACTTGATGGAAGAATCCATATCTGGTTCATATTTTCATTCCCAAAGTATCCACACTAAATAAATATTTGTTGGCCAAATGAACGAATTAATGTTCCAATTTTCCAGGCCAGCAAAGTGAGCAGATTAAATGTCAGATATAAATAATATTTTACTACAAGGCTGGTTTCTTAACCAGAGAGGTGCTGACTTAATTTGTGATATGATTTATGGAGAATAAGGGAGATCACCTTGTTCCAAAATATCTTCCAGACCTCAATATTTTATAAGTAGAAAGCCAGTAAGAGTTGATTTCCTTAGTTTTCTTAATGGCTTTAAGTGAGTTTAGCTTTCAAGCTTTCATTTATTGCTAAATAAAGTTGGTTGCCAGGTTACAGACCATATAAGAGACAAGGAAGGTTAAAATGGCACTGAAGGAGGACACAGATTGGTGCAGAAGACACCTTGTGCCTACATTGAACTTTTTAAATGGATAATCCCGTTTTAGTATTTGGTGGTGATCTAATTTCTCAGTAGGATGTGTCATCATTTACCCAGCATGAGCGAGTCTACCAGCAACTTCCAAGAACCTGCCAAGGGGCAGAATCAGAGGGTGTAGCTGAACCTGGAGATAATTTGAGGGACTTCAAAGGCAGGCAAGAGTCACTGTGAAGAGGGGAATGGCAGGGCCAGGAAATAGGAGATGGGACTCGAGCAATTCACCCATGCAAATTCAGAAGTCACTGCTGAGTCAAAGCAGGTGTGAGTGGTCACATGGTACCTTGGGAAAATCCTCAGCCACGGAAACGATTGTGTTAAGTTGGGAAGAGAGAGTTACTAAAGCAGACCTGGAAGGGAAATAACCCTGTCAAACTGGAAGAAAACCTGGGACCCACATGACCTTGTGTTAGACATTCTATTGTTCCATTCTACTTGTATTCCTGTTTGAGCCATACACAAAGGTCTTCAACATACCTTCAGGACCTTTCATAATTATGACGTTATTCATGCTGCCCAGATGTCTCAGATTTCCCTGATCTCAGACCATAGGGGAAAGAATTAAGTAACACTTCCTAAAAAGTGTTCTGATTCCTAAATCATGATGGCAATAGTCCATCCACTTGGTTGATAGAATGTAATGATCACGAAAGTGTAAGACCACCGAAGTGTTGTGTGCATCTTAAGTCAGTTTTCAGCTACAATCAGAATATGGGGTCTGTGATCAATGCTGTGCTGGGGTGTGTTCCCATGAGCTCACAAGACCCAACTGTGTACATCTCTTCCCAAATCTGTGTTCAGTGAATTTATGATGGTAGCTTGACATTGAATATGGGGGCAAAAACTAAGAGCTATGCCTTTTTCTCACCAGGTTTCCACTGACCTTTTTTTCCTGCCAGCTCTCATTTGTGGTTTATTCCACTGCCCATGAAGCCATCTGGAAGAGCTAAACCATTGTCACTCTTTTCCATGAGTTCAGTAGTAATGCCCATAGTATTGTTTACAGATGCTTCAAAAACTTCCAGTCTTGGGGTTGCCAGAACATTCTTAGATTCCATGCAAAGATGGTGAGAATAACCTATCTCAACTCTTCATTTTGCCACTAGGACTCTGCAAACTCTTAATATTCCCATGGCTTTTCAGTCTATCTTACTGACTTCTTTATGGTGTCTCAAAATGAATCCAACAAGCCTTGTAAGAGATAAACACTATTTCATACTTTTTCTTACTTGTTTTGCTCCTTAAGGGCCTCTTGGCAACTATGAAAATGTATTTCTCCTTTTCTAGGGACAAAACAAGAACTTGAGGAATAGAAGGGCAGATAGAGTCCAGCTTACCCAGAAAGCAAGCCTGCCATTTGAATTTATTTTTAAAAATATACACTAGTTGTGCTAGATCTATATTTTTTTGCCTCCTTTCCCAGATGACCTTTCACCCTTTTTCATCCTGCTCTGTGTGCTAGGAAATTAGTACACAGGGACTTCTTCAATGGTTCCCTTTTCCTCTAACCTCCTTTTGTGTTTGGCCAAAAGAAAAGTCTGGCAGGAGATTTGGAAGTCATTGTTGAATGGTCTTCTCCATGTAACTGCTCTTTCTGGGTTCTCCTAACTGTCCTCTCCTCTGTCCTTGAGGCCTAGGGAGAGAAACAGCTCCTTGTTGTTGCTGGTCCCAGGAAATAGCACCCTCCTCATTGCCTTCCTAAAGCCTCATCCTATTCCTTTAAAATAAGAAATCTTTTCTATTAAAGCCTCATCAGTTGTCCAGTTTGAGTATGCTGTCTTTATTCTGTTGGAATCTTGGCTGATAGGCTAATCATGTGAAATCATAACCTATGAAGCTTAATGTTCTTCTCACTACAGAAACGTGTTTCTATTTGATATAATTAGGAGTCATATAATCATGTTGTTTCAACTGTTGAAAAGAACTAATAATCATTCTGCCAAAGATAGCTATTTATTTGACCTTAATATATCTGCCTCACCTGTAATTTCATGAGACCTTGTCAGTTTGTTACTATTTTAAAATACATAACTCCACTTGAAATAAATAGGTACTTTAAGAGAAACTTTGGGAAAATAAAGGAATAGTGAGGACACAGAATCTTATCATACATATAAAAATATTGTTGATGCATATGGGTATAAGGAAAATCTAGCAATTAGGGGCACCTGGGTGGCTCAGTTGGTTGAGCATCCAACTCTTGGTTTTGGCTCAGGCTATGATCTTAGGGTTGTGAGATCGCTCCCCCCGCCACTCCCCCCATCCCACCCCTGTCAGTCTCCCACTCAGTGCTCAGCATGGAGCCTGCTGGAGATTCTCTCTCTCCTCTCCCTTTGTCCTTCCTCCTGCTCACACTCTCTAAATAAATAAATACATATTTAAAAAAGAAAAGAAAAGAAAAATCCAGCAATTTTATCAGAGTGTTAAATGCACAGTGATAAATTGGAATAAGCTATACCTCATGAACATCATCTCTGGATTCAGTTACGTTAAAGTGAAAATCAGGTGCTTAACTTTGGTTTAATATGGGGACGTGTTAGAAAATGCACTCTGATGTTAGCAGGACCTAGAGTCTCAATGTTATTTGGGTGAGTAGGTTCCAGAAAATATTTTCCAACTCACCTATCCCAGAAAAGCAACAAGTGAAACAATTCAAGTGAGGAATTAGACTCTCCAGCCCTCTACGCCCCAGGCTCTCCTGAGTCAGTCGTCAAACCAAGGTGCTGCTGAGGCAGTGTCCAGAGTGAGAAAGTCAAGCCACCCTCACCCTGACCTGCAACCAGAGACTAAGGGAAAGGTTATATGACATGACTGACTCATTGAGAAAATGTGGGAAAGGAAATACTATTTCATTATGTGTATCTCAGTGACTACATAGTTTGTAAAACCTGTGTATTCAACTTATGAAAGATGTTACCTTAAACTTTACCTTCCTAATGATACATTTTCTACTGTCTTCCTTAATGGCTCTAAAGAACATGATCTCATAACCCTGTGTTTAAATGTAGTTAACAAATAACATGATAAAAATGGAAAACAAAACAAAAAAGAAAAAGGAAAAGGAAAAACATGTTAAAAAAAATAATGTGAGTGCATGAAAGGGAAGACCTAAGTTATTACCTTACCCATCCCATCCCTCAAAGGGCCTAACTTGATGATATGAACATATTAGGACTTCAATACCTATTTATTAAATTTAATGCAAATATTCAAAATGAAGTTAAAACCAGACTGGCTATTTCTGGAAAAGTTCCAGACTTAAGCATTTGGTTTTCTTTACATGTCATGAAAAATTAATCCATTTACAGAATCTTGGGGACTCCAAGAAATCCAGTGACTCTCTCAAGAAGCTAAGATTACCTAAGAAGGGTTGTCATCTGAGCCATGACATTGGTAGTCATTGTCCCTGATGCTTCCTTGCCCAGAATTGTTCCTGAAGAAATGCAAGCTCATCCGCCCTGTGTGACTAAAGGCATTAAAAGCAATGAAGAATATGAACAGGGTAAGCCATGATTAATTGCTTAGTACAATGAAAATAATCCACAATATACATGAATCTTAATTTAATGCTCGTTATGAAAAAGGGGATCTCTGATGTTTTAACACACCTTTGAAACCATTACCTTCCTAAAATTTTCCACTCATGAGCTCTCAACTCATGAACAGTGATAATTCTAGAGAAACTGGACAATCTAAATTGATCAGGTATAAAGTTTCCCAGGTTATTATATTTATCTGGCATGAAGAGTTTTGATGATATCTAATTATACGGCTGTTTTTTTATTTAGAGTTGTCTGTAGATTGATAGGTTAAAATATTTTCTTGCTTCTCTTAAGCAAACAAAACAAAACAGAAAACACATTCCCATATATAAATCAAAACATCAGAGACCCTTGAGCCCAGAAGTACCAACAGAGCTGAGAATCAGTATAGAGCCAAGGTTGCAACAACAGTTTCTGACAAAACCGTGGGGGTGATTTGAGGATAGAAAAGAGTAGAGTCTGTAGCAAGTTGGTGACCTGCATTGACAAAGGAAGACAAGACATTTTCAATCCAATTGTATTATTTAGGATAAGGTAGGTTATATTATAGTAACAAGATGGCCCCTGAACACCTCTCTGTCTTTTCTGCATGGGGAGCAGCTCTCTTATCCCCTGGAAATGGACGCCTGTGCAAAGTTTGCCTCCACCCCCTTCTTAGTCAGGAGCACCTCTCAGCTGTCGAGCTGATCACTATCTGCAGGGGTGCTAAACACCCCCCCCCCCCAGGACACTGACAGATGGGAGCCTTAGCAGCTTGACAGCCACAAATCCCCTATCCTTACCTATTCCTAACTACAGTTCTGAACCAGTGTCATTTCAAAGGACGTGGACACAGCAGCCAAGTTCATTGGGGCTGGGCAGCCATGGGAGGGGGGCTGGCTCTGGGGCTGGAATTGGGACTGTGTTTGGGAGACTTATCATTGGTTATGGCAGGAATCCCGCTCTGAAGCAACAGGTTTTCTTCTATACCATTCTGAGCAGTACCCCCTTGGAGGCCATGGGGCTCTTTTTTCTGACCGTGGCCTTTCTCATCCTCTTCACCACGTGAGAGAGCCATCTCTACCTCCCATGGGTCTTTCTCCCGTGTCCTGTCTGCCCTCTATGTTCCTTTTCCTATACCTCCCCAGGCAGCCTGGGGAAAGTGGCTGGCTCAGAGTTTAACAGAAGGAAGCAAATTAGTGCTTTATTGATAAGAAAAAAAAAATGACCCCTGAAATCTCACCCACTTGATATGTAAAAGTTGATTTCTTGTTCACCCAATTCAGATATAATTTGGTGGCTTGCTAGAACTGTGTCCTTCCCAGTGACAGCACAGATATCCAAGCTCTTTCTATCTTATAGCTCCACCATTGAAAATTCTTGGGTTTCCAGGGTTGCTGGTTTAGGAAAAAAGAGAGCTGGGGATTGGCTGGACTTATCACTGCTGAGGCTCCAAAGTGTCATGTGTCCTGAGGCACAGACCATGAAATTTGTCAAATATTGCCTGGGCTTTGCTACCTATCCCAGTTTCCACGTAGGCTACTCTTGGCCAGTGTTCTATGAACCAAAATGATGTGTAACCTCTGGGATGAAGCATTTAAGAGCCAGTGTGGGGCTCTTCAAGCTTTTTCTCCCTCTGTTATATGACTGCAGTTCCAAATGGTAGAACTATAAGTTTTGGTCTCCTCCTCCTCCTTCTTCTTCCTCTTCTTCTCCTTCTCCTCCTCCTCCTCTCCAGCCCCCTCCCCCTCCTCCTTCTTTTCCTCTTTCTCCTTCCTCATCTTCTTCTTCTTCCTTCTTCCATTTTCTTTCTTCCTTCCTTCTTTCTTCTTTCTTTTTCTCTTCTCCTTCTTCTTCTTTTTTTTTTTTAAGAACCTGATCCTCAAATTCATTGTTTGGATGGGAGCTACCCTGGTCCCAGAGCTACGGAGCTCCTGGTCCCAGAGATGACTCTATGCAGACAAGAGAAGAGTCCAATTGTATGTGCTAAATCTTGAAATTTGGGAGTTTGTTCCCACAACATAACCTAGCCTATCTTTACTGACGCCCCCAGGGAAGATAAACACTTCAGAGCCCAAGTCTTCCGATGGAAGGAGTTCTGTAGAGCTGTTTTCTAGAATCCTACTGTTGTTTGAAATGTATTATAACTCAAAGTAATAGCATCACATAACCAGGGATAACGTTCTGTGACTGGAAGTTTATCTATCCAGTTTAGAAGCTGCTATACATTTTAAGTATAATAAAAGAGCTAGTTCTCCCAAGAACAGATTTTATCTTACCCCTAATCATTTTCCCCCAGTTTTTCTTCAGGACCTATAAAAGTCTGGGTAATGTTTTTAACTGACAGCAATAGATACTTTCATAGCAGACCTGAGTGGTCATTTCCTCATGGAAAAGAATAGTAAACCCTCACACACTCAGGTTTTTTTTTATTAAACAAGGTCTTTCAACTGCCTTTTCTGACACGTCAAAAATAAGTTCAAATCTATTTTTTAATTGAGTATGATATAGATTACAGAACTGTCAACTCATTATCTCACTCCCTATAGAAAAAGACACTGTTAGTATTTTTTAATATATTGGCTTCAGATGTGTTTTCAAATATTCAACAGTAGAAAGGATCTGACCCTCTCTAACATTGGAAATGATTCATGTTAGGTATTCCTAGGGCAAGCAAGGCTATAAAACTACTTTTAATAATTGCAAATTTTAGTTTAAACATAAATTGCACATAGTTTGCAGTTACTTAATGGGACACAGACATCCTTGTCTCTGGGAAAGCCAAACCTCATGAACTGGAAATGTACAGTCAGAGAAACCATTTATAATTTTGCTTTGAGCTTTGGATGCTTTGGTTTGAGTCAAGATATATGAAGTCAGGTTTATGACTGAGAAAGCTACTTTTCCCTCTCATGCAATGGACAGTTAGCTACAGCTAAGCATAAATTAACAGAGGGTATTGCTAAATTGCCAGATATTTTCCTTTTTAAGCCAATAGAAGAAAAAACAGCATTCCAGTACTACTTTAAATTTATAGAACTATTACAAACCTAGGAACTTTCAACACCCAAAGCAATGTAAACAAGAAGACTTAAAGATATCTCTTGGGCACCTGGATGGCTTAGTGGGTTAAAGCCTCTGCCTTCAGCCCAGGTCATGATCCCAGCATCCTGGGATCAAGTCCCGAATTGGGCTCTCTGCTCAGCAGGGAGCCTGCTTCCCCCTCTCTCTGCCTGCTTCTCTGCCTACTTGCAATCTCTGTCTATCAAGTAAATTTAAAAATAAATTAATTAAAAATTTAAAAAATTTTTTAAAAAAGATATCTTTCATAGAAGAATATAGAAAGTGGCCATGTTATGAAGTGATGATAATAAAATAGTTCTCTCCTTGTTTGTGTTTCTTTAATAATCACTTTTAAATACATTAGTCTTTTGAACATCTTACCCTTTGTAATGATCCAGGAAAAAAAAAAAAATGACAGTGAATATTCAGAACCTCTTATACTTCTCACATCCCCAGGAATTCTTTTTTATTTTGTCTCCACAATTGGGGGCTTAGCCATGCATGCAATCTGGAATGATGAGTGAGAAATGAAGCAGGAAGATCTGTAAACTGAAACCTACCTGACTACTGTTCACTGCTCAGGGCCAGTAGTTATTTGTAGAAAAGGAAGGATAAAAGGGCAGGTACAAGAGAGGTGAGAGATTGGGCTGGGTTGGAAGAGGAGATTAAATAAGACTTTAGAAACTGAGGGAGAAGATTAGGACTAAGTTGTCCAACGGTGATGAGTGGGTCTCTGCAACGACAGAAGAGTGGGCGGAGAAGATTTTTAATGTTGAGTTAGGTGTTATGCATGGAAGTATTCTTTCGGAGAGAATTCAGCAAAGATTAAAGAATCTTTCTCTCGGTGCACCTGGGTGGTTCAGTTGGTTAAGTGTCTGACTCTTGGTTTAGGCTCAGGTCATGATCTCAGGGTCATGAGATGGAGCCCCGATTAGGGCTCTGGACTGGGCGTGTAGCTTGCTTAATATTCTCTCTTGCGCGCTCCGTCTGCCCTCCCCCTAAAAATGAATGAATGAATGAATGAATGAATAAAAGAAACTCTCTCAATGAGAGATGATGTTTCTAAAACTAAAAAAAATGCTGAACTGAGCCAAAGAATGATCAGCTTTGTAGGTGGTTCTGACTTGTAACGAGATATTTTAAATTTCTATAAAATTAAAGTGAAGCAGACATCGTTGTGCTCTACCAGGCTGAGAGGAAAACACCAAATAGTGATGGATCAACATGGCCAATCATTAATGAAAATTGCCAAAACAACAGGCTGGAATCAGGATGTGAATTTCAGTGAGGAACACTTCCACATGCAAGGAAGATAAAATCTGTCTAACAGGAGGTTAGCATTAGAGAGGTTCTTTTCTTACATAACGAAAGGTCTCAGAATTGGCCTCTGTTGGCATTTGTTACCTTCCTTACCGTTCTCTCATGATTGAAGAGTATCTCTGACACTTTCCGTGGCAAGTCCTTGAGATGAGAGAAGACTAGCTTGTTGGCAAAGGAAGAGGAGGCATAGAATGTAGAGTGACCTCGAGAAGATTGTAGAAAGGCTTCTGTTTAGATCAATATTACATACTTCAAGTTTAGTTTCTAGGGGTATCCCACAGAGAGCAATATCTTTGGATTTTCCTGTGAATATTCTCATTATTCAGATGTTGCCAATTAGCCTGGTTAATAGCAAGTCGAAACCAGTCAGAGAGCAAGGATGTATCTGGACCCTGAGGCATAACTTATCCTTATTCCCTCTTTACCAAATAAAAATCTTTGCACAAAACAGTATTGACGGAAACAATTTGACATGTATCTGTGCCATTAAAAAAAAAAAAATCAGGCTCTTTATTCTCAGAATGAATGCCTCTTGGATCATAACAGAGGGGAAAGTTGCATCATCAAGAATGTTATTGGCAAAGTGAAATAGTATGTTTTATAATTCTAAGATCTTTAACAACGTTAAAAAAAAAAAAGTTCCATAGGCTTGGATTGAGTTTAGTTTGGATTGTGACTCAAACCTTTCATATTTCCACCTAGATGATGGAGATCTGAAAACCGGAGGGGTTCCCACAAAACAGACTGAAGTCAACATAACCCAGGCCACTTACTAATTAAATGTGCTTTCAGACATGTTTGAAATAACCCAAGAAATTATAGCTTCCAACATCCTTCCATTGGCGCAACAGCCTGCTCGTCTCTCGTAGAATTGCTTTGGTCTGACCCTGCTCAGTAGATGTGAGCATCTTTCATCTGAGATAGAAAGGCTTAAGCCAGAGTGAGGAAATGTTCATTGCAGGAGTATTTGCTTTTGTCTTCATTACTGGGTCGAATTTCTTACCACATCTCTTACTTAGGGCTGGCTTGAAGTTAGACCTTGATCGCTGACAGATACATTCCCATGGATGTTTTTCACCTGAGCTCATTTATCTCTTTTGAAGTGGAAGAGCTGGGAGTACCCGGAGAATAGATTTGACATCAACGGAATGCTGAGTTTTCTCAGGTGGCTCATCGGATAGAAAGAAAAGAATACAACTGTGGAAAAGGTATTTTTATTACACAACAGGCAAATATTTATATTAACTTGTAGAACAAGTTTGATAAAGCACACCTCAAAGCAAAATAAATAACATACAAATAGCCTATTCTTTCTGCTAATTCTAGCACAATAAAGAATGTTTTCAACCCCCTTATCATTACAGAGGATATTCAAGAAACAGCTTTTGGCGCTATACTGACAAAATCTAAAGATGGCAATAATGGGTATAATCTAAGGGTGATAAGAATAGGAATAAATCATATACAAAGAGGTCTGCTACTGACATAAGTCAAAAAATATAATTTGTTTTCCAAAAAAGTACAAATTCTTTTTATTATTGAAAATGATGATGATGATAATAATATAATAATGGTAATAGCTACTTTTGAATGAATGGCTTAATAAATATCTGGTGACAAACAGATTTATTTAAAAGTAATTTTTTTAACTACTTTATTGAGGTATGATTGACATACAAAAAAAAAAAAACAATATATAGTTAATGCATATAACTGGATGAGTTTGGGGGTAAGTATATGCCTGTGAAAGCATCACCACCATCTATGCCATAAATGTACCCATCACCACCAAAACTTTCCTTATATATATTTTAATTTTACATTAGCCCATTTAATCCTCATGCCAACCCCAAACAAGCAGTAAGTATTGGTGTCCTTTCACCACTTTACAAATGGAGAAAATGTGCCCTGAAAGGAGTAATTTGCCTGAGGTCTAACTGATTGAATGTTGTAGAACTAGGAATGAAGAACAGGTTTTTAATACTTCAAAGCTTATTTGTTTAATTATTATTGTTGTTATTTGCTTCTCAAGCTCTAGACTATATCTAAAGGAAATAGTGAAAAAGAGGAAAATAATCAGGGATATGTATCTGTATATTGCAACATTATTTATAATAGGGAAATTTTTTTTGAATATTTTATTTATTTATTTGACAGATAGAAATCACAAGTAGGCAGAGAGGCAGGCAGAGAGAGAGAGAAAAGGAAGCAGGCTCCCTGCGGAGCAGATAGCCCAATGTGGGGCTCGATCCCCGGACCCTGGCATCATGACCTGAGCCGAAGGCAGAGGCCTTAACCCACTGAGCCACCAGGCGCCCCTATAATAGGGAAATTTTGGATTAAAATCTCTGAAGCATGCATCAGTAAGTAAAAATGCTTATAGTAGGATGGTAAACAAAAGCTTATTGTACAAAAGATAGCTGATCTGTACCAATAGCTAATAATTCTACTTCTCTGGACAGAGATTTAGAGATACATAAATAAAAGAAAAAATATTTATGGGGGCCAGGTGTTTACAAGATTGGAGCATTTTAAGCTATCATAACACTGCTTTCAGTGTCTTGTTTGTGGACATTGGAGCAAAAATAGAGGCTAATTGTCTTCTTCTTGAAAATAGAGTAGTAGGAACCTTCATTCATGAATTCAGATTAAAGCAAAAGTTACAGAACAAAACAAGCCCCTCTCCCTCCACCCTCTCCCTCGTGTCATGTTCCTTGTGGATTATCTTCTAAATTCCTAATGGTGGGAGGCTCACAAATATAAATTATCAGTGCAATTTTAGAACAGTGTTTTGGAAAGGGGCACTCCAAAATGGGGTGGATTACCCAAATAACAAACTGAACTGAGCAAGACAAAGCATCCACATCCTGGGAACTTACAGAAACATCAACGTGTGATAGAGGACTACAGACAACTTCCAAAAAATAGAAGAGCCTTTGAAGGAACCAAATAAATCGCAAGAAAATCAGGGCCAAGATCTTGGAAAGAAGAGAGAACAGATATATTTAGGGCTACTTCGCTAATTCAGAAGCAGCAATAGAGAGGCAAGATACCAAGCAGATACTTATCTGCTTGTCTCATGGGGCTAATGGAGAAGAAAGATGAAATACAGTTTGAGTCCTCTTAAGGAAGAGAGCTCTGGTAAATTTCCCAGCCTTTTAGCTTGAACTCTTATTTCTAAGAGCTATTTCTGAGGAACAGAGGTGGACTGGAAAGAAATCAGTCCTCATAGAAGCTGAAATTAAGCTTGAAATCATCTCAATCCTTGATTGGAAAGCAGTAGTCATCTACCCTAATTGCCTGTCAAAAGCAAAATAAATCCACCATGGAAGGGATAATATCATCAAGAGACTTAAATTGTCACGTACATTTCACACTGAATTTCCAGCATTAAAAAAAATTACCAGATGTGCCAGGATACAAGATCAAATAGCTAAAAACCCAAAGACAAAAGCCAGACAATAGAGAGACACAAAGTTTTGATTACTGGAAATTAAAATAGATGAGAATCAGAATCTAGGAAATTGGATGGCAGAGATTTTCAATAAAATATTAGAAACTAGAAAAAGAATCAAATGGATATCTTTTTTTTTAAGATTTTATTTATTTATTTGACAGAGATCACAAGTAGGCAGAGAGGCAGGCAGAGAGAGAGGAGAAGCAGACTCCCTGGTGAGCAGAGAGCCCAATGCAGGGCTCCATCCCAGGACCCTGGGATCATGACCTGAGCCGAAGGCAGAGGCTTTAACCCACTGAGCCACCCACGTGCCCTCAAATGGGTATCTTAAAACAAAACAAAACAAAAAATGGCTAAAATGGTTTAATAAACAGATTTTTACAAATGAAGAAAGGAGACAAGAACTGAGAGACAGGCCAAAAGAAAATATCCCAAGTGGGGAAAAATAGATGGAAATTATAAAAAAAATTGTGTAGAAAACATACATAAATGATGTGGTGGGAAGTTCTAACATATGTGAAATTAGAGTTCCAGAGAAGAGGGAGGGAGTGTTGCAATATTTGAAGAGATAGTGGGAAATAATTTATCAAAACTCTTCCATGGATTAGGAAAAGAGGATATACATTCTAACTCTATTTATGATGCTAGTCTAATTTTGATATCAAAACTTGAGAAGAAAGATTACATGAAATCAATATAGACCCATCTCTTTTCTGAATATGGATGCAAAAATCCTAACCAAAATATAGGCAAATTGAATACAGAGATATAAAAAGGATGATATCTATCATAACCAGTTTGGGGTTATTCCAGGAATCTGAAAATAATTTAATTCACTGAATTAACAAAATGGAAGAGAAAAATAATTTCAACTAGATGCAAATATAATTTTATAAACTTTAACCCATCCATGATACACAAAACCTCTCAACAAAGTATAAGATGAAGGCCATTTATTTAATTTAATGAAGTTTATGTAATGAAACATTATAGCAACCATAATAGTAAAATATGGAAAGTTTTCCCTGAAATGAATAAGACACAGAACAAGGTTGTCCACTATCACCACTGTTACTCAATATTGTCAGAGGTCCCAAGTAAATAAATGAAAGGCATATAAATTGTAAAGGAAGAGATAAAACATTATAATATGCAATTGACATGATAGTGTACATTGGCATTCCCCCCCTTAAAAAGAAAAAGCAACTGTGGCCACCTGTTACGATTTGTAAACATATTTAGCAGTGTTATTGAATACTGTTATTGAGTAAGTATTCAAATATCAATACATTTCTTTTTACCAAAAAAAATATATAAAAATAAAGATAAAAACAAGTATATATTACACCAAAATTTTAGGAATGTATTCATAGATGAATCACATAATTGTTGAAATAGAGGCAGAATATATATTACAAAAAAAATGTAAGAAACAGAATTCATCATGAGGTATCATCAATTATTTTACAACATAGGAAACATGCATTAACTAAGCCTTTGGTGTGTTTCAGGCACTGTATTTGACTTAAAAATAGTATGAAAAAAGTAGTATGAAGTGAGGTAGAGAGCGTCGGGTAAGAGATATAACCAATTTCTGCAACTAGACACATTAGTAACAAAGATTAAAAAGCAAAGACCTTGAGGTACCTGAGTGGCTCAGTTGGTTGGGCACCCGACTTTTCATCTGAGGGTCATGAGTTTAGGCCCCACACCCAGTGTGGAGCCTACTTTAAAAAAAAAAAAAAAAGCAACTAACAAATACTTTTTCTCATAGGTTGGAATTTGAGGGAAACTGTAATTGTAACATACTGGTATAAGTAAAAATTCA
Source organism: Enhydra lutris kenyoni (assembly GCF_002288905.1). Lineage (NCBI taxonomy): Eukaryota > Metazoa > Chordata > Mammalia > Carnivora > Mustelidae > Enhydra > Enhydra lutris. Next base: position 13,914,557 of record NW_019154117.1, on the reverse strand, counting down.
AGGCAGGACTCTTTGTTTTGTTCATGGATATAGCCTTTAACTTTGGTAGAAAACCCAGCATGTAATAGAGCTCAAAATTATCTGAGCTGCTCAGAATCTCACAAATTTCTAAATATTTGATGCAAATTAGATAAAAATAACAGGCATAAGTACAATAAGTTCTAGGTGCCTTATTCATACTAACTCATTTAAATTTGTCAACATTATGAAATAGGTGCTATTTTTATTCCCATTGGATAGGTAAGGAAACGGAAGCTTTAGGTAACCTGCCCAAGGTCACACAGCTGGTAAGCGTAGGAGTTGGGATTTGAACTTAAACCAGCCTCCTCTGAGTAATGTGATCTAAGTAGTGTGCCACAGTGTCCCCGTAGGACCTGAGGAATTATCTAATCTAAATTCAAGCCTCACCTGAGATCTCAAAGCGTTATGGACACAGTTTGTTGGATTAGATCCTCATTTTTCCAATTCCCTGTCTCACATTCCTGCCCACTCTATTACACCCCCGTCCTTTAAATCATGCAACAGGGGAAGAGGAAAGGGTGGTTAGAGATGTTTGTGCAGGTTTAAATAAATAATAGAATTGATACAATGGTTTTTAACTTTTTTTTTTCTTTTTGAGAGAGAGAGGACATGAGAGTGGGGGAGAGGGAGAGAATCTAGAGCTAAGTGAGGAGCCCAACTTAGGGCTCAGACTCATGACCCTGAGATCATGACCCGGGGCGAAATCAAGAGCCAGATGCTTAACCAACTGAACCACCCAGGTGCCCCAATATTTAACTATTATTAAGGAACCAGTCATTCAGCCTATTGGACATGCTATGGTTCAGATTAAGCAAGAATCATTCGACAAAATCAAAATGGTAAAAATTTGGACATAATATGTTAAAGTGAGGACAAGAACCCACCCATGACAAACAAAATCGAAGTGTGAGCGTTGCCAATATAAACACTAGTATCTTTAAGATAAGTTCATAATAAAATAATGAGTCTTTGGCAAATGACTATATAAATACACACAAAAAAACCTCGTGAATCATAACTTCATTCAAACAGAGGTTATGCTTCTGACTCATGTTTCTTATTAAAATGTACTTTATGGGCAATTTCTAAAAATTAAATGAAATCATTTAATAACTCAACTTCCATTTTGATAACACAGTGTTGATATAGAGGATCCACCTTAGCTTTCGAGTAACATATACTGATGGTGATCTTGATTACCAGAAGATTTGGATTTAGAACATTTTTCCTTATACCCCAAAATGCAATCATAAGGCGTTTTGTGTTAGATGGTGAAGCAAATACAGAATCAGTATCTGTCAGAGAGTGAGCGAACACGGGAGAGGGAAGGTCAGAAGGAGAAGCAGACCCCCTGCTGAGCAGGGAGCCTGATGTGGGTGGGACTCAATCCCAGACTCCAGGATCATGACCTGAGCCGAAGGCAGTCACTCAACCAACTAAGCCACCCAGGCGTCCCCTACTCAGCTTCTTGATGAATCTTAGCCTCAGTCAATTTCCCAGTTTTCTAGGTGGGTGACAAGACCACTGACCACCTCAGGTCCCCAGAACATTCTGTAGGCCAGGCCAGCCAGAGCAGAGCAGAACAACAGGCTCTCCTTAGATTTCTTAACATAAAGGTCACATGTTCTTTGAGTGACATCAGTGTCTTTAGCTCATGGCAAAATTGGGCAAGATTTTGTTCTCAAATGCAGAGCATGAGAATGAGGAAGAGAAAACTTATATCCAAGAGAGAATAATCCCATATATGTGGCGTGTACCAGGGACTGGGTGAACAGCTGACTGGAGGAGTAATTTAGGATAAGCTGTAATTACATGAGAATAACAGTCAACAGATTAAAGCTGAAATGTCAGATTAACCACTTCTTAGTCATGTGAGTGTTAAGAAGTCCCCTACCTTCTCTGAGCAGTGATTCCCTCACCTGTAAATTTGATTAATAAAACTGAGCGTGGGGCACCTGGGTGGCTCAGTGGGTTAAGCCGCTGCCTTCGGCTCAGGTCGTGGTCTCAGGGTCCTGGGATCGAGCCCCGCATCGGGCTCTCTGCTCAGCGGGGAGCCTGCTTCCTCCTCTCTCTCTGCCTGCCTCTCTGACTGCTTGTGATCTCTGTCAAATAAAAAAATAAAATAAAATAAAAAATCTTAAAAAAAAATAAAAAAAATAAAACTGAGCGTAAACATGATTTTTGAGAATTAAGTAGGGTAATATCTGATAAGAGTCTATACATAGTAGATGATAAAAATTTCTGAGATAAATCTTGAAAACATCACGTTACATTTTAACATTTGATTTATAGGTCATATGGACTTTTCTCTTACTCCTTTTAAATTTTTCTATTTTTTGTGGATGGTAAGGGTATGTACCAAGTAGGAGTGCCTGGGTGGCTCAGTTGGTTAAGCATCTGCCTTCAGCTCAGGTCATAATCCCTGGGTCCTGGGATGGAGCCCCATGTCAGGCTTCTGCTGTGTGGGGAGCCTGCTTCTCCCTCTCCCTCTGCTGCTCCCCACCTCTTTTCATGTGCGTGCTCACTATCTCAAATAAATAAATACAATCTTAAAAAAAAGATATGTACCCATACAACATAAATACAAACAAATAACCAAACAGTGGAGTTTATGAGAAGAGAAGGTAAATGCTGATAAACATCTGATACCATACGAATGCTGTGGTAGATAAATGCTAATGATTTACCATTGATCCAATTTATTATCTAGTATTATAAACGACTTGCTGTTAAAAAAAATCTAGCATGTACTATAAGCTGTCTTATGTTACTCATTCCCAAGTCTCAATTTATCTGATTGGCCTATTGACATATTGGCCAATCAAAATCTACAGATTTATTTTGGTAGAAGTTACCACTAAGGTACAAGTCCTCACACAAAATGAATTTGCACCTACAAAGTCATACCACAGTGACAGGTGACAGCTCCCCCTACTGGCCACAAGTGTAGAGGACAGTATGCATATTGGATCATTAAGAACTTAATCTTGAAGGTATGTAGGTGAGACAGTATCTAACCATACACACATGTACACGTGCACACATACAAAAACACCATTTATTCGTATTTTCATTCCTGTTCCACATACATAGGCTTGACAAATGCTGAGCATCTGGAAGGTAAATTGATACAATTCACGTCTTTTTTTGTACTAACAGGAGTACAAGTCAGGTGGACCAATTTAATAATAACCACATAAATCTGCGTTCCAAGCACCAAGACTAGATTTTAATTTCAACCAAGTATGAAGTACTCAGAAATCGATGTCTGCATGAAGTTTAAGTGCAACTAATTTTTTTTATATTTATTAATCTTTAACTGTTCAGATTCATCTTACTTTATTGAGCTTACTTTATTGAGCTTTTCACTGATATTCATTAGATATCTACTCTGGGCCTGGCTGTATGCTAAGTGCTGAGGAGGGAGCAATTAACGAAGCAAAATCTCTTCCTTCATGAGGGTTACATTCTATTGGAGAGAAATAAATATTCACATTAATTCACACTAATCTCTGAAGTTTTCAATGGATAAATATTTCAAATGAGTAAAAGTGAGTTTTAATTTTTCCTTTAATGAAACCTGGAAATGTGAGTTTTAATTCTTCTATTTTGCTTAGACACTATAGTTGGCCTGTTTCTTAGGAAGTTGGTAGATCCATTTCTAGTTTCCTGCTGATGTTTTTAAGTAAGTTCAAAAATGCTAATAGCAATATTATGAAAATCAGATATCATGATACAAAAAATGTAAAAGTCAGTGGCGCTTGTGATATGGCATTCAGTGGGAGATATGCTCATGGAAGAGAACGTACTGATCTTTCTTTAAGACCTCGATCCTTTTCCACTCTTCCGATATTGGAGTCATTTCTATTACTACATTTATCATTCTCTTCATTTACAGGGAGTTACAGAGAAATACTAAATAAAGCATGATTTACAAAATCCCCATAATCCTTGAAAGAGCAGGAAAGATTGTCAAAACAAAAATGCCTGTGCACAGACACTGGTTGGGGGTTGTGTTGAAGGTTACCTTCTGTGAAAGCTCTGTTTTTAAGCTACTCAGATTAGATTTTTGAAACCAAAAGGTTACCTTCCTAAGGCTGCTATGTGAGCATATTAATTACGTTCAGAACTGGCCACAGAACACTCTTGTGTTACCATTGAGTTGGAGGCTGGCATTGATTACCATTGGGTCAAAAAGTGCTTGAGTCCCTGGGAGGCGTGAGATCCAGAGTTCCCAGCTGCTCTTCTGCTTCGGGACAACAGCTCGATGAGAAATGGGTGGCTTGGGTGGTTGGGTTATGGGCATTAGAGAAGGTGTGCTATGGTGAGTGCTGTGAAGTGTGTAAACCTGGTGCTTCACAGACCTGTACCCCTGGGGCTATTAATACATTATATGTTAATATGTTAATTAAAAAAGAAAAATAAATAAATACATTTTATTAAAAAAAAAAAAGAAATGGGTGGCTTGACAGTTACCATGTCTCTCTACAATAAGGGGCTTGTGGAGGTGTCATCCTATAGCATGTGCCCATGTACTAAGGACCAGAGCTCACACAGGTTTTAAGGATCCTCCAAACTTTTCTCTTCTCTACAGAATGACCATGAGAGGAACACAAAAATACTAAAGAGACTTTTTGAAGCATTTCATGACCAAGTGATACAGAAAGGAACCAACACTGGCAAGATACAGTGAAGATAATGTCCGAAAGTAAACTGTCTTCCAGAAAGGTAATTCTGCATAACATCCTAAGTAGGCCCACAGAGATGATTACAACCAGCACAAGAAAATAAACAGCTCCTTTCAAATATTAAACTTCACTACTGCTGTGTTTTTCATACATTCTTCTCTCCTGCTCTTTTCTAGCTTTCTACTCAGTTGGGAAAAGAAATGATTCAAAACGATTTGCAGCATACTTCTTCACGTAAAGTAAAATATGCAATGGGTAAATGCTAGTTCTTTCTCAGCCTTCAAGATTCTTACCCTAGTTCTAAAGAGTAATGTTTCCTATGACCGCCATGCCCTATTTGAACTGTTTTTCCTCTTTTGCAGAAAACTATTAAATAATAATCACATATTTTTAAAATAATAAAAAATAATTTAAAAATAATAAAAAATAATCACGTATTTTTCAAAGTCTGAAAGAGCAGTTGTAGGTCATTTAGAAAATTCCATATTATTTCAAGTGTCCTGTTGATATTTGGTTTACTGACAGAGGAAACAAAGAGTTTCCACAGCCGGAAGTCACTTAGGAAACCTTTACTCTCTGAGACAGTCCTATGCTGTAAGACAGAGTACTCGTCCCACACATACCTAAATGGAGAATTAGGTTAGGCAAACAGGTCTCATTGACTCAAATCGAGGTGTCAGCAGAATGGCATTCCTTTCTAGAGACTCTAGGGCAGAATTTGTGTCCTGCCTTTTCCAACTTTTGAAAATGCCCACATGCCCAGGTGGTCCTCTCCCTCCAACTTTGAAGCCAGCAACACAGCATCTTTCTGATGCCTCTTCCATGTCGCATCTCTGTCCCCGACTCTCTTCTGTCTCCCTCTTCCACTTTTAAGGACCTTTGTGATGACATTAGCCCATGTAATCCAGGAGAACCCCTTAATTTAAGATCAGCTGATAAGCAACCTTAATTGTATCTGCAATTTTAGTCCCCCTTTGCCATGTAACCATAACTTATTCACAGGATTTTGGGGTTAGGACATCTGTGGGAGAACATCTTGGGGTGCTACTCTTCTGCCTACTGCAGAGACAGTGGGTGAGTAGTACTTCAGTAAACTTGATAATAATATAGGGTCAGTTTATAAATCCACATAACAAA